>NC_041392.1:669213990-669273471 GCF_002162155.2 Triticum dicoccoides
TGCCCGAGATCCCACCCCCCGGCCCGTCCGACACGGATCTCGCTCGTGAAAAAAGGAGCTACACTGCACCACCGGCACCGCTTAGGTTTACTCCTTGATCCGCACGTTTCACTGTGGCCGCGTCGGCGGCCCCGACGGGCGAAGACCGCGTCCACATGGTAATGCATGCCGCAGTACGTGCCGTACCCGGCGCGTACGTGTCCGCAGGCCGGCGGCGGCAAATGCGGCCGCCCGTGCCACGCGCGAGCCAGGACAGCACGGGTAGATCTGGCCGTGGCGTGCACGCTGGTGGTGGCTCCTCTCGTTGCCAACCAACAGTGCCCACGCGAGAGCGCGCGGGGCACGCCCCTCCCCGGCCCAGATCTGGTTGAATGCATGCGCCCGTGCGCGCCGACGGGCCGGACCGTGCGCACCGCCGTACCGTACGTGGGGAGCGCAACGCGGGCACCCGCGGGCGGGCGCACGGACGGGGGAGGACGCCGAGGTGGAGCCGGGAGCCAGCTAGCCCCATGCATGGTGGGCCGTGTGGCCAGCTTGCGTGCGTTGAACCGGTGCAGGATGGCAATGTCCTCCACCCGCGTCCTGCGAGCGGCGGGCCGGGGGCCGGGGCCCTGCGACCTCCGTCCTCTCGTCCTTCGTTTGTTGCGACGCGTCGTTGCATGGGGTGACTCAGCCGGCGGGCCCAGTCCAGACGGGCCTCTGCGGCGTAGCCAACTCGGTGGCCATGCCGGCATGCCCCTCCCCTACGTAGCCCCCGGCTGTCGCGATTGCCGCACCGGCCGTACGGCCACGGGCGCGAGGCGGAGTAGCTCGGAATCTTAATTCGCGGCGGGCCGGGGCGATTTATGTCGGCCGGTGAACTGATCCCGGCGAGCGAGGGGCGCGTCGCCTTCTCCATGGGTGCGTGGGCGACAGATAATCAGATATGCGCGGTCGGCTGCGGCAAAGCCGCGGATCAAGGCCAGATCCCCGGGCTTGGATAGGCGCGCGCGGCCGGCGGCGCCGGGGACGGCCACAGTCGTGGTGGTGTGGATCCGTCGATCGTGCAAGTCGGCTCCGCCATGCACGGGGTGGTGTACGAGATTCCTCAGATATTTTTCACGGAAACAGTTACAAACAGTGTGCACACTTTCGGTTAGATCAGGGACAGGCGTCTGTTCATGAGGAGAAAAACTCCCTGAGAGGGCCTGTCTAGTCGTCCACGGATCTGCTCCGAGATGCGGGGGTCGATTCCTCTCTCTCTTTCTTCTGCTTTATTTAGTTCAGGAGGTGTACCGCAGCTAGTCTAGCAAGTTTGCCTGCCAGCGACACCCGGTGATTGAGCTGATTGATGATGCTAACAGTCGCAGATGGAGGGGAGGACGCCATCATATCACTGGATTTTCAGACGCGACGTGTACGTACGTCCAACCCGTGAACAGACAGACCGGCCTCTCTTTTTTTCTTTGCAACAAGGTGCTGGATATGCATGTGCCAGATGCACAAAACGTCCCTTGGGAGAGATTACGGCCAGATGCAGAGTCGCTCGTAGGAGTAGTGTTCGTTCGCATCGGCGTATGGGCAAGAAATGGCGTAGAGCCCGGCAGGCAGGATTGGGACCCAGGTGACCGGCCAGGGAAACTGTCAGATCACCATCAATTGGTAAGGGAGCTGGCTGCTGTGTTGAGTTCCAAGTTGCTGCACAGTGCGCCAATCATTGGGCCTCATCAGGCCAGTTACTCGATCGATTGGTCACAGCACCTTATCGTTCCCGCTAGCTAAGGGCATCTCCAGCCGTTGGCCCAATCATTGGACCTCACCAGGCCAGTTACTCGATCGATTGGTCACAACATCTTATCGTTCCCGCTAGCTAAGGGCATCTTCAGCCGTTGGCCCAATCATTAGGCCTCACCAGGCAGTTACCCGATCGATTGGTCACAGCACCTTATCGTTCCCGCTAGCTAAGGGCATCTCCAGCCGTTGGCCCAATCATTAGGCCTCACCAGGGCAGTTACCCGATCGATTGGTCACAGCACCTTATCATTCCCGCTAGCTAAGGGCATCTCCAGCCGTTGGCCCCCCAGGAGGGGCAAAAATTCGCCCCTGGGACGCACCGGCGCTAAACCGTGCACTGGGGGCGTGATGCCCCCCAGTCGCGGTGCCCACGTTTTTAAAAAAAAATCAAATACGGCGCAAACACGACTCAAATTTAACGCAAACATCGGCGACTTCGTTCAAATTTAAACATACTTTATAAAAAAAAAGGGAAAAACTACCGCGGGCTACCCCGCCGTCTCCCTCGCCGCCCGCCCACGCGGTTCTAGATGCCAAGGAGGCGGTAGAACCGCGTGTAGTCACCGCCGCCGCCGTCATCGTTGTCGTCGCCCCCGCCGACGCCTCCGCCGTCCCTGCTGCATCCCTCCTCCGGTTGGCGCGGCGGGTTGGACGGTCCGGGGGCGTCGTCGTCGCCGTCGCTGAGAGGACCACGACGCCGTGCTCGTCCTCGCGCCCACGCTTGCGGGCGGCGATCTCCTCCAGGGCCCGGTGCTGCCGGACCATCTCGTCGCGGAGGTAGTCGTCCCGCGCCTACCGCAAGGCGTCCTCGTCGGAGAAGCCATGCCGGGCTACCCCCTCGTACTCCGCGGGGAGGCCGGGCTCCGGCTTGGGCTCGACGAGGACGAAGCGGCCGGTGGGGGAGGAGTTGTCGCTGATGCGGACGCCGGAGCTGCGGGTGCGCGCGCTGACAGGCGCGCCCTGGGGCTCCAGCTTGACGGGGCGCAGGTGGAGGCAGGGGGAGCCGCCGGACGAGAAGGAGGACCCCCCGGTCTCCATGCGCCTCGGGGTCCAGGAGCTTCCCCGGCGGCGTGTGAAGGACGGGGGAGCGGGGTACTCGAGGCGCGGCATTTTGCCGTCCTCGATGTACTCGAGGACGGCCTCCAACGTGCGCCCGGGCACGCCCCACCACCGACGCCGGCCAACGGCGTTGAGCCTGCCGGAGGGCTCGACGCCGTTGGTGGCCTCGAGATGTTCGGCGTGACGGCGGCGGAAGTAGAGCTCCCAGAGCGGGCTGTCGGGGACGTACCGTAGCCCCTCCCTCGCCGCACGCGGCAGGGACGAGCGGATGCGTGCGATCTCCGCACGCCGCGCCGCGCCGGTGGGTATCAGGGGCACCAGCACGCCGCCGGCGCTGATCCTCCACGCTTCGGGCACCCGCATGTCCGGCGGGACCGGGTACTCGGCCTCGAAAAGGAGGCGAGCCTCGCTCTCGTGAAGATGGCGGCGGCCAAAGCCGTTCGCTGCCGCGCCGTCGCCTGGGAAGCGCTCGGCCATGGGTGCTGGAGACGGCGAGAGAGAGGAGAGGGAGGAACGACGACGGCGAGAGAGTGCGAGTCGCCGAGTGCGCTGGGGCGCGTCTTATATAGGCCGAGGCGCCGCCCGTGCGCGAGCCGCCGTGAGTACGCGTGGTGGGCGAGGGAGGGCGAGGGACGCGCATCATCCGGTCTTCACTGCGCCGCCCGTGAGGCATCAATGGCGCAGGCTGACCGGCGCGGCAGCGCGGCAGCTTTGGCATTGATTCACCGCGGGAAACGAGGCGATGAGGACGACGAAGGGGCGAGAAGAGGGTAGAGTCGCTGACGCGGCGGGCCCGCGACTGTTTCGCGCCAAAACAGTTCGCCCCGGTGCCTCCGGGCGTCCCCCAGCGCGCCGGGTTCGGCCTGAATCCGCCGGCGCTGTTTTCGGCCCGAGCCGACAAAACTCGGACTTCTGAAGGCGCGACTGGGCCGATTTTTGGCGCCGGCACAAAAAAGACACCTGGGAAGGTCTTCCTGGGGCGCGGCTGGAGATGCCCTAAGCATCTCCGGTACGTCATATGCTCCGGAGTACGTCGATCGGTCGTCGCAGGAATTTCTCCGACGGGACGTGCGCGTGGCTCGAACCAACGCCGGCTAGATCTAGGTCTTCACACCAAATCGTCTATCCAAATTCCTCATAGGGAAGGGATCACCAAGCTGTTGAACGATGATCCAAATGATAAGTACGAGCGCGCGGACTGTTGTACTCGTGGCGCCATGGTCGTTGGGCCGTCGAGCTGAGCTGCAGGGCCAGGTCGCATTAAGACGGAGGGATCCCTCCTCCGATCGGGACAGGACCGGAGTGCGCACGCGCAGCGTACCCCTTCCGGCCCCGGCCGCCGTTGGCTCCCAATTAGTCTCGCGCTAACAAACCGGAGTACTTGCTTTGTATAAAGTGCGTGGCGCGCGTGCACCGTGGACGGATCAATCGATCCAACTAAGTTCCAGGCTAGCCGGCCGAGACCAACCGGTTAGCTCAGCGCTGAATTGCTCGCTCGCTCCTGCGTGCTTAACTCGGCGCCTACCTTGACTTGGAGGGGAAAGTGCGTCGCCTGATTGGGGAGACCCCAGCCGGCAGCCAGGTGCCGGGGCTCCGTGCCACCGCCACCGTCCGTCGGTGGGTGGGCCGCCGGCGTCGTCCGTCGCCTTTCCACTTCCAGTGGACGGCAACGTTTGCCGGGCCGCGCCGCGCGCCGACACGGCCGGCCCCGGGTCCCGGCCCCTGACGCCACGTACGTCCGTGTCCGTCCGTGCGCGCGTACCAACAGGTGGTGGCGCCGGTGCGCCCGTCCGTGCATGCGCGCGTACGATCGACCGATCAGCCGCGCTCTACAGCTCGCTCGCCAGGAAAAGGACGTCGCAGCAGCACCACGCCCTCGTGGGGCCCCGGCCCGGCCCGCACCCGCGATTCTCGCAATTCCGCCCGTCTTTTCCCCCTGGAGACGACGGGGACGGCGAGAAATGCGATGCATGCCGCCGTCGTACCGGGGTCGTTACCGCCGCGGCTCTGGCCGGCCTACTGTGCGTCTGCGTGCGTCAGTATGCATGGATCTATCCGCCGGAGTTAATTCCTCCGTCTTTGGATGCCCGTCGGCAGCCAGGAGGACCGCGGCCCCGCCGGACCAGATCGATCAGCCGCTGCGTGCGTGGCTGGCCGCATGCAATGAAATCCGGCCGATATGTTATCCTTTGTCGGGGCGCTGCTCTTGGCCGGGAACGTGCGCGCGGTGACATCGCTCGCGCCACGCCATGCACGGTGCATGCATGTATGTGTGTGCGTGCAGGCAGGAGTAGGTCGCAGACGGGGAGCTCTTCATGGCCGGGGGCAGAGGGTGAAGCCGTACGGGGCCGGCGGCACAGGCGTCCGTACTGCAGGCTCAGTTAACTGGACGCGGAGGGCCAACTAATTGCTGCACGCGCTCGCTGGCCAGGCCGTGTAATTAATTAAGTCATTAAGCCGTGGTGAAAGCGTAAAGGATTCCACATTGCCCGCGGCGACAGCCCCTATTCATTTCGCCTTGGCCGGTAGCACCTTGTAAGCGTGCGAGTGATGGCTTTGGGCCAGCGGCAGACAGGGTGCAGCAGCTTGCCTTTCCGAAAACATACTGCACGTTGTGCATGTGATCCCAGAGAAGAGTATTGTACTAGTATTAGTATTGCATTAGTGCATGGAATGCTCTGCTACTCTGCAAATGACTTTATGGTTAAATACAAATGTATTCTCGGCTGGTCGATCCCTGCGAATTCAGTCCATGACATAACACGGAACCTGCTGATTAGCCAGACGTGCAGAAAGGTGGCCGATTTCTACATGTACAATCATGACAATGACACAATGGTTTTTTTAGATAAAAAGCCCCGTGAGTATAATATCTTTTTTTTGTTTTGAGTCGGTGAGTAGAATATTTGAACGAGGTCGAGTCATGATGCCAGGATTGCAGAAGAAGAAAAAGCACGTTGCGAATGCGACGTTGATGAATCTATCCCTAGCCGAGCAAAAGATTTCGTGAGCATTCTCGAACCCTCACATCGAGCTAGTCCTTTTCGCCGCGGTTTTACATGGAGACAACTAATCTATCCCAATTGTAGTACAAGATATGCATCACACCAGACTTCGGTATCTTAATTTCGTTACCTTTTCTTCGCAGGTTATTAAGGTAGCTCGCCCACGCATGTCAGCAGGACGGTGCTGAGATCCCATGTTAATTAACTAGGAAGTCATTTTCCTAGCTCCGGCAATCATGCCTCATATTTTTGCGTAACTTAAGGTAGCTCGCTGATGCGTGTCAGGGGCATGTTCGAGCACTGCTCAGTTTTAATTAGTTAAAAAGGACCGCCCATTTTCCCCTGCTCAGTGATCTCGACCTGTGAATCCGGTGCATGTGCGCATCTCTTTCTTGCAAGAAAATGTTATGCTCATACATAGTGCTACGAAAACACATGCGTCTCTCTCATGATGATGGATTGATAACAATGTATCCGTGAATAGCTGAATGCTCTACTATGACATTGCATCAGTGTGAGGAGTATACTCTGCAACGAGCTTACTGTTGGCTCTAAAACAGTTGTTTTTTCAACTGGTTCTTGGTTAAATTCAGTCCATCACACAAGGAACGCAAGGCATCTTCAATTAAATTTGGTTAACCAGGTTGCCCGCCGAAAAAGTTTGTCTGTGAATGTGTCACGACTGTCATGGCGTCCCCACCGGCCACGACGGCCCCGCTGTACAACGGAACCACCGAGCCACGGCCAGACAAGGTTGACGAGGTCAAGGCGCGCTGGAAAGGGGAGGCCAGTGGGCCCGCGTAGTCAGAGCGCGTTGCGTGGGTGTGTGGCCTGCGTGCCGTGGGTATTACTTGGCGTGGAGAGTGGGTGAGAGGGTATCGATTATTGTATCAACATTAACTCTGAGAAGCTGATCTTCTCTGTCGGCCTCCTTCTTCCTCCCTTCCTCCCCAGATCTAGATCGGGCCCTTACAACTTGGTATCAGAGGTGCAGCATCTTGGATCCGCTCTACCAGAAACCCCGCTACCAAACCAAAGCAGCGCAACAAGCGGCAGCCATGGAAGAGCAAATCGCAGCCCTGGCCAAGGCGGTCCATGACGGGCGCACCGCCAACGACGCTCGTCTCGACGCGATCCAGCAGTCGCTCGAGCTCTGGCAGCCGGCGGTGACCAACCTGCAGTAGCAACTCGACGAGCTGCGTACCCAGGTCGGCCGGATCGCCCTCCACCCCGTGCTGGCGGCGCCTTCAACATCACCTGAGGGCGCGATGGTGCAGCAGGCGGCATCTCCTCCGATCGACGACCCCGAGCACCACGGGCCAAGTGGCCACGGCAAGAACATCGACTCCGGGGGCTCGGCACATGGGGTAGTCACTACCCTGGCGCCGCCTCCGGTCACGGGTGAGTCTCTCCGACCCCCTTTCCCTTCAAGATCGGGCGAATCGGGCTGGGATCTGGCACATCCGGTCGATCTTCCACATGCACCGCACGGTTCGTTTGGGGGGCACATCAATTGGGCCCTTCCGCGGCTTGATTTTCCGCCATTCGATGGCGAGAACCCCCAATTTTGGAAAAACAAGTGTGAAAAATATTTTAGTGTTTATGGAGTTCAGAAAGAGATGTGGGTGCGGGTATCTACTCTCCATTTCGAGGGTAATGCCGCGCGTTGGCTGCAGGTGCAGGAAGCACACGGCGTCTCCTTCACCTGGGAAACGCTCTGCTCTGCCGTGTGTGCCAAATTTGGCCGTGACCAGTACCAAGTTCAGCTTAGGCAGTTTAATACGCTTCGTCAGATAGGTTCAGTTGCAGAGTATATGGAACGGTTCGAGGAACTCATGCATCAGTTGTTAGCGCATAACCCTGCTTTTGATAATTTGTTCTTCACTACGCAATTCCTTGATGGTCTCAAAAACGACATAAGAATTGGTGTTGCTTTACATCGCCCACAAGACTTGGACTCCGCCTTTTCTCTTTCTCTATTACAGGAGGAGCTGATGGGGATTGATGCCCCGGAAGGACCAAGGACAAGCGCGACACCCCGCCCGCCCACTGCCAGCCGTGGGTGGATTACACCCCCGTCCAATGCCGCCCGTGCCCCCAGCAGCGGCAGAAGATCGCCGGGCCTTGGACGCGGCTCGGGCAGCTGACCGGCGCGCTGAACCAGCGCGAGGCGAGGACCGCATCGCCGCGCTGTGCAATTACCGTCGTGCACGCGGTCTCTGCTTCAAGTGCGGAGAACGATGGGGGCAAGGCCATCAGTGCGCTGCCACCGTTCAACTTCACGTGGTGGAAGAATTGTTGGAAATGCTACAGGCCGAAGCGCAGGACATGCAAGGGGGTGAATCTGACTCTGATGAGGAGCAACTCATGTCCATCTCCAAGGTGGCGACCACAGGGGCAACAACCCCGCGGACTGTGCGATTGCTGGGCCTGATCAATGGCCATGAGGTGCTGGTATTGGTGGACTCAGGTAGCTCGCACAGCTTCATCAGTGAGGGAACAGCTCAAAAACTGGAAACACAAGTTCAGCCAATGCTGCCCGTGTCAATCAAGATTGCAGACAGGGGCACCTTGACTTGCTCTGGATACATACCTACTTGTGCGTGGACGACACAAGGGCAGCAGTTTGAGACTGACGTTCGAGTTCTCCCTCTTGGTTCTTATGACATGGTGGTAGGGATGGACTGGTTAGAGGCGTGCGGACCTATGTTGGTCGACTGGACGGCAAAAACGCTCCAGTTTCAGCATCAAGGGGCATCTATTATTTTAGTTGGACTGAAACCCAAGCTGCAACAAGTCGAGCAAGTGACAATGGATCAGTTACTTCGGATGGAGCAAAGTAATTCCATTGCTCATGTGGTCTCTCTATGTGCAATCGATCGTCCCGAAAAGGCCACGGAAGTGCCTTCATCCATTCAACATGTCGTCGACAGCTTTCACTCAGTGTTTGCAGAGCCGTCCAAGCTACCCGATCGACAACCCTGGGACCATACCATCCCTCTGCTTGAAGGAGTCAAGCCGATCAATATCAGACCGTATCGCTACACTCCTGAACAAAAAGATGAGATAGAAGCTCAAGTCAAGGAGATGTTGGAAAAAGGGCTTATCACACCCAGTACAAGCGCGTTTTCGTCGCCCGTGCTGCTGGTCAAGAAGAAAGACCAAACGTGGCGCTTCTGCGTCGACTACCGTCATCTCAACGCCATCACTCTCGAGAAGACCTACCCGATGCCTGTGATTGATGAGCTGCTCGACGAATTGGCTGGTTCTAAGTGGTTCTTGAAGCTGGACTTGCGAGCAGGATATCATCAAATCCGCTTGGTTCCGGAGGATGAACACAAGACAGCGTTCAGAACACATATGGGCCACTTTCAGTTCAGGGTGATGCCATACGGCCTCGCATATGCTCCTGCAACTTTCCAGGGGGTTGTTGACACAGTGCTGAAGCCAGTTCTTCGCCACAGGGTCTTAGCATTCATGGATGATATCTTAATCCACTCGGGAGAGCTAGAAGAGCATCGACGGCTCCTGAAACAGGTTTTGCAGCTGTTGGCTGAAAAAGATCTCAAAGCCAAGATGTCCAAATGCACGTTCGCCCAAAAGGAAATCAGTTACCTGGGCCACGTCATCAGCGACAAAGTGGTGGCCACAGAAAAGAGCAAGATTCAAGAAGTGCAAGAATGGCCGGAGCCGCAGAATGTCAAAGAGTTGCGTGGATTCTTGGGATTAGCAGGCTACTATCGGAAATTTGTTCGCTTCTTCGGCGTTCTTAGCAAACCCCTCACTGAACTGTTGAAGAAAGGAGCAAGCTTCATCTGGACACCAACGGCCGAGGCCGCGTTCACCGCACTGAAACAAGCATTGGTGCAGGCCCCGGTGCTCGCACTGCCAGATTTTCCGAAGCAATTCGTCGTTGAAACGGACGCAAGTGCCATGGGAATTGGCGCGGTTCTGATGCAAGGCGGGCACCCCGTCGCGTATCTCAGCAAAGCATTGGCCCCGCGAAATCTTGGCCTCTCGGCGTACGAGAAAGAGTGTTTGGCCTTACTTCTGGCCATCGATCACTGGCGGCCCTATCTGCAGCATTCAGAGTTCGTCGTCCGCACCGATCAAAAAAGCCTGCTGAACCTGACAGATCAACGCCTCAATACCCCAATCCAACAACGGGCGTTCACCAAACTGATTGGCCTACAGTACACAATCCAGTACAAAATAGGGGCGACAAATCAAGCGGCAGACGCGCTATCCAGGCGTGAGCACAAGCCGGAAGCGGAGATGGCTGCAATCTCCATCTGTAAACCTACCTGGTTAGAAGCTATCAAGCGCAGTTACCAAACAGACCCAGCGGCGCAGCAACGCATGACCAAAATGGCCTTAGCTCCGGACAGTGAACCTGACTACACCTTGCAAGATGGTATCTTGCGCTTCCGAGGAAGAGTGTGGATTGGTGAAGATATTGACACTCAGCAACATCTGATTCGCGTGCTTCATGACAGTGCAGTGGGAGGACATTCGGGCTTTCATGCAACCTACAATAGGGTCAAACGATTGTTTGCGTGGAAGGGGATGAAGCTCCAGGTCAAGACCCTGGTGCGTAACTGCATGGTATGTCAGCAAGCGAAAACAGAACACATTTCGCTAGCAGGGCTCCTTCAGCCATTGCCAATACCTCAAAAGCCATGGTCAGTTATCTCACTCGATTTCATTGAAGGATTGCCGCGATCAGGGGGGGTACGACACAATTCTGGTAGTGGTTGATAAGTTCTTCAAGTATGCGTACTTTGTGCCCCTGACGCACCCGTTTACAGCTTTGCAAATTGCCAAGGTCTTCATGAAAGAAATCTTCCGCCTCCACGACTTGCCACTGGCTATCATATCAGACCGGGATCGTATATTTACAGGGCATGTGTGGCAGGAACTGTTCAAGCTCTGCCAAACGAACCCGCGTCTCAGTTCGTCATACCACCCCCAGACGGACGGGCAGACCGAACGCGTCAATCAGTGCCTGGAAGGGTATCTCAGGTGCGCAGTCCACTCCTGCCCTGGCAACTGGTCCAAATGGCTGCCTCTCGCAGAATACTGGTACAATACGTCCTTTCATTCGGCTCTGGGTAAGACTCCGTTCGAGGTCATCTACGACCACCTTCCCCGAGAATTTGGCATCGCGCAGATAGGCGAGTGTGCAGTCCCTGATCTTGCAGCATGGCTCCAGAAAAGAGAGGTGATGTTAGAACACTTGCGGCAGCAGCTCAAGCGTGCGCAGGACCGCATGAAGGTTCAGGCCAATCGACAAAATACAGACAAAGAGTTCGCCATTGGTGATGCAGTGCGGCTCAAGCTTCAGTCGTTTATCCAGTCCTCGGTGGCGCAACGACCGCACCAAAAACTGGCTTTCCGCTACTATGGGCCATACAGGGTATTGGCTCGCGTCGGGGCAGTGGCGTACAAGCTGCAACTGCCTGCCTCCAGCCGCATCCACCCAGTGGTGCATGTGTCGCAACTGAAGAAGGCGTTTGGG
The DNA here is from genome assembly GCF_002162155.2 of Triticum dicoccoides. NCBI lineage: Eukaryota > Viridiplantae > Streptophyta > Magnoliopsida > Poales > Poaceae > Triticum > Triticum dicoccoides. The sequence continues at coordinate 669,225,346 of NC_041392.1, forward strand.
GCTACGGTGCCGGTGAGTGCTGACCTTCCTCCCGGTAACTCGATTTTGCAGGCAGAACATGTTCCGGAGCTGGTGCTGGACCGCAAGATGGTGCGCATTGCCGGTGACATCCGTCCTCGCATCCGGGTGCAATGGAGCCACCTTCCCCGTCGCTGTCGACATGGGAAGATCCAGTGACGTTGCAGCAGTGCTTCCCCTCTACGCCGCCTTGGGGGCAAGTCGGCACACAAGCAGGGGGGAATGTCACGACTGTCATGGCGTCCCCACCGGCCACGACGGCCCCACCGGCCACGACGGCCCCACTGGACAACGGAACCACTGAGCCACGGCCAGACGAGGTTGACGAGGTCAAGGCGCGCTGGAAAGGGGAGGCCAGTGGGCCCGCGTAGTCAGAGCGCGTTGTGTGGGTGTGTGGCCTGCGTGCCGTGGGTATTACTTGGCATGGAGAGTGGGTGAGAGGGTATCGATTATTGTATCAACATTAACTCCGAGAAGCTGATCTTCTCTGCCGGCCTCCTTCTTCCTCCCTTCCTCCCCAGATCTAGATCGGGCCCCTTACAGAATGCGACCCTGACGATTGATTAATTAACTTACGCATGTAAGCATTTCCCGAACCCTCGCGTCCGGGGCCGCGTCCTTATCGCCCCAGTTATAACGGAGGCAACCAGATCGAGTATCTCAGCTGCAGTACAATAAACGCCACACACATCGTCCGATCTGTTGCTTACCCTTTTCTCGTAACTCGACAAGGTAGCTCGCCGGTGCGTGTCGCCGGCGTGCGTCAAGCACTGCTCAGGCTTGATTAGTTAAGAAGGACGGGCCATTTCTCCTGCTTAGCGATCTCGACCCGTGCATGTGCGCGTCTCTCTCTTGCGAGGAAAATGTCATGCTCGTGGTACGAAGATACATGAGGATACATGTATCGATCTGCCAATTGATAGCCATGTACCCGTGCGCAGCCATCATGAATAGACGAATGCGGTTTAGACTCCGCCCTCGGCACGGCTCGGGGTTTATTGGCCGAGATTTGCTCGATCCATCGGCACATGCGCGTGGAATTGATCGTGGATGGATGGATCGCGTAGGGGTAGGAGTATCTATCTATGATCGTATGTGTGCATGGAGTTAACTACACTAATTAAACGGTGGCGAAATTAAGCACGTAGAGGGTACTCAGCACATGCGGCACGCGTAAGTCGTTGTTGCCGCCATGGCTCTTTTTTGGGGGGTCAAAAGCAAGGGCTCGGTCAGCAACCAGCGTGCAGCGGAGAACACGGAGGGAACAGGGGAGGCTTGGCTTTTTTTTTTACAGATGATGCATGATTAGCCTGCGTGTGTGTGTGAGAGTTCCAGAGCTCCGGTGGCGTAGGAGGCTTCGCGGAAGGAGGGGAGGGAGACAGGCCGCAGACGAGGCATGCACGCGAACCGACGAGGATCGGATTAGAGTCGCCGCGACGTTGCTTTCGGGCGAACAAGTGTGCACGGGCGATGGCTCAACGGACGCGCCGCGCGTCGGCGTCGACGTCGTCCGTGCACCAGTGTGCTGCTGTACGATAGTGGAGTTTTCTCTGAATTTTTCCTCTTTTCTGCTATCGATCGATCGACGTCCATTGCCATCGGATGTCTGACAGTTGTTACAATTTGTTAATTAGCGGTCCATGCATGGTGATATGGACGGACGGACGGGCGCGTGACGGTGCCCTGCATGCAGCTGGCCATGAAATGCAGCTTAATTCACCTCACCAATCAAATGTTTATGTTTATAATAATCTATCCTCGCTACTGCTCGATGGTTCGTGAGCCTCGTTCGTACGCGCACACTCATGTCGCCCTCCTCCTCGAAGCATATAGTACTCCACCAAGAAGGGAGTTATCAAGTCGTGGAGTAAACTAGATTAGAACGAGGTCATATAGGTCTCGTGATTAAGTACCACTAGTATTATCTAGGGGGGACAATGATGGTTAGGAAGAATACATGCTTGCAATATCTCCGCCCGTCCTCCGGCGACCCCGAAAGAAGCGTGCCGTGCCCGGGAGAAAGGCGGAGGAGCATCCAGCCGATCTTCTGTTTTAAAATCGGACCCTGTCCGGTGCCTACCTTACACAAGGGGACACTTGCATGACAAGGGAGGGTCTTTTCCTCCTTTAGCTTTTCTTTATTAAGAAGAGCTCTCTCCAACATGTTTAATAGTTACTCCCTCCGTAAACTAATATAAGAGCGTTTAGAATACTATTTAGTATTCTAAACGCTCTTATATTAGTTTACGGAGGGAGTACTTAATTAACTAACCCGCTCGCTCGATCGCCCTAACCTAGCTAGCCTCAGTCAGCCAGTGCCTCCACGCAATCGTAAAGGCGGAGTCCGTACGCGACAGGCACCAACCTAATCATCCCCGGGGCAAAGCGCAAGCAACACATATACGCACAAGATGCGTGAATGGAATTGTTTTATTCTCCCAAGAGGACGAGCGAGCTCGCAATGATTTGGGACATATCATTAGCCCGTAGGAAGCGTATTGGGATCGTGTTGGGCCAGTAGCGCGCACACGGAACCTTTGCTCGGCTAACCACGATCGAGTGATCGAGTCCATGATGCAGCAGTCGACCGACCAGCGCACCACCGCCGGCCGGCCGGACGGATGGTGGTGCGGGCCGAGCGGGTGGGAGCACTCGCCGCTGCCTTGCCTGGTTCCGGTGCGGATGATGAGACGTGGCCGCGAACCAATCATGGGGCTGATTGATTTTCTTGGATTGATGTTCGGATTTGGATTCGGATTTGTATGGACGCGCGGACGGACGGATGGAGCGCCGGCGTCGAGATGATAGGCGGGATGTGTGATGATTGGCAGTGGCGGGGACAGGCCTGGGGCAGCTAGGGCTATAGCCCCATGCCTAGAAACAGCTTTCTTTGTAATTTCTTTATGCAAAGCATAAAAAATCATAGAAGTTTATCACTCAACATAGCATGGTCCCAGGCGTAGTCTGCATCTAGCTCCGCCACTGATGATTGGCGAGCCCGTAGTACGTCGTCGTCGCGGCGGTTGGTAGTTAAGATGATGATGATGGGTTGAGTGAGGCCTAAGCTCTGCTCATGGACAATCAAACGCATCATTTGTTTATGGGGTAGATGATGAATGGATGAATAGTGTGCATGGGGCGAATGGCGCGAGTGGTGATCAAGGCGTGGAGCCGGATGAGCAGGGACGTCGGGCGCACGGGTGGCGCATGGCTCGCCGAGTCCCTAGGCGGGTACCACAGCTGCTTTGAAAAATGCGGGAATTCGTTGGGTGCTCTGGTCTGTGATGGCGAAAGGAGCTATTCTTCTCGTCTGTCTATACTTGTCTTGAGGAGATACGTTCGCGTGTGGGTTGCTAGTTCGAGGCACGCAACTTTGGACCGGAACTAGGGATCGATCGTTCTGGTAAAGGCGCCGCGAACATTCTTCTTCACCTTTAAGCCTCGCCCAAAGCGAAAAACACAAGAAAAAGTCTCACCAAGACGGCAAGACACATACATTGGTCTCTGGTTATTCAGAGTCCGCTCACCACACGGACCATTCGATTTTTAGACTAGTTGAGCTCCACATTAGTGAGCTTTTTTTTGGTAGTAAAAGTGGGAAAATATAGGACGGGAAGAGAAAAATCGCTGACCAACCTGTGGACGCACGCACGCACGGGCGGACGTAGCCATCTGTCGAGGCAAAACGACACGGGACACGCGGCCACGGCTGCACTCGCGCGCGGTGAACGCTGCGCCGTGGCGCGAAGCCGCTAACGGAAGCAGAGCGCGCGCCACCACTATAAATTCTCCCCGGCAGGCGCCAAGACGCCACACACACACGCACACACACTCTTGCTCTGTCACTCCCGGCCTCCAAGCCTCGCCTTCCCAGTCACGACACACGACGGTGAAGCCAATTATCTCCGGCCTCCGAGACCGAAAACAAAGAGCAATCCCGTTTGCGAATGGCGACTCCCGCGATCGCGCTGCTTGATCAGACCCTGCCGTTCGGCGTCGGCGTCGGCGGCGGCGGCGGCGGCTCGGACCGGCTCAGCAAGGAGATCTTCTCCATCCTGGAGTCCAACTTCCTGTTCGGCGCGCAGGCGCTGGAGCCGGCCGGGGCGTGCTCCGCGGGCCGCGTGCGCGTGCTCTCCATCGACGGCGGCGCGGACGGCGGCGCGCTCGCCGCGGCCGCGCTGGTCAGGCTCGAGCGCCGGCTGCAGGAGCTGTCGGGCAACCCCGAGGCGCGCGTCGCCGACTACTTCGACGTGGCGGCCGGGTCCGGCGCCGGCGGGTTCCTCGCGGCCGCGCTGTTCGCGCGCCGGATGCCGGCGGAGGCGGCGCGCGACGTCGTGGCCAAGAACCGCAAGGTCTTCTCCGGGCGCCACGGGCGCGGCGGCCTGTTCTCCCGGCCCGAGGCCGTGTTCAAGAAGGTGTTCGGCGACCTCACCGTGCGCGACGCCGCCAAGCCGCTGCTGATCCCCTGCTACGACATGGCCACGGCCGCGCCGTTCGTCTTCTCCCGCGCCGACGCCGTGGAGGCCGAGGCGTTCGACTTCCCGCTCTGGCAGGTCTGCGCGGCCGCGTGCGGCGTGGGGCCGGCCGAGGTGGCGTCCCTCGACGGGCGCACCAGGCTGCGCGCCGCCGCGGCCGCCGGCGGGACCGGCGCCGGCGGGGCGAACCCGACCGCCGTGGCCGTCACCCACGTGCTCCACAACAAGCGCGAGTTCCCCTTCGCCGCCGGCGCCGGCGACCTCGTCGTGCTGTCCCTCGGCGGGAACGCCGCCGCCGGGTCGGGCGCCCGCGCGTCGTCCTCCAGCCTCCTGCGCATCGCCGGCGCGTGCCAGGCCGACATGGTACGCCCCGATTGATTCTTGAGCATTCATTGCACGGACAGAATCGTACCATCGTCACGTACGCGGGGCTAAACAGGACTGTGCTTTTCAGGTGGACCAAGCCGTATCAATGGCGTTCGGAGAGAGCAGAGCAACCAACTACATCCGCATCCAGGTAAATAATTTACATATCTTGTGCTGTAATTTTCTTCACGGCTGCTGAATTATTCTTACCACCACTGTGAAAGTGAGTCAACGGAAGCTGACTGTGCCAATTGTGTTCTGTCCTCAGGGCAACGGCATTACCGCCGGAGCGACGGCGGAGGCGGCCATGGCGGAGCGGGGGGTGGAGTCGGTCCTGTTCCGGGGCAAGAAGCTGATGCCGCAGACCAACGGCGAGCGGCTGGACGGCGTGGCGGAGCAGCTGGTGCGGGAGCAGCACCGGAGGATGGACAGCAAGACGCCCGTGGTGCTCATCAAGCCGTCGGCGACGCCCAGGACGTCGTCCTCCTCGGCGTCCACGCTCATCACCGTGTCCACCAACTCCTCCTCGGAGTCGCCCTGAGCCGACGCCGACGCCGACATCGTCCGTCCGTCCGCCGATCCACCGGCGGCGCTGATCTTCTAATTAACTAGCTTTGGGTTCCCGATTTATTTATTTGTTCCGGGGCATCTGTTGCTTGGCTTTTAGTTAGCGCGGCGCCGGCACTAGTAGTAGGGGGTTTTGGTTGCCTGCCGGCGCCGCCACCGCCGCCCGCCCATGGCGCTCGCTCCCGGCCGGCCGGCCCGCGCGCGCGCCGCCGTGGAAGAAAGAGGAGAGTGGTCGGAGTGGGAAAATGTGAAAGATTTGTCTAGCTAGGATGGAAACGGTGAGAGTGACGAGTGCGTGTGCTGTGCTGCGACTGCAACTACGATGTAATACTACGTAGCTTGTGCGGTGCTTGCAATGGAATACTACTGAAATCGGTGTGGCTTTGCTGGTAAGCAGTGATAACTGTCATGCGCGATTCGACAAAGGATCGTCTCAAACTTCATCACATCTTCATTGCTTCCTTTGCTCTAATGGTGTGGCTAGATCCTAAGCAATTGAGATTTAACCAAGTCTCAGTCAAGTGATGAATCATATAAAAAGTAAGAAAGAAAAAATTGAAATGAAAACTTTTCACGGATCTCTATGTGACATCCCACGAATATAGCATCGACCGAGACTTTGGGTCTCAGTCAACTGTCCTCCTCGCAACAAAATAAAAGAGTCTCGGTCAATTGAGATTTAGCAATCCCATTGCTCTAAACTCGAGTTTGGGCAAAACTTAGTTTTACACACTAGGTGTATTTGTTTGCTCCAAGGCTCCAAAACCCACCAAAACAATTAGCAAACTTGTGAACAAACAGAGTACACATCTATATAAGGCACCTCTAGTATTTTGTACGGCTACGAAAAAGTCAAGAAAACATGAATAATAAATGAAAATCCAAGAGAAAAAAAGACATTTTTTTCTTTTCATATACTACTAGGTGGTTGGTGTGATTTGGATGTAATCTACTCATGGTTTCTTTATATACGAATATACGATTGGGGGAGAAAATCCCTTGTATGAAAAATAATCATTTTTTGCATATGATCTCATTATGCCTTTAGGCATGATAATAATGTGTTGGAAACAAAATTACCCTCAAGCAAACACGAGCATTTGCAAATAAGTAATATCATCACCAAACTCAATGCAACCGTTCGTAACTAGATGTGACACCAACGTCAGAGGTAGAGGTTTGTGTTATCTTCACATGAAATCCTTACCGTCAATCTTGATAGAGGGATTCACCACCGACATGTTTGTGATGTTGTCACTGAGGAGCATTACTGTCGGTGTTAAAACCGGCCGATCTCGGGTAGGGGGTCCCGAACTGTGCGTTTGAGAATCGAATGTAACATGAGGCAGGGGACACGATGTTTTACCCAGGTTCGGGCCCTCTTGATGGAGGTAATACCCTACTTCCTGCTTGATGACTTTGATGAGTATAGGGGTTACAAGAGTTGATCTACCTCGAGATCGTAATGGCTAAACCCTAGATGTCTAGCCTGTATGATTTGTGATAGCCTCTACGGACTAACCCCTCCGGTTTATATAGACACCGGAGGGGGAGTTGTACAAAGTCGATTTACAGAGAAAGGAAACTACACATCTAGCCGCCAAGCTTGCTATCCACGCAACGGAGAGTCCTATCCGGACACGGGGGAGAGCCTTCTATCTTGTATCTTCATGGCCCATCAGTTCGGCCCATGTCACATAGCCCGATCCTTCGAGGACCCCTAATTCAGGACTCCTGTCGGTGTCAAAACCGGCGGATCTCGGGTAGGGGGTCCCGAACTGTGCGTCTAGACCGGATGGTAATAGGAGGCAGGGGACATGAAGTTTTACCCAGGTTCGGGCCCTCTTGATGGAGGTAAAACCCTACGTCCTGCTTGATTAATATTGATGATATGGGTAGTACAAGAGTAGATCTACCACGAGATCAGAGAGGCTAAACCCTAGAAGCTAGCCTATGGTATGCTTGTTGTTCTACGGACTAAAACCCTTCGGTTTATATAGACACCGGAGAGGGTTAGGGTTACACAAGGTCGGTTACAAAGGAGGAGATATCCATATCCGTATTGCCTAGCTTGCCTTCCATGCCAAATAGAGTCCCATCCGGACACGAGACGAAGTCTTCAATCTTGTATCTTCATAGTCTAATAGTCCGGCCAATGGAGATAGTCCGGCTGTCCGGAGACCCCCCAATCCAGGACTCCCTCAGTAGCCCCTGAACCAGGTTTCAATGACGATGAGTCTGGCGCGTAGTATTGTCTTCGGCATTGCAAGGCGGGTTCCTTCTCCGAATACATCACAGAGGAATTTGAATACGAGGATAGTGTCCGACCCTGCAAAATAAGTTCCACATTCCACTGTAGAGAGAATAATATTTTCGCAGATCTAATTTGCTGGCTTGTTTTCGCAGCATGACGTTATGTCATGGCCCGGTGATTATTCGAACCGTTTCTTTTAACCAGCCCCGCATATAATGCGAGGCAGTTTTTCAACATGTCTTGTCAAAGCAGAGATCGTGTCCCCTTATTACAAGATTCTCATCAATACGGGCGTGCGTAACCCAACCGCGCCATCAATTGCGGCGCTTGGGGGATAAGCGAGTTTTACCAGGCAAGTGGGGACGCTTAGTTTCGTCCGCTCATATAAAGGGATAAGGATTCACTTTTCTATCCACGCCTTTTTCCTCCTTTGCTCATCCGTTTTCGCACACTTGAGCTCTAGCGCCCAAGTCCATACTTCCACCTCAACCTTCTCCAACCATGTCCGGAGCAGGAGGCAAGTGGATGGTCTCCTCTGTCACGGAGGGAGACATCAAAAAACTGCGCGGAGCCGGATACTTAGCCGCGAACATCGCGCATCGGCTGCCCGCTGCGGGGCAGATCATCCCTACCCCGGAACCTTACGAGAGGGTAGTTTTCCTTCACCACTTCCTCCGTGGACTAGGGTTTCCCCTCCATCCATTCGTCCATGGTCTCATGTTTTACTACGGGCTGGACTTTCATGATCTGGCCCCGAACTTCATCCTCAACATTTCGGCGTTCATCGTCGTGTGTGAGGCTTTCCTCCGCATCCGGCCCCACTTCGACCTGTGGTTAAAGACCTTCAATATTAAGCCGAAGGTAGTACGAGGCTAACAAGCAGAATGCGGCAGAGCCATGGTAGGCAAAATGCCCAACGTCATATGGCTCGAAGGCTCCTTCGTGGAGGCAATAAAGGGATGGCAATCGGCGTGGTTCTATATCACTGAGCCGCGCGACGCCAAATGGGCGGCACCCCCTGAGTTTCGATCCAGATTCCCAACATGGCTCACTTCCTAGAAAGAGAAGGGCTTGTCGTGGGGTTCATCGGTGGAGCTGGATGGACTCCAGAAATGTATCCGGAGCATGGCGAGCAAGAAGCTCAGGCTTGTCAACATAATCCAAGTTATGCTCATCCGCCGGACCCTCCCGTGTCAACAACGGGATTTTACCTTGTGGGAGTTCGACCCGGCCCAGCACCAGACTTTGAGCGAGCTCTTCGACATGACGCACAAGGACGCCTGGAAGGTGCTGTTCAAGGGCGCCGAGGTACCCCCTTCTCTCGCCGAGGACCGAGGACTAAGCGCAAAGCGCCTAGCGCGTCCGGTGAGTTCGATATGTCTCATAGGTCATTTATTTTCTCCAGCTTAATTATGTGCGGGGTCTAATCTCCCTGCCTTTGATAGGACTGCGTGGAGATGTCGGGGCAGATTAACTGTCCGACCCCTTTGCCCGAAGACACTACGAGCGCTCTCCTGACGGAGATGCTGACTCCGGCTCCTTACAAGGTGCCGGAGAAGACCAAGAATGCCAAGGGAACCCAAAAGCATTCCCGGCGCCAGGTATTATCGGACTCATCGTCCGATAACTCTGCGGCACACTCCTCCCCCGAAGACGAGGAAGAAGAAGATGATGCTCCCCCACAGACTGGGGGAGACAAGAAAAGGAAGGCCGCCCCTACTGGGGAGGCTGGGGGGGTCGAAGAAGGGAAGGACTCTCCTTCCGGATAGTTCCACCGCCGTCGATGAAGGCGAAGACGAGTGGTTGCCCAGGGTCAAGCCCTCGGGGAGATCGTAAGTATTCGGATACCAGAGTAACTCATAGGATTACTTTGTCGCACTGCTTTCCCTAATCGCCGAACATGATTATGCAGGCCGCCACGAGCCAATATCGAGGTATCATCGGACGACTCCCTGGGCTCATCGGACATGGATAGCGATCCGGTCCCGACCGCCACCTCCCCTCATCCTGCCAACGACGCCGAGGTGTTGTCTCAAGAGGCACCGGATCGAGGGGAGACAGTCCCGGAGGCGCCTCAAGGCGACCTTCCGGACTCTGGGAGCCGAGGGGACGGGGCCCCCGAGAGCTCCGAGTTCGGCCCTCAGCCAAACACCGTGCCGGACCCTCAAGTGGTTCCGGGCTCGGGCAGGCAGCCTCCTTCTAAGAGGGGCAAGACGCCTGTGCCGGTGACCTCTGTCCATCCAGAGGCACCGGACAATCTGCTGGAAGCACTTCGCAGCGCTTCCATCGACGAGGAGCACCGCACTATCATGAGTGCGGTGATCCAGAAGGTTCAGTCCGCCAAGAGCGGATTGACTGAAGCCTATGCCAGCCTTCTAACGGGCTTCGAGGTAAGTATTTTAAAATGTAGTAGAAATATTACCGCATAGACAGTAGCCCCTGATGCTTTGTTTGGTGTTCACAAAGAAAAGCCGAACAGAGGATCAAATAATATCGCAGGAGTCTAATATAAGTATGTCAATATGCATATGTTGGCTTTGCTGCTGGCGTCCGCCGCATTGACTGCAGAGGTCGCCATACTGAAGCAGGCCCTCGAGGGGTCCAGGAAAGAGCTCGGCCTTGCCAAGAGGCAGCTCGAGGAAAACAAGGGTAAGTAATACCCTGTCTTATGTATATATATAAAAGAGGACGCGATTGCAAAATGACAGGATAATCGTATGTTTGCCTGGGGCCACAACCGAGGTGGCGACCCTGAAGCAAGCGCTCGCCAAGGCCGAAGATAAAGCGGCCAAGGAGCGCACCGAGTGAGAGAAGCACGAGGCTCGGGTGGGCGAGGGAAGCAAGAGCTCCAGGCTCTCGTGACGAAGCACGAGGCGTTGGAGCTTGACTCGAAGACGCGAGAGTCTGAGCTTGCCGCGGCCCTTGAGAGCGCGAAGCGTGCCAAGGCCGAGGCCCAGAAGGCCCTCCAAGAGATCGACGCGATGAAGAAGATAGCGGCGGGTAAGGCTTTCTATATGCAAAGCAAGCATGTAAAAGTAAATTACCGATTACTTACCCGGATCCGGAGCTCCTCAGGAGCATTCGCAGATTTGCCCCGCAGTGTGTCCGATGCCGCACAATTTTACCAGGCCGAGGACGGAAGCTCGACGGAGAAGCTGTTCTGGTCTCAGTATGCTGAGGCCGAACATCCGGTGCCGATGAGCGACCAGCTGAAGTAGATGGTCGAGCTACATAAGGCGGCCGATCAGGCCATGAAGGGCTTTATAGTCCGGCTGTGGCCTGGCAACACCCTTCCGAACAGCTTCTTCGGCCTGGCGAGGTGGCTTGTGGATGCCTGCCCGTGGCTGGAGGTCATCAAGCGATCTCTCTGCATTGAAGGTGCACGCCGGGCTTTCGTCCGTGTGAAATTGCAGTGGGTCAAGCTAGACGCCATGAAGCTAATCAAGGAGGGGCCGCCAGAGGGCAAGGAGCACCGCCACCCCGAGATGTACTACGAGGGAGTTCTGCCGGGTGCCCATCTCATCGCAGATGAGTGCTCAAAAGATGTAATATTTGAGTAAACTCGCTCGTTTTATCCTGTATTTATGAAAACATGTTTCATATGCGCTATGCAATGCTTGTTTGAATTTAAAATATTACCTTCTGTTTGGCTGTTTATCCAATCTGAGAGATGGCTAGTCCTCGGCTTCTGCCCCCATGCCACGAGTGCTGGGGTGTTCGTGATAAACCTGAGCACTCTTGTTCCCATATTTGGGTCCTTTGAGGGAGGTGCTCAGCACAACGAACAAGGCAACCGGACTAATAATGCTTTATCACTCTCACTTAGCCATAGAATTCTATAATTTTAAATTTCGGCGAAGCCCCTGGTATTCAGAAGGCCGAATTCGGAGCGCGATACACGCCTGTAAGCCGGATAGGGCCGGCCCCTCGCCCTAAGCGGCATAAGTCTTTAGGGACTCGAAAAACCTCGCCGAACAGCGACCAGTCTCTCGCCTTATCATGACAGTCAGTTTTAGCTTTCTCTACTGAGGTGCTCAGCCCGACAGAACCGGGGCACAATCGCAGTAGTTCTCCTAGCGCTACCTTAGCAGATAGAGTGGAACGTAAGGTACCAAAACATAGGAGCCGGGCAAACACAACATTTGACCAAAGACATGATTCGGAGCTGATGCATATAATGCTATAAGTTCGGGGTGCCGCACTTGTGAAAGTGTTTGGACTTTTCACACCGCATTGTGGGGTACGTAAGCCCCTGGTGTATTGGCCGTACCAGAGTGTACGGTTGCAAGGCATCATTAATGAACACACACACACACACACACACACATATATATATATATATATATATATTACAAGAATGCAATAATAGTCGTAATGTCATACATTGTTTATTAAAAAATTGCGTTAAGGCAGAGTGATACAGATAGTGCGATAAGCAAAGAGTACGACTATGTCCCTTCCAAGGGCAAGCTGAGGAATGATATTGAATTGAATATTTCACTCGTTACTGTAATCAACCTGGGAATTCTGTGGTATAACATAGCTGTCTGCCTCCTTGGTTGCTGCATCATGTGTTGGGCAACGGTGCTGCCGGACAGTGTTTCTAGAGATTAAGGTCCTGAAAGAAAAATAAAAATAACCAAATGGGAAGCCCCTAGTGCGGTTTAGGCCGCGTTTTGGGGCGTGCCGCAGTTGTGCCCCCCTCCCCACCTGTGACCATGGTATTTTTAATGCGTAATTATGTACGCATGGTACGAATATCGCCGTTGGGTTGGGATTGGGGTGGCCGCCGCATTGCTATGCGAGCTTAGATCGCGCCAGGCAATCTATTTCCCGATTGCCCCGAGCGCGCTTGAAGGTGTCCGGGCTTTGAAGCGCCGAACTGGTTGATTGCCTTGAGAGGCTGCTTTGCGCTTCTGCTGCGAGGGCCGCGGTGTGCTCCTCGGTTTGAAGAGAGCGCTCTGTGTTCCCATTGACTGTAATAACTCCGTGAGGTCCTGGCATCTTGAGCTTGAGGTATGCATAATGCGGTACCGCATTGAATCTAGCAAATGCGGTTCGCCCGAGCAGCGCATGATAACCACTGCGGAACGGGACTATATCGAAGATTAACTCTTCGCTTCGGAAGTTATCCGGGGATCCGAAGACCACTTCCAGTGTAATTGAGCCTGTGCAATGGGCTTCTACACCTGGAATGACGCCCTTAAAGGTCGTTTTTGTGGGTTTGATCCTTGAGGGGTCTATACCCATTTTGCGCACTGTGTCCTGATAAAGCAGGTTCAGGCTGCTGCCGCTGTCCATAAGGACTAGAGTGAGGTGAAATCCGTCGATGATTGGGTCTAGGACTAGTGCGGCGAATCCGCCATGACGGATACTAGTGGGGTGGTCCCTACGATCGAAGGTGATCGGGCAGGAGGACCAAGGGTTGAACTTTGGGGCGACTGGCTCCAACGCATATACGTCCCAGAGCGCACGCTTCCGCTCCCTCTTGGGGATGTGGGTTGTGTATATCATGTTCACCGTCCGCACTTGCAGGGGAAACCTACGGTCCAAACTGGACGGGCCCGACGTACTTTGTTTGAATGGATTTTTCCACTGACTGAGTTTGGAGCCTTTGAATCCAGCATTGACTGCCGTATCCTCAGTATTTTCGCTATTAATGTGGCGCTTATGCTTGTTGCGACGTGGCCTGCTATTGCCGTCCTTGGTATCTGAGGTACCATGGTTCTTTGATATGTTATTACTGCGAGCCAGCCAGCTGTCTTCTCCCGCACAAAAGCGGGTCATGAGCGTCGTAAGAGCTGCCATAGATTTCGGCTTTTCCTGACCAAGGTGCTGGGCTAGCCACTTGTCTCGGATGTTGTGCTTGAAAGCCGCTAAGGCCTCCGCATCTGGACAGTCGACGATTTGATTTTTCTTTGTAAGGAACCGAGTCCAAAATTGCCTGGCCGACTCTTTTGGCTGCTGAATTATGTGGCTCAAGTCATCGGTGTCTGGTGGTCGCACATAAGTGCCCTGAAAGTTGTTGAGGAATGCGGCTTCCAGATCTTCCCAACAGCTAATGGAGTCCGCTGGCAAGCTGTTAAGCCAATGCCGCGCTGGTCCTTTGAGCTTTAGTGGGAGGTATTTGATGGCGTGTAAGTCATCACCGCGGGCCATGTGGATGTGGAGGAGGAAGTCCTCAATCCATACTGCGGGATCTGTTGTGCCGTCGTATGATTCAATGTTTATAGGTTTGAAACCTTCTGGAATTGATGTTCCATTACTTCGTCTGTGAAGCATAAGGGGTGTGCGGCGCCTCTGTATTGGGCTATGTCTCGACGCAGCTCGAATGGGTCTTGCCCGCTGTGTTAGGCCCGGCCAGATTTGCTTTTACTGTATCCGACGTGACGTTTGTCGTCTCGCAGAGTGGTGCGCCCTCGTGATCCGTAGATCGATCTTGAATGCTTTGCCTTGTCCTCTAATATGTCTCGCAGGTCTGGCGTATCTCCCCATGCCTTTTTATTTGAATGGCGTTGGGGTGGAGGCTGAGCTTTTGGCTGGAATGCCTCTCTATCACGGCCACGAGGTGGCCGATCTGCCGTATCATACGCTTCTTCCTCCAGTTGGGGTAGTAACCCGCGCCTTGGGTAACTCTTGGAGGGGCGCTCGAGTTTATATTCCTCGGCCGCGAGGACTTCAGTCCATTTATCAGCTAGCAGATCTTGATCAGCTTGAAGCTGCTGCTGCTTTTTCTTCAGGCTATTTGCCGTGGCCATAAGCCAGCGCTTGAAGCGCTCTTGTTCAACGGGATCCTCTGGGACGGCGAATTCATCGTCGCCGAGGCTTGCCTCGTCTTCGGAGAGGGGGATGTAATTGTCATCCTCCTCCTCTCCATCTGTCGCTCTCTCAGGAGAGCTGGCTCCTTCATCCTCCTGCTCTAAATCTTGCTGGAGGGGATTGTTGTTGTCTTCGGCACTATTCGGAGTATTATTATCTCCTGTGCCGGTATCACCATTTTTGCTTTGGCGGAACTTAGAGCGGCGCCACTGACGTCGGCGCTTGGGTTGCTTCTTGGAGGGGTCATCCTCCGCTATCTCGTCGCTATTGCCTTCGTTGGGTGTATCCACCATGTATATGTCATATGACGAGGTGGCTTTCCAGTGCCCTATAGGTGCTGGTTCATGTTCGTCTCCTACATCGTCGTCCATACCGTCGATGTCTTCGGAGTCGAAGTCGAGCATGTCGGTTAACTCATCGACAGTGGCTACGAAGTGGGTGGTGGGTGGGCATCAAATTTCTTTGTCGTCCGCATCCCAATCCTGTTGGCCATAATCCGGCCAGGGCTCTCCTGACAAAGAGAGAGATCTTTAGTGAATTCAGAATGTCGCTGAAGGGCGAGTGCTGAAAGATATCTGCGGTGGTGAATTCCATGATCGGCGCCCAACCGGATTCGATTGGCAGGGGCACGGGCGGTTCGGAGTCAGAAAGAGAGTCCAGCACCTTGGAGTCACGGGCTGCACAGAGGATTATGCTGGTGTTTGGCTCGATCGCCGTTGAGACTGCAGGCCTTGAGGCGGTGTCTAACAACCCGTCCTCGATTGGCGCAGTTGGCTCCAAGCTAAGGGTCGGAGCTGATGCGGGCGCGGCCTCTGGGGTACTGTTTGGCGGCAGAGCTAGGTCATACCCATCGCGACAGTGTGGCGCGCCCGGCTGTGGCTCGAATCCGTCGAAGATCAAGTCTCCGCGGATGTCGGGCGTGTAGTTCAAACTTCCAAATCTGACCTGATGGCCAGGGGCGTAGCTTTCAATCTGCTCCAGATGGGCAAGCGAATTAGCCCGCAGTGCAAAGCCGCCGAATACGAAGATCTGTCCGGGGAGAAAAGTCTCACCCTGGACCGCATCGCCATCGATGATAGTAGGAGCCATCAAGCCTAACGGCAACGACACAGAGGAACTCTCAATGAAAGTACCAATGTCGGTGTCAAAACCGGCGGATCTCGGGTAGGGGGTCCCGAACTGTGCGTCTAGGCCGGATGGTAACAGGAGGCAGGGGACACAAAGTTTTACCCAGGTTCGGGCCCTCTTAATGGAGGTAAAACCCTACGTCCTGCTTTATTAATATTGATGATATGGGTAGTACAAGAGTAGATCTACCACGAGATCAGATAGGCTAAACCCTAGAAGCTAGCCTATGGTAGGATTGTTGTTCTACAGACTAAAACCCTTCGGTTTATATTGACACCAGAGAGGGTTAGGGTTACACAAGGTCGGTTACAAAGGAGGAGATATCCATATCCGTATTTCCTAGCTTGCCTTCCACGCCAAGTAGAGTCCCATCCGGACACGAGACGAAGTCTTCAATCTTGTATCTTCATAGTCTAACAGTCCAGCCAATGGAGATAGTCCGGCTGTCCGGAGACCCCCTAATCCAGGACTCCCTCAACTCCCTCGGTAGCCCCTGAACCAGGCTTCAATGACAATGTGTCCGACGCGCAGATTGTCTTTGGCATTGCAAGGCGGGTTCCTCCTTCGAATACTCCAAAGATGTTTGAACAAAAGAACTATATCTGGCTCTGTATAACAATTACAACCCTGAACCACATGGGCAAAATACTTAACAAAATAAGTCATGTTTACTAACACCTTTTTCAGCGAGGCATTATGCCCGGCCTTATCATTATTTGTGGCCTTCTGCTTCGCGTTTCGAGGCGCGACCATTGACACGTCTTGTCAAAGCAGAGATCGTGTCCCCTTATCGTGGGATTCTCATCAATACGGGTTTGGGTAATCCAACCGCGCTGTTCACATGGCCCCTTGGGAACAGGCGAGTTTTAAGGCCCGTGAGGAGGCGGTTGATATTCACTGCCTTTATAAGAGGATAAGGACCCGTCTTTTTACCTCACGCCTTCTTCTTCCTCAACCCTCCCGTCCTCGAGCTCCAGGGCCCAAATTTCGATCTTTCCTATTGCCACCAAACACCCCAGCCATGTCTGGATCCGGCTCTCAAGGCAAGTGGGTGGCTTCCTCCGTAACGGAGAAGGACATCAAGGAGCTCTGGAAGGTGGGGTACTTGACAGCGGAAATCACACACAGACTCCCCACCAAGGAGCAAATGATCCCCACTCCAGAGCCCGATGAGAGGGTTGTGTTCATCCCTCACTTCCTCCGCAGACTAGGGTTCCCCTTGCACCACTTCATCTATGGTCTCATATTCTATTACGGGCTAGACTTTCATGATCTAG
Organism: Triticum dicoccoides; assembly: GCF_002162155.2. Classification (NCBI taxonomy): domain Eukaryota; kingdom Viridiplantae; phylum Streptophyta; class Magnoliopsida; order Poales; family Poaceae; genus Triticum; species Triticum dicoccoides. The sequence continues at coordinate 669,242,250 of NC_041392.1, forward strand.
CCCCAAACTCCTTCCTCTATATTTAGGCATTCATCATCGTATGTGAGGCATTCCTCCGCATCCCCCACACTTCGGCATGTGGCTCAAGGCCTTCAACGTGAAGCTGAAGGTGGTCGACGAGCAGCACGTGGATTGCGGTGGCGCCATGGTGACCAAACTCCCCAACGTCATCTGGCCGAAAGGGGCCTTTGTGGAGACCGTCAAGCCATGGCAACAGGAGTGGTTCTATTTCACTGAACCACGCGGCACCAAGTGGGCGGCCGCTCCTGCATTCAGATCCGGACCCCCGCTGCGGCTTGCATCATGGACCAACAAAGGTCTGTACTGGGGGTCATCCGACGAGGTGTTGATGCTGCAAAAGCGCATCAAAAGTATCATAGATAAGAACACCAACCTCACTGACATGATCCAGGTGATGCTCATCCGCCGAACCCTTCCCTACCAACGCCGGTCTCTCCGCATGTTGGAGTTCAATCCGGAAGGGCCACGGACCCTGAAGCAATTCTTCGGTACGACACACGAAGCGATCTGGAAGTTGCTCTTCAAGACTCGAAAGTCGTGGCCAGAAACGTTTGAGGACATCGGCCTCGACTACAATCATCCGGCCTCCCCGGTAATTGCTAAATGTCTGAATGCAACTTAGTTTTATCAATCAAAGAAAAGGGGGGCACTGAGAACTCCTTCCTGAAAACAGGGCTGGACAAAGAAGGCGGAGCGGATCAGGTGTTCGGCTGCACTCCTCGAAAACCCAGCTGACCCTCTGTTAATGAGGATGCTGGTCCCGGCGCCCTATCCGGCGCCGAAGAAAACGGCCAAGAAGAAGAGCAAGGAGGCCAAAGGTGGTCTCCGCCGTTAAGGCACTTCAGACGCAGCGTCCGAATAGACCAAAACTCATTCCTCCCACGAGGAAGATGAAGAGGAGGAAGAGGAAGAAAACAGTTCTCCCTTAAAAGGGAGGAAGAAGAAAAGGGTGGCCTCCGAAGACCCGGATGCGGGGGCACCCAAAAGAGGGAAAACATATCTCCCCGACGGCTCAGACTCAGACGCCAAAGCCATCCCCGAGTGGGCCCCTGGTCGAAGCCCCTCGCCGCATCGTAAGTATCCGAGGATGCCTTTCATAAGTTCGGTTTTTATGATTGTGGTCTAACACATTGCCTAATGTAGTCCGACCCGCGATCTCCCTCAACAACCATCAGAGGGGAATTGTTTGGATCCGGGGATGATGGAGAGCGATTCGCCTCCACAGGCCTCTCCACAAACCGCTACGGACGACACTGAAGTGTTGTCCCAAAGGGCCTCTCCGGGCCACGAAGTGGTACGGGAGGCCGTCAAAACGGTACCAAAGGGTAATGCCTCGGCTGCGGAGGACATGGGGGGTGCAACCCCCATGGAGACTGATGGCGGGGGCCTTGACCAATTCGGCCCTCCGCCGAACATTGTTCCAGACACCCAAGCGGCTCCGGAACAGAATAAGCGATCCCCTTCAACAGAGGGGAGAGCGCAAACCTCAGCAGCGACCTCCACTAATCCAGAGGCGCCGAACACACCGATGGAGGTACTGCAACATGCTTCCATCGTGGAGAAGCACCGCACCCTGATGGGTGTGGTGATTGAAAAGGTTCAGTCCGCCAAGAGCGGGCTGAATGAGGCCTTCACTAGCCTGCTAACAAGCTTCGAGGTATGCGATGTAATATTCCTAAACGCTTTTCATATGAAAAATATGCCTGTATATATATAGTAGCCCCTGAGACTCTGTTCGTCTTATTGAAAAAGGGGCGAACAGAGGATCGATAATATTCGCAGGAGATAATGTACTTGTCTATTTTGACAAATAGGCTTCACTGTTAGCGGCAACCGCCCAGGCCGCCAAAGTATCCGAGCTTAAGCGTAAGCTGGGGCTGGCCGATGAGGATCTCGTCCGCATCGACAAGAGGTTTGATGAGGCCCAAGGTATGCTTTTAAAAGACCCCTTACAATTCTAAATTGTAATGCAGACTCAGAGTTTAAGCTCATGTGCTGCTATGTGTATGATTGTAGGTAGCGCGACCGAGGTCGAGACCCTCAGGAGTGCCCTTGCTGAAGCCAAGGAGGAGGCGAGGGTGAACAAAGCTGCCGCTGATAAAGCGGCCGAGGACTTGAAGTCCAAGCAGGTCGTCCGCTGCCAATACGAGGAGCGGGTAACCGAAGTGGAGCAGGCGCTCAAGGACGTCGCCAACAAGTGCGAGTCCCTACAGGGGAAGAATAAAGCCCAGGCAGCCGACCTTGCCAAGGCCCTAAAAGAGGCCGAGGTGGCGCGGGCCGAATCCCAAGCGGTGCACGAGGAGATCAAGCAGGCCGGATGGATAGCGGCTGGTAAGCCCTTTCTCTTACAGAGTAAATTTGGCAATCAGAAGTATATCTTGCTTACTCGACTATGGAGTGCTCCAGACGCCTTTGCGGATCTTCCGAAGAGTGCCACCGATTCCACACAGTTCTTCTGGGCCCAGGAGGGGCACACGACGGAGAATCTATTCTGGTCACAGTTCGCGGCGCACGATCGTCCAGCGCTGTTGAATGACCAGATGGCGCAGTGGGCCGAGCTGCATAGGATGTCTGGATTGGCCATGAGAGACGTCATAGTCTGGCTGTGGCCAGCCGAGCCCGTCCCAAGCAGCTATTTTGGCCTGGTGCAGTGACTTATTGGCGTGGTCAAGTGGTCATCATGTATAGAAGCTGTGCGGCTGGCCTTTGCCCGTGTCAAGATGCACGGGGCGAAAATGAAGGCTGCCATCGTGGTAGTTGAGGGTCCGCCCGGAGGCAAGGACCACCGCACGCCCGAGCGCTATTTTGAAGACGTCCTGGAGGGTGCCCGCTTGATAGAGGGCCAGTGCTCGAAGGATATCATATTCGATTGAATGTATCCAAACTGCCCAAACGTTGTGTAAACCAAAGCTTTGTAATATATTTATGCTTGTTTACCTTAAAATGTTTTTCCTCCTGTGCGGCCATTTTTATCCCTGAGGGTTTGCCAGTCGTCGGCTTTAGCCCCCACGTAGATACTATGGGGGTGTTCGGGATAGCACATAACCACACTTGACCCAACGTCTTGGTCCGTGAAGGAGGCGTTAGTGCGGCGAACCAGGCAATCGGACTATGCGGCTTTATCACTCTCAATTAGCCATAGGAGTTTGACTGTGGGGCTAAGGACTAGCCCCTGGTGCGCATGCGGCTGTCGGAACTGGGATGCCTTTAGACGCGCGACCGAGCCAAAGCTGGTCCTTCGTATAATATGGAGAAAATCACAAAAGATTTATGTTAAGTCACCGAATAGTCGACCAGCTCTCGCCGCATCATGACAATCAGTTTTTGGCTTTCTCTACTGAGGTGTTTGACAGGACGACCCGGAAACACAATCGCAGTAGTTCTCCCTTTACTACCCTAGCTGAATGAGCGGGACGTAAGGTAGTAACCACAGGAGCCGGGCAACCCAACTATTGACCAAAGACATGATTCAAAGCCGATGCATATAATGCTATATTCGGGATGCCGAAGTGTACTATAAAAGTGTTCGGACTTCTTTTTTGAAAAAAATATGTGTGGCTGGATAGAGCCCCTGGCGATTTAAGTCGTGCTGAGGTGTATATGATAATCGAACGAAAAAGAGGGAATACAGATTAGGAGATAAGCCAATACTGAATAGGTTGGACGAAAACTGTTTCCATTATAGTTTGATTGATACGTCAAGACGTATTTTTATTGAGGATGCCATAGACATCGAGGCTATTTTACATGCTAAGAACAAGGGAAAGCTGTATACAGGTCCTTAAAAGGAAAAGATTATCTTGAAGTTCCTTTGGGCACTCTGTCGCACGTCTGCGCTGCTTTTCGCCTTGGTGTGTGATCCTTTGATAGGATCATCGATCGTGTACACATGAGGAGCCTAGAAAAGGGCCCTCGATACCATCACAAAGTGATGTGGGTTGCGAGGAACATGAAAAATAAAAAATAAGAAGAAAGAAAGAGAAAGAGTATGAGGGTCCGGATAGGGTCGAGCCATATTCTGGACCTTACTTTTAATAGGCCTCCGTCTTTGCCCATGGTATCTTTAGTGAGTACTTATGTACGTGTGGTATGTATGCCGCTACCAGGTTAGGGCTTTGACGGAGGCTGAATTTCTAATCTAGCTCTGGACAAGCCGGACTGCCATTCTGCAGGGTTGACCGGACTCGTTTGACAGTGTCCGGGGGCTTGACTGCCGATGTAGTATTCGGCTTAATGAGGCCACCCTGTACTTCGGCTGCGAGGACCGTGGTATGCTCTTCGGTATGGAGGGAGCGCTCCATGTTTCCATTGACTGTTATAATGCCACATGGTCCCGGCATCTTGAGCTTTAGTTAAGCGTAGTGCAGGATGGCATTGAAACGGACGAAAGCAGTTCGCCCAAGCAATGCGTGATAGCCACTATGGAAGGGGACGATGTCGAAGGTCAAGTCTTCGCTACAGAAATTATCCGGCGAACCAAAGACTACTTCCAGCGTTATTGACCCTGTGCAATAGGCCTCAACCCCGGGTATCACTCCTTTAAAGGTGTTTTGGCGGGTTTGATTCTTGATGGATCAATACCCATTTTGCGTACAGTGTCCTGGTAAAGCAGGTTAAGACTGCTACCGCCGTCCATAAGGACGCGTGTGAGATGGAATTCGTTGATGATTGGATCAAGGACTAATGCCGCCGAACCTCCATGATGGATACTGGTCGGATGGTCTCTGCGGTCAAAGGTGATCGGGCAGGCTGACCATGGATTGAATTTTGGGGTGACTGGCTCCATGGCATAGACGTCCCTTAATGCGCGTTTGCACTCCCGTTTGGGGATGTGAGTGACGTATATCATATTCACTGTTTTGACCTCGGGGGGAAATTTCTTCTGTCCTCCTCTATTCGTTGGGCGAGGCTCTTCGTCATCGTCCTTGCTAGGCGACCCTTTCCCCTTATGCCCGGTGTTTAGCTTACCGGCCTGTTTGAATACCCAACACACTTTGTTGGTATGATTGGAAGGCTTGTCAGAGGTGCCATGAATCTGGCAGGGCCGATCTAGTATTCGGTCCAGACTAGATGGACCATCTTTGTTTCCTTTGAATGGCTTCTTCCACTGACCGATTTTAGAGCCACTGAATCCGGAGTTGACTGCCGTACCTTTAGTATCTTCATTGTTGCTTCGTGATGTATACTACACAACCTTCTTCTTGTAGACATTGTTGGGCCTCCAAGTGCAGAGGTTTGTAGGATAGTAGCAAATTTCCCTCAAGTGGATGACCTAAGGTTTATCAATCCGTAGGAGGCGTAGGATGAAGATGGTCTCTCTCAAACAACCCTGCAACCAAATAACACAGAATCTCTTGTGTCCCCAACACACCCAATACAATGGTAAATTGTATAGGTGCACTATTTCGGCGAAGAGATGGTGATACAAGTGCAATATGGATGGTAGATATATGTTTTTGTAATCTGAAAATATAAAAACAACAAGGTAACTAATGATAAAAGTGAGCACAAACGGTATTGCAATGCTAGGAAACAAGGCCTAGGGTTCATACTTTTACTAGTGCAAGTCCTCTCAACAATAATAACATAATTGGATCACATAACTATCCCTCAACATGCAACAAAGAGTCACTCCAAAGTCACTAATAGCAGAGAACAAACGAAGAGATTATGGTAGGGTACGAAACCACCTCAAATTTATCCTTTCTGATCGATCTATTCAAGAGTCCGTAGTAAAATAACACAAAGCTATTCTTTCCGTTCAATCTATCATAGAGTTCGTACTAGAATAACACCTTAAGAAACAAATCAACCAAAACCCTAATGTCACATAGATACTCCAATGTTACCTCAAGTATCCGTGGGTATGATTATATGATATGCATCACACAATCTCAGATTCATCTATTCAAACCAACACAAAGTACTTCAAAGAGTGCCCCAAAGTTTCTACCGGAGAGTCAAGACGAAAACGTGTGCCAACCCCCATGCATAGGTTCATGGGCGGAACCCGCAAGTTGATCACCAAAACATACATCAAGTGAATCAATAGAATAACCCATTGTCACCACGGTTATCCCACGCAAGACATACATCAAGTGTTCTCAAATCCTTAAAGACTCAATCCGATAAGATAACTTCAAAGGGAAAACTCAATCCATTACAAGAGAGTAGAGGGGGAGAAACATCATAAGATCCAACTATAATAGCAAAGCTCGCGATACATCAAGATCGTACCACCTCAAGAACACGAGAGAGAGAGAGAGATCAAACACATAGCTAGTGGTACATACCCTCAGCCCCAAGGGAGAACTACTCCCTCCTCGTCATGGAGAGCACCGGGATGATGAAGATGGCCACCGGAGAGGGATTCCCCCTCCGGCAAGGTGCCGGAACAGGGTCCCGATTGGTTTTTGGTGGCTACGGAGGCTTCTGGCGGCAGAACTCCTGATCTATTGTGCTCCCCGATGTTTTTAGTGTATATGAGTATATATGGGAGGAAGAAGTACGTCAGGGGAGCCATGAGGGGCCCACGAGGGTGGAGGGCGCGCCCAGGGGGGTGGGCATGCCCCCTGCCTCGTGCCTTCCTCGTTGCTTCCCTTACGTACACCCCAAGTCTTCTGGATTGCTTCTGTTCCAAAAATAAGTTCCATGAAGTTTCAGGTCAATTGGACTCCGTTTGATTTTCCTTTTCTGCGATATTCTAAAACAAGGAAAAAACAGAAACTGGCACCGGGCTCTAGGTTAATAGGTTAGTCCCAAAAATCATATAAAATAGCATATAAATGCATATAAAACATCCAAGGTTGATAATATAATAGCATGGAACAATAAAAAATTATAGATACCTTGGAGACGTATCAGCATCCCCAAGCTTAATTCTTGCTCGTCCTCGAGTAGGTAAATGATAAAAACAGAATTTTTGATGTGGAATGCTACCTAACATATTTATCCATGTAGTTCTCTTTATTGTGGCAAGAATATTCAGATCCATAAGATTCAAGACAAAATTTTAATATTGACATAAAAATAATAATACTTCAAGCATACTAACAAAGCAATCATGTCTTCTCAAAATAACATGGCCAAAGAAAGCTATCCCTACAAAATCATATAGTCTGGCTATGCTCCATCTTCACCACACAACATATTTAAATCATGCACAACCCTGATGACAAGCCAAGCAATTGTTTCATACTTTTGATGTTCTCAAACCTTTTCAATCTTCACGCAATATATGAGAGTGAGCCATGGATATAGCACTGTAGGTGGAATAGAATGGTGGTTGTGGAGAAGACAAAAAGGAGAAGATAGTCTCACATCAACTAGGTGTATCAACGGGCTATGGAGATGCCCATCAAAAGATATCAATGTGCGTGAGTAGGAATTGCCATGCAACGGATGCACTAGAGCTATAAGTATATGAAAGCTCAACAAAAAGAAACTAAGTGGGTGTGCATCCAACTTGCTTTCTCATGAAGACCTAGGGAATTTTGAGGAAGCCCATCGTTGGAATATACAAGCCAAGTTCTATAATGAAAAATTTCCCACTAGTATATGAAAGTGACAAAACAAGAGACTCTCTATCATGAAGATCGTGGTGCTACTTTGAAACACAAGTGTGGAAAAAAAGGATAGTAGCATTGTCCCTTTTTTATTTTTATTTTATTTTTTATTTGGCCTTTCTTGGCCTTCCTCTTTTTATTTGGACTTTCTCTCTTTTTTTGGCCTTTCCTTTTTTGGGACAATGCTCTATTAATGATGATCATCACACTTCTATTTATTTACAACTCAATGATTACAACTCGATACTAGAACAAAGTATGACTCTATATGAATGCCTCAGGCGGTGTACCGGGATGTGCAATGACTCATGAGTGACATGTATGAAAGAATTATGAACGGTGGCTTTGCCACAACTAAAATGTGAACTACATGATCATGCAAAGCAATATGACAATGATGGAGCGTGTCATAGTAAACGGAACGGTGGAAAGTTGCATGGCAATATATCTCGCAATGGCTATGGAAATGCCATGATAGGTACGTATGGTGGCTGTTTTGAGGAACGTATATGGTGGGTTTATGATACCGACGAAAGTTGCGTGGTACTAGAGAGGCTAGCAATGGTGGAAGGGTGAGAGTGCGTATAATCCATGGACTCAACATTAGTCATAAAGAACTCACATACTAATTGCAGAAATCTATTAGTTATCGAAACAAAGTACTATGCGCATGCTCCTAGGGGGATAGATTGGTAGGAAAAGACCATCGCTCGTCCCCGACCGCCACTCATAAGGAGGACAATCAATAAACAAATCATGCTCCGACTTCGTCACATAACGGTTCACCATACGTGCATGCTACGGGAATCACAAACTTCAACACAAGTATTTCTCAAATTCACAACTACTCAACTAGCATGACTCTAATATCACCATCTCCATATCTCAAAACAATTATCAAGTATCAAACTTCTCTTAGTATTCAATGCACTTCATATGGAAGTTTTTATTATATCCCTCTTGGGTGCCCATCATATTAGGACTAGTTTCATAACCAAAGCAAACTACCATGCTGTTCTAATGACTCTCAAAATAATATAAGTGAAGCATGCGAGTTCATCTATTTCTTCAAAATAAAACCACCACCGTGCTCTAAAAATATATAAGTGAAGCACTAGAGCAACAACAAACTACTCCGAAAGATATAAGTGAAGATCAATGAGTAGTCGAATAATTATGCAACTACGTGAAGACTCTCTAACATTTAATAATTTCAGATCATTGCATTTTATTCAAACATCAAGAAAAACTAAATAAAATAAAATGACGCTCCAAGCAAAACACATATCATGTGGTGAATAAAAATATAGCTCCAAGTAAAGTTACCGATGAACGAAGACGAAAAAGGGAATGCCTTCCGGGGCACCCCCAATCTTAGGCTTTTGGTTGTCCTTGAATATTACCTTGGGGTGCCTTGGGCATCCCCAAGCTTAGGCTCTTGCCAGTCCTTATTCCATATTCCATTGAATCTTTACCCAAAACTTGAAAACTTCACAACACAAAACTTAACAGAAAACTCGTAAGCTCCGTTAGCGAAAGAAAACAAAACACCACTTCAAGGTACTGTAATGAACTCATTATTTATTTATATTGGTGTTAAACCTACTTTACTCCAACTTCTCTATGGTTTATAAACTATTTTACTAGCCATAGATTTATCAAAATAAGCAAACAACACACGAAAAACAAAATCTGTCAAAAACAGAACAGTCTAAAGTAATCTGTAACTAACGCAAACTTATGTAACCGAAAAAATTCTGAAATAAATTTCTGGACGTGAGGAATTTATCTATTAATCATCTGCAAAAAGAATTAACTAAATATCACTCTCCAATAAAAAATGGCAGCAATTCTCGTGAGCGCTAAAGTTTCTGTTTTTTACAGCAAGATCAAAAAGACTTTCCCCAAGTCTTCCCAAAGGTTCTACTTGGCACAAACACTAATTAAAATCATAAAACCACATCTAAACAGAGGCTAGATGAATTATTTATTACTAAACAGGAACAAAAATCAAGGAATAAAAATAAAGTTGGGTTGCCTCCCAACAAGCGCTATCGTTTAACGCCCCTAGCTAGGCATGATGATTTCAATGATGCTCACATAAAAGATAAGAATTGTAACATAAAGAGAGCATCTTGAAGAATATTACTAGCACATTTAAGTCTAACCCACTTCCTATGCATAGGGATTTTGTGAGCAAACAATTTATGGGAACAATAATCAACTAGCATAGGAGGGCAAAACAAGCATAACTTCAAAACTTTAAGCACATAGAGAGGAAACTTGATATTATTGCAATTCCTACAAGCATAAGTTCCTCCCTCATAATAATTTTCAGTAGCATCATGAATGAATTCAACAATATAACCAACACCTAAAACATTCTTTTCATGATCCACAAGCATAGCAAATTTACTACTCTCCACATAAGCAAGATTCTTCTCATGAATAATAGTGGGAGCAAACTCAACAAAATAATTATCATGTGAGACATAATCCAATTGAAAACTAAAATCATGATGACAAGTTTCATGGTTATCATTATTCTTTATAGCATACATGTCATCACAATAATCATCATAGATAGCAATTTTGTTCTCATAATCAATTGGAACCTCTTCCGAAATAGTGGATTCATCACAAAATAAAGTCACGACCTCTCCAAATCCACTTTCATCAATATAATCATCATAAATAGGAGGCATGCTTTCATCATAATAAATTTGCTCATCAAAACTTGGGGGACACAAAATATCATCTTCATCAAGCATAGCATCCCCAAGCTTGTGGCTTTTCATACCATTAGCATCATGGATATTCATAGAATTCACACTAACAACATTGCAATCATGCTCATCATTCAAATATTTAGTGCCAGACATTTTATAGACTTATTCTTCTAGCACTTGAGCACAATTTGCCTTTCCATCATTCTCACGAAAGATATTAAAAAGATGAAGCGTATGAGGCAAACTCAATTCCATTTTTTTGTTTGTTTTCTTTTATAAACTAAACTAGTGATAAAATAAGAAATAAAAAGATTTGATTGCAAGATCTAAAGATATACCTTCGAGCGCTAACCTCCCCGGCAATGACGCCAGAAAAGAGCTTGATGTCTACTACACATTCTTCTTCTTGTAGACGTTGTTGGGCCTCCAAGTGCAGAGGTTTGTAGGACAGTAGCAAATTTCCCTCAAGTGGATGACCTAAGGTTTATCAATCCGTAGGAGGCGTAGGATGAAGATGGTGTCTCTCAAACAACCCTGCAACCAAATAACAGAGAGTCTCTTGTGTCCCCAACACACCCAATACAATGGTAAATTGTATAGGTGCACTAGTTCGGCGAAGAGATGGTGATACAAGTGCAATGTGGATGGTAGATATATGTTTTTGTAATCTGAAAAATATAAAAACAGCAAGGTAATTAATGATAAAAGTGAGCACAAACGGTATTTCAATGCTAGGAAACAAGGCCTAGGGTTCATACTTTCACTAGTGCAAGTTCTCTCAACAATAATAACATAATTGGATCACATAACTATCCCTCAACATGCAACAAAGAGTCACTCCAAAGTCACTAATAGCGGAGAACAAACGAAGAGATTATGGTAGGGTACGAAACCACCTCAAAGTTATCCTTTCTGATCGATCTACTCAAGAGTCCGTAGTAAAATAACACGAAGCTATTCTTTCCATTCAATCTATCATAGCGTTCGTACTAGAATAACACCTTAAGACACAAATCAACCAAAACCCTAATGTCACCTAGATACTCCAATGTCACCTCAAGTATCTATGGGTATGATTATATGATATGCATCACACAATCTCAGATTCATATATTCAAACCAACACAAAGTACTTCAAAGAGTGCCCCAAAGTTTCTACCGGAGAGTCAAGACAAAAACGTGTGCCAACCCCTATGCATAGGTTCATGGGCGGAACCCGCAAGTTGATCACCAAACCATACATCAAGTGAATCAATAGAATAACCCATTGTCACCACGGTTATCCCACGCAAGACATACATCAAGTGTTCTCAAATCCTTAAAGACTCAATCCGATAAGATAACTTCAAAGGGAAAACTCAATCCATTACAAGAGAGTAGAGGGGGAGAAACATCATAAGATCCAACTATAATAGCAAAGCTCACGATACATCAAGATCGTACCACCTCAAGAACACGAGAGAGAGAGAGAGAGAGAGATCAAACACATAGCTACTGGTACATACCCTCAGCCCCGAGGGAGAACTACTCCCTCCTCGTCATGGAGAGCACCGGGATGATGAAGATGGCCACCGGAGAGGGATTCCCCCTCCGGCAGGGTGCCGGAACAGGGTCTCGATTGGTTTTCGGTGGCTACGGAGGCTTCTGGCGGCGGAACTCCCGATCTATTGTGCTCCCCGATGTTTTTAGGGTATATGGGTATATATGGGAGGAAGAAGTACGTCAGGGGAGCCACGAGGGGCCCACGAGGGTGGAGGGTGCGTCCAGGGGGTAGGCGCGCCCCCTGCCTCGTGCCTTCCTTGTTGCTTCCCTTACGTACACCCCAAGTCTTCTGGATTCCTTCCGTTCCAAAAATAAGTTCCGTGAAGTTTTAGGTCAATTGGACTTCGTTTGATTTTCCTCTTCCGCGATACTCTAAAACAAGGAAAAAACAGAAACTGGCACTGGGCTCTAGGTTAATAGGTTAGTCCCAAAAATCATATAAAATAGCATATAAATGTATATAAAACATCCAAGGTTGATAATATAATAGCATGGAACAATCAAAAATTATAGATACGTTGGAGACGTATCACTTCGACGCTTGTGTTTGTTGCGTCGTGGCTTGCCGTTGCCATCTCTGGCTTCGGAGGTGCCAGGGTCGCTGGTACTATTGCTTTTACGAGCTAGCCAGCTGTCTTCTCCCGCGTACAAGAGGGTTATAAGTGTGGTGAGAGCTGCCATGGATGTCGGTTTTTCTTGGCCGAGGTGTTGGGCGAGCCACTCATCCAGGACGCTGTGTTTAAAGGCTGCGAGGGCTTCGGCGTATGGACAGTCTACAATTTGGTTCTTTTTAATTAAGAACCTGGTCCAGAGCTTCCGGGCTGGCACTCCGGGTTGCTGGACTATGTGACTATGGTCATCGGCATCTGGAGGCCAAACATTGGTACCCTGGAAGTTGTCTCTAAAGGCATCCTCCAGATCTTCCCAGCTACCAATGGAGTTTTCTGGGAGGCTGTTTAACTAGTGCCCAGTTGGTCCCTTTAGTTTTAGCGGGAGGTATTTGATGGCATGGAGATCGTCACCGCGGGCCATGTGGATATGGAGAGAAAAAAAATCTTCAATCCATACTATGGGATCTATCGTAGCATCGTATGATTCAGTGTTCACGGGTTTAAACCCTTCTCGGAACTGGTGCTCCATTACCTCATCGGTGAAGCATATGGGGTGTGCGGTGATACGTCTCCAACGTATCTATAATTTTTGATTGTTCCATGCTATTATATTATCTGTTTTGGATGTTAATGGGCTTTATTTTACACTTTTATATTATTTTTGGAACTAATCTATTAACCGGAGGCCCAGCCCAAATTGCTGTTTTTTTGCCTATTTTAGTGTTTCGCAGAAAAGGAATATCAAACGGAGTCCAAACGGAATGAAACCTTCGGGAGAGTGATTTTTGGAACAAACGTGATCCAGGGAACTTGGAGTGGATGTCAAGAAACAATCGAGGAGGCCATGAGGTAGGGGCGCACCTACCCCCCGTAGGCACGCCCTCCACCCTCGTGGGCCCCTCGTTGCTCCACCGACCTACTTCTTCCTCCTATATATATCCATATACCCCGAAAACATCCAGGAGCACCACGAAACCCTATTTCCACCGCAGCAACCTTATGTACCGAAGAGATCCCATCTTGGGGCCTTTTCCGGAGCTCTGCCGGAGGGGGCATTGATCACAGAGGGCCTCTACATCAACTCCATGGCCTCTCCGATGATGTGTGAGTAGTTTACCTCAGACCTTCGGGTCCATAGCTAGTAGCTAGATGGCTTCTTCTCTCTCTTTGGATCTCAATACAAAGTTCTCCTCGATTCTCTTGGAGATCTATTCGATGTAATCTTCTTTTGCGGTTTGTTTGTCGAGATCCGATGAATTGTGAGTTTATGATCAAGATTATCTATGAACAATATTTGAATCTTCTCTAAATTCTTTTATGTATGATTGGTTTATCTTTGCAACTCTCTTCGAATTATCAGTTTGGTTTGGCCTACTAGATTGATCTTTCTTGCAATGGGAGAGGTGCTTAGCTTTGGGTTCAATATTGCGGTGCTCGATCCCAGTGACAGAAAGGGAAATGACACATATTGTATTGTTGCCATCGAGGATAAAAAGATGGGGTTTATATCATATTGCATGTGTTTATTCCTCTACATCATGTCATGTTGCTTAAGGCGTTACTCAGTTCTTATGAACTTAATACTCTAGATGCATGCTGGATAGCGGTCGATGTGTGGAGTAATAGTAGTAGATGCAGGCAGGAGTCGGTCTACTTTTCATGGACGTGATGCCTATATACATGATCATAACTAGATATTCTCATAATTATTCGCTTTTCTATCAATTGCTCGACAATAATTTGTTCACCCACCGTAATACTTATGCTATCTTGAGAGAAGCCACTAGTGAAACATATGGCCCCCGGGTCTATTCTCCATCATATAAGTTTCCAATCAATTTATTTTGTAGTCTTTACTTTCAATCTATATCATAAAAATACCAAAAATATTTATCTTATTATTATCATCTCTATTAGATCTCACTCGTGCAAGTGGCCGTGAAGGGATTGAAAACCCCTTTATCGCGTTGGTTGCGAGGTTCTTATTTGTTTGTGTAGGTACGAGGTGACTCGCGCGTGGTCTCCTACTGGATTGATAACTTGGTTCTCAAAAACTGAGGGAAAAAGTTACGCTACTTTGCTGCATCACCCTTTCCTCTTCAAGGGAAAACCAATGCAGTGCTCAAGAGGTAGCAAGAAGGATTTCTGGCGCCGTTGCCGGGGAGATCTACGCCAAGTCAAGACATACCAAGTACCCATCACAACTCTTATCCTTCGCATTACATTATTTGTCATTTGCCTCTCGTTTTCCTCTCCCCCACTTCACCCTTGTCGTTTTATTCGCCCTCTCTTTCCTTTCGCTTTTTCTTCGCTTGTTTGCTTGTGTGTTGGATTGCTTGCTTGTCATGATGGCTCAAGATAATACTAAATTGTGTGACTTTGCCAATACCAACAATAATGATTTTATTATCACTCCGATTGCTCCTCTTACCGATGCTAAATCTTGTGAAATTAATACTACTTTGCTGAATCTTGTCATGAAAGATCTGCTTTCTGTCCTTCCTAGTGAAGATGTCGCTACCCATCTATACAACTTTGTTGATTTGTGTGATATGCAAAAGAAGAAAGATGTGGATAATGATATTGTTAAACTTAAACTATTTCTTTTTTCGCTTAGAGATCGTGCTAAAACTTGGTTTTTGTCTTTGCCTAAAAATAGTATTGATTCATGGAATAAGTGCAAATATGCTTTTATCTCTAAGTATTTTCCTCCCACTAAGATCATCTATCTTATAAACGATATTATGAATTTTAAGCAACTTGATCATGAGCATGTTGCACAATCTTGGGAGAGGATGAAACTAATGGTACGTAATTGCCCTACACATGGTTTGAATTTATGGATGATTATACAATTTTTTTATGCCAAATTGAATTTTGCTTCTAGAAACCTTTTAGATTCGGCCGCGGGAGGAACTTTTATGGAAATCATTTTAGGATAAGATACCAAACTCCTAGATAATATTATGATTAATTATTATCAATGGCACACGGAAAGATCTACTAGTAAAAAGGTGCATGCAATTGAAGAGATCAATGTTTTGAGTGGAAAGATGGATGAACTTATGAAATTGTTTGCTAATAAGAGTGCTCCTACTGATCCTAATGATATGCCTTTGTCAACTTTGATTGAGAATAATAATGGATTTGTGGATGTGAATTTTGTTGGTAGGAACAATTTTGGTAACAACGCGTATAGAGGTAATTTTAATTCTAGGCCGTTTCCTAGTAATTCCTCTAATAATTATGGTAATTCCTACAACAATTCTTATGGATATGCCCTCTTATTTTGAATATAGTATTAAAGAATTTATTAGTTTACAAAAGAGTTTCAATGCTTTGATTGAAGGAAAATTGCTTAAGATTGATGAGTTGGCTAGGAACGTGGATATAATTTCTCTTGATGTTGATTCTTTCAAACTTAGATCTATTCCACCTAAGCATGATATCAATGAGTCTCTCAAATCCATGAGAATTTCCATTGATGAGTGCAAAGAAAGAACCACTAGGATGCTTGCTAATAAAGATTGCTTCATAAAAGCGTGTTCTTCTAGTTTTCATGATGATAAGGATGGAGATCTAAAAGTGATTGATGTGTCCCCTATTAAATATTTGTTTTTCAATATGAATCTTGATAATGATGGGACTGGAGATGAGTCAACTTTAGTTAGAAGGCGTCCCAAAAATTCGGAGTTTTTAGATCTTGATGCTAAAATTGATAAAAGTGGGATTGAAAAGGTTAAAACTTTAAATAGCAACGAACCCACTATCTTGGATTTCAAGGAATTTAATTATGATAATTTCTCTTTAATAGATCGTATTTCCTTGTTGCAATCCGTGATAAATTCTCCTCATGCTTATAGTCAAAATAAAGCTTTTACTAAACATATCGTTGATGCTTTGATTCAATCTTATGAAGAAAAACTTGAGTTGGAAGTTTCTATCCCTAGAAAACTTTATGATGAGTGGGAACCTACTATTAAAATAAAAATTAAAGATCATGAATGCAATGCTTTGTGTGATTTGGGTGCTAGCGTTTCCACGATCCCAAAAACTTTGTGTGATTTGCTAGGTTTCCGTGAATTTGATGATTGTTCTTTAAACTTGCACCTTGCGGATTCCAATATTAAGAAACCTATGGGAAAAATTAATGATTTTCCTATTGTTGCAAATAGGAATTATGTGCCCGTAGATTTCATTGTTCTTGATATAGATTGCAATCCTTCATGTCCTATTATTCTTGGTAGACCTTTCCTTAGAACAATTGGTGCAATTATTGATATGAAGGAAGGGAATATTAGATTCCAATTTACGTTAAGGAAAGGCATGGAACACTTCCCTAGAAAGAAAATTAAATAACCATATGAATCTATTACTAGCACAAATGCCCATGCGTTGCAAAGGGTGAAAAAA
The DNA here is from genome assembly GCF_002162155.2 of Triticum dicoccoides. Lineage (NCBI taxonomy): Eukaryota > Viridiplantae > Streptophyta > Magnoliopsida > Poales > Poaceae > Triticum > Triticum dicoccoides. The sequence goes on from NC_041392.1 coordinate 669,259,131, forward strand.
CCCATACTTTCCTAACCCAATTTCTCAAGACCCCCTCTCATTCCACGACACGAGGCCAGGCATGATGACATGAACAAACTCTTTGAAATTGGCTGCCATGAAAATATATATACTGCAGAAAAAATATGCATGTATTTTGGTTTTTAGTTCATTTGTATTCGCCCCATAGGTATGTCACAAAAGCTTTAGTGGGTGTGGTGGCTAGCTTGTCGGGTGAATAAAGTGGAGGTCCACAGTTTGAATCCCAGGTGGCTCGCTTTTTTCTGTTTATGCATTTTTCGCCCGACCTCTCGCGCGAGGTCAATCCAAATGGGCCGAACCAGTCACGCGATTCTTATGCGAACGGACGTCTTTTTGACGCAGAATGCGTCAAAGGCAAATCCTATTTGCTGCTGCAGGCGCCCGTTAACGTGTATTCTGCAAACGGGCGCCTGCAGCACCTCGTACTGGGCCGACCCGTTACTACGTACTCTATTCCACAAAAAAGAAGGGAGCCGTCATTGCAACTCGAACCATAGACCTGCCGGATTGATGTTCGATAGTATAGCCACCACGACACACAATACGATCTGATAATATTCAACTCTTTCTTTGCTTTATTCGTTTCTTTTCCTTTTCCTTTTTCCCTTTTTCTTTTTTCCTTTTTTCTTTTCTTTTTTGCGTTTTTCGTTTCTTCTTCTTCCTCGTTTCTTTCGCTCACTGATTTCGTTTTTTCTTAAATACGTGAACATTTTCAAATTCAATGATTTTTCTAAATTTGATGAACTTTTTTTTTCAAATCTATGAGCTTTTAATAATTTTTGTGAACTACTTTTAAAAATTGATTATTTTGTTTCAAAATCGATGAACCCTTTTCAAAATCTTTGAACTCTTTTCGAATTCAATGAACTTTTTTTCAAATTGGATGAACTATTTTTACAAATTGATGAACTTTTTTTCAAATTTTTGATGAATATTTTTTAATTTTTTGTGAACTATTTTCTTAATTTGATGAACTTTTTTCAAATGGGTGAACTTTTTTTTTCAAAATTTTGATGAACTTTTTCCATTTTTTGGTGAACTATTTTTGTAAGTTGACGAACTTTTTTTAAAATCATTGGGCTTCTCTTGAATAGGGCGATGTTTTTATGCATGTTCATGAAATTTTTCTGAAATTTGCAAGGTTTCATTTTTCTTAAAGAAAATCATATGTTCTCTCAAAAAAAAAATCATATGTAAGCGACTATGACAGTTTTTCAAGTATTAGTGCTGCATTTTTGTCAGTTGCAAAGACACACCCTAGTGGTTAGCTGAACACACGTAGGTAGTGTAGGTAGCGAGTTGTTTATATGGGTACAATATGCAAAGTATTAAATAGAGTTGTTTTCGTATTCTACAACACATAGTGGCCTTTGGTGAAGTGGTTGTTGTGCGTAGAGAAGTAAGTTTAACAAAAACATGTGGGTTCGAATCCCAGCTCTAGCGTATATTTTCCGAGGTTAATTTTCCTTTTCACTTTTACTGCGTATATTTCCCGAGGTTAATTTTCCTTTTCACTTTTACTTTTAGAAGTAGCTGCTGGGCCGACCCGCTAGGCTGCACGCGCGCCAAAAGAGCTCCCTGTGTCAAATACGTGCTCCCGTGATTCCCTGAATTAGTACCACCTCGCTTATATGTTTTAAATTCAAGCTAAAAGCGTAAATTCATAGAAAGAAAGCGTATTGTGACGGTGAACCGTGATTCCCCGAATTAGTACCACCTCGCTTATATGTTTTAAATTCAAACTAAAAGCGTAAACTCATAGAAAGAAAGCGTATTGTGACGGTGAACCCATGGAGTCAATCAGTGCTTTATTATTAGGGATAGATGAGAGCCACTTATGGATTGCCTACTAAAGATGGCAATACCTAGATCTATTTTGCTTTTATGCCTAGCTAGGGGCGTTAAATGATAGCGCTTGTTGGGAGGCAACCCAATTTTATTTTTATTCCTTGCTTTTTGCTCCTGTTTAGTAATAAATAATTTATCTAGCCTATGTTTTGGTTGTGTTTTCTATGTTTAATTAGTGTTTGTGCTAAGTAGAACCGTTGGGAAGACTTGGGGAAAGTCTTTTTGATCTTGCTATAAAAAAACAGAAACTTTAGCGCTCACGAGAATTGCTGCCATTTTTTTTATTGAAGAGTGATATTTAGTTAATTCTTTTTGAAGATTATTAATAGATAAATTCCTCACTTCCACAAATTTATTTTACAATTTTTGGTGTTCCAGAAGTTTGTGTTAGTTACAGATTACTACAGACTGTTCTGTTTTTGACAGATTCTGTTTTTCGTGTGTTGTTTGCTTATTTTGATGAATAATGGTTAGTAATAGAGTTTATGAACCATAGAAAAGTTGAAATACAGTAGGTTTAACACCAATATAAATAAAGAATGATTTCATTACAGTAACTTGAAGTGGTGTTTTGTTTTCTTTCGCTAACGGAGCTCACGAGATTTTCTGTTAAGTTTTGTGTTGTGAAGTTTTCAAGTTTTGGGTAAAGATTAGATGGATTATGGAACAAGGAGTGGCAAGAGCCTAAGCTTGGGGATTCCCAAGGCACCCCAAGGTAAAATTCAAGGACACCAAAAAGCCTAAGCTTGGGGATGCCCCGGAAGGCATCCCCTCTCTTGTCTTCGTTCATCGGTAACTTTACTTGGAGCTATATTTTTATTCACCACATGATATGTGTTTTGCTTGGAGCGTCTTGTATGATTTGATTCTTTGCCTTTTAGTTTACCACAATCATACTTGCTGTATACACCTTTTGAGAGAGACACACATGAATCGGAATTTTTTAGAATACTCTATGTGCTTCACTTATATCTTTTGAGTTGGATAATTTTTGCTCTAGTACTTCGCTTATATCTTTTGGAGCACGGCGGTGGTTTTATTTTATAGAAATAATTGATCTCTCATGCTTCACTTATATCATTTTGAGAGTCCTTTAGAACAACATGGCAATTCACTTTGGTTATAAATTTTAAATGCAAAGAGAAGTTGGATGCTTGATAGTTGTTTTGAGATATAAAGGTGGTAATATTAGAGGTGTGCTAGTTGAGTAATTGTGAAATTGATGAATACTTGTGTTGAAGTTGGCAAGTCCGCGCACCTTTCGCTGGTATCATACACCCACCATATACCTTCCTCAAAAAAGCCACCATACCTACCTATTATGGCATTTCCATAGCCATTCCGAGATATATTGCCATGCAACTTTCCACCATTCCGTTTGTTATGACACCCTTCATCATTGTCATATTGCCATGCATGATCATGTAGTTGACATCGTATTTATGGCGAAGCCACCGTTCATAATTTTTTCATACATGTCACTCTTGATTCATTGCATATCCTGGTACACCGCCGGAGGCATTCACATAGAGTCCTATTTTGTTCTAAGTATTGATTTGTAATTCTTGAGTTGTAAGTAAAAAGAAATGTGATGATCATCATTATTAGAGCATTGTCCCAGTGAGGAAAGGATGATGGACTATGATTCACCCACAAGTCGGGATGAGACTCTGGACGAAAAAAAGAGAAAAGGGGCCAAAAAAGGCCCAAATAAAAAAAAGAATGAGAGAAAAAGAGAGAAGGGACAATGTTACTATCCTTTTTCCACACTTGTGCTTCAAAGTAGCACCATGATCTTCATGATAGAGAGTCTCCTATGTTGTCACTTTCATAAAATAGTTGGAATTTTACATTATAGAACTTGGCTGGTATATTCCAATGATGGGCTTCCTCAAATTGCCCTAGGTCTTCGTGAGCACGCAAGTTGGATGCACACCCACTTAGTTTCTTTTGTTGAGCTTTCCTACACTTATAGCTCTAGTGCATCCGTTGCATGGCAATCCCTACTCACTCACATTGATATCTATTAATGGGCATCTCCATAGCCCGTTGATATGCCTAGTTGATGTGAGACTATCTTATCCTTTTTGTCTTCTCCACAACCACCATTCTATTCCACCTATAGTGCTATATCCATGGCTCATGCTCATGTATTGCGTGAAAATTGAAAAAGTTTGAGAACATCAAAAGTATGAAACAATTGCTTGGCTTGTCATCAGGGTTGTGCATGATTTAATATTTTGTGTGATGAAGATAGAGCATAGCCAGACTATATAATTTTGTAGGGATAACTTTCTTTAGCCATGTTATTTTGAGAAGACATGATTGCTTAGTTAGTATGCTTGAAGTATTATTATTTTATGTCAATATTAAACTTTTATCTTGAATCTTTCGGATCTGAACATTCATGCCACAATAAAGAAAAATTACATTGAGAAATATGTTAGGAAGCATTCCACATCAAAAATTCTGTTTTCATCATTTACCTACTCGAGGACGAGCAGGAATTAAGCTTGGGGATGCTTGATATGTCACCAACGTATCTATAATTTTTGATTGTTCCGTGCTATTATATTATCTATTTTGGATGTTAATGGGCTTTATTTTACACTTTTATATTATTTTTGGGAGTAACCTATTAATTGGAGGCCCAACCCAAATTGCTGTTTTTTTCCCATTTTAGTGTTTCACAGAAAAGGAATATCAAACTTAGTCCAAATGGAATGAAACCTTCGGGAGCGTGATTTTTGGAAAAAATGTGATCTAGGGGACTTGGTGTGGGCGTCAAGAAACAATCAAGGAGGCCACGCGGCAGGGGGAGCGCCTACCCCCCTGGGCGCGCCCTCCACCCTCGTGGGCCCCTCGTTGCTCCACCGACCTACTTCTTCCTCCTATATATATCCATATACCCCGAAAACATCCAGGAGCACCACGAAACCCTATTTCCACCGCCACAACCTTATGTACCCAAGAGATCCCATCTTGGGGCCTTTTCTGGAGCTCCGCTGGAGGGGGCATTGATCACGGAGGGCCTCTACATCAACTCCATGGCCTCTCCGATGATGTGTGAGTAGTTTACCTTAGACCTTCGGGTCCATAGCTAGTAGCTAGATGGCTTCTTCTCTCTCTTTGGATCTCAATACAAAGTTCTCCTCGATTCTCTTGGAGATCTATTCGATGTAATCTTCTTTTGCGGTTTGTTTGTCGAGATCCGATGAATTGTGGGTTTATGATCAAGATTATCTATGAACAATATTTGAATCTTCTCTGAATTCTTTTATGTATGATTGGTTTATCTTTGCAAGTCTCTTCGAATTATCAGTTTGGTTTGGCCTACTAGATTGATCTTTCTTGCAATGGGAGAAGTGCTTAGCTTTGGGTTTAATCTTGCGGTGCTCGATCCCAGTGACAGAAAGGGAAATGACACGTATTGTATTATTGCCATCGAGGATAAAAAGATGGGGTTTATATCATATTGCATGTGTTTATTCCTCTACATCATGTCATCTTGCTTAAGGCGTTACTCAGTTCTTATGAACTTAATACTCTAGATGCATGCTGGATAGCGGTCGATGTGTGGAGTAATAGTAGTAGATGCAGGCAGGAGTTGGTCTACTTGTCACGGACGTGATGCCTATATACATGATCATACCTAGATATTCTCATAATTATTCACTTTTTATCAATTGCTCGACAGGAATTTGTTCACCCGCCGTAATACTTATGCTATCTTGAGAGAAGCCACTAGTGAAACCTATGGTCCCCGGGTCTATTCTCCATCATATAAGTTTCCAATCTATTTTGTTTTGCAATCTTTACTTTCAATCTATATCATAAAAATACCAAAAATATTTATCTTGTTATTATCATCTCTATCAGATCTTACTCTTGCAAGTGGCCGTGAATGGATTAACAACCCTTTTATCGCGTTGGTTGCGAGGTTCTTATTTGTTTGTGTAGGTACGAGGTGACTCGCGCGTGGTGTCCTACTAGATTGATACCTTGGTTCTCAAAAACCAAGGGAAATACTTACGCTACTTTGCTGCATCACCCTTTCCTCTTCAAGGGAAAACCAACGCAGTGCTCAAGAGGTAGCATGCGGCGCCACTGTATCGGGAAATATCGCGACACTGTTCAGATGAAGTCTGTATGCGGCTTTCGGCCCATGTGGGGTTATGCCGATCACGCTAGGCCTGATGGATGTCCTCTCGCGTTGGGGCACGCCCCCGTGATCCATAGATTGATCTGGTCAGGCCTGCTCTGTTGTCCAGGTCCTGCCGTAGGTCGTAGGTGTATCCTGGGGCCGCTGTCTCTCTGACTCTGCGGCGAGGCGGTGTGGGTTGGTGTTCGGCGTAGGTGGCCGCTTTATCTTGCCTGCGTGGTGGTCAGTCTGGTTCATCAGCACGGTCATGTCTTGACGGTATAGGCTCAAAGGCCTCATCGTCAAATTGTGGTAATAGCCGACGCTTCGGATAACTCTTTGTTGGGTGCTGAAGGCCATATTCTTCGGCGGCTAGGACCTGAGTCCATCTGTCGTTTGAGTGTATCCTATTCGGCTTGGAGTCGTTGCTGCTGCTTTTTTTAGGCTTCTTGTAGTGGCGATCAATTGGCGCTTAAAGCGCTCCTGCTCGAGGGGTTCCTCTGGCACGATAAAGTGGATGCACAAGCAGTATTCCCGCTTAGTACAATTGAAGGGTAGAAAGAGACAGGGAAGCGACCAACTAGAGAGCAACAACAGTCATGAACATGCATTAAAATTAATCAACACTGAGTGCAAGCATGAGTAGGATATAATTCACCATGAACATAAATATTGTGGAGGCTATGTCGATTTTGTTTCAACTACATGCGTGAACATGTGCCAAGTCAAGCCACTCGAATCGTTCAAAGGAGGATACCACCCTATCATACCACATCACAACTATTTTAATAGCATGTTGGCATGCAAGGTAAACCATTATAAACTCCTAGCTAATTAAGCATGGCATGAGCAACTATAATCTCTAATTATCACTGCAAACATGTTTCATTCATAATAGGCTGAATCAGGAACGATGAACTAATCATATTTACAAAAACAAGATAGGTTGAGTTCATATTAGCTTCTCTCATCTCTATCAGTCCATCATATATCGTCTTTATTGCCTTTCACTTGCACACCGAACAGTGTGGATAATAATAATATTACACGTGCATTGGACTAAGCTGGAATCTGCAAGCATTTAATACACAGGAGAAGACAAGGTAATATGGGCTCCTGGTTAGATCAACAATAATGCATATGAGAGCCACTCAACATTTTCATCATGGTCTTCTCCTCTCGACCCCAAAGAAAAGAAAGGAAATAAAACTATTTACACGGGAAAGCTCCCAAAGCAAAAGAAGAGCGAGAAATCTTTTTGGGTTTTCTTTTAATTACTACTACTACAAGCATGGAAAGTAAACTAGCTAAAAGCTACAACTGAATTTTTTTCTGAAGGTTTTTCAAACACGCAAGAAGAATGCTGGAAAATAAAATAAAATAGCATGGATAGTACAATGAAAAAGTATGAGCACCGACAACTGGCATGAGTGTGTGAACATGAATGTAATGTCCGTGAGGAATACGTACTCCCCCAAGCTTAGGCTTTTGGCCTAAGTTGGTCTATAGCCACGGCTCAAAGCCGCCCTCTCCGGTGTACGGAGAGTGTCCTCAGGGTGCCACTGGTAGGCGATCTCCTCCGGATCCCACTGATAAATAGACTGACAATAAAGATCAAGTGGTGGCTCCGGCTCAGGTTCTGGAGTTGATGTCAGACTCCAGTATGCATGAACGGCCTTTGGCAAAACAAGGTACGTGCGTGAAAATATGTTAAACAAAGAGGGAGTAGGCAAGGTAATAATCTCATAGTAATTTTTATCAAATATCAATCTATATTTAAGCATCTTCTTCTTATCCTTAACAATAAAATCATGTGCTACCATACACTTATAATATAGAAAAATAGGAGGCAGCAACTTTTCCTCTTTCTCATAATGCCTAATAGGTATGTTAAAGTGTGCAGCTAGGCGCGAAGCAAAGATGCCTCCAAAGATGGGACCCTTTGTGCGGTTCAGATTTAATCGTTTAGCAACAATAGCGCCTAAACTGAAAGTGGTATCACGAAACAAGGCATCGCGCAAAATAACAATATCAGGGGCACTAAGGTTTCCACTATTCCCACGGCCAATTAGGCATCTACTAGCAAATATTGCAAAGTAACATAGAACAGGAAAGTGTATGCTAGTAATTCTTGCATCAGAAACTTTCCTCGTTTCCCCTACAACAATCATATCAATAAACCCTTCAACATCATTACGATGTGGTTCCTCTATGCTGCCCTCAAAGGGTGTCTTACAGACCCGACAAAAATCATAATGTGACATCTCCTTAATCTCATCATATAAATTAAATTCCACTGAAGGTGGTGATTTCTTAGCATGAAAGTGAAAATTTTGCACGAAAATATTAGTCAGGAGGAGATACTGTTCGCGCTGGTCGCAGAGGAAGTCGACGAGGCCTGCATTCTCAGCCAAATAATAAAAGTCCTCATATATCCGGGCTGCTCTCAAGAACTCATCACAAGGCCATTCGCATGTCCGAACCTCCGCAGTGCAAGGGAGATTATATTTGGGCTTCTTATTCTCTTCACCTTGCTTATCCTTCGAGCTTCGGCTCGAAGAGCCCCTCAACAATCTCTTCATCATTTTCTTTCTCTGAAATTTTTAGTGACTCAAAATAAAAGTGAATCAAACTCAACAAGATTGATAGCAACTACTCCCACAAATGCCTAGAGGCCATATAATGCATTAAAACTACTTTTGACCACATAAATTTGACATGCAAGCTCAAGAACAGGGTCACCTAAGCAGCAAAAAATTGCAATAAATAAAGCACTAGAACAAAAACTAATTGGACCATTGGAGGAGTCACATACCGAAGAACAATCCCCCAAAGCAGTTTTGTGAATGGAGCTTTGAGCAAGGAGATCAAAAATGGCAGCAAGATGAGCAACTCGGGTTTGAGCCGGTGGAGGATTTTTTCTGGAGGAAGACGAAGTGTGTGGGTGCAAGAATAAGTGGAGGGGCATGTGGGGTCCACGAGGCAGGGGGCGCATCCCAGGGGGGAGGGCGCGCCCTGGACCCTCGTGGCCAGGTGGTGTGGCCCCCAGGTGTGTTCTCAGTGCCAATAATTCTTAAACATTCTAGAAAAACACATTAAATGTTTAGGACATTTGGAGAACTTTTATTTTCGAGGTATTTTTATTGCAAGGTTAATTCAGAAAACAGACAGAAAATACTATTTTGCTTTATTTAATCTAAATAACAGAAAGTAAAAATGAGGGTACAAAGAGTTGTGCTTTCTAACTTCATCCATCTCATGCTCATCAAAAGGAATCCACTAAGAAAGTTGATCAAGTCTTGTTAACAAACTCTTCTCGAATAACATGAAACCAGAGAATTTTCGAAGAACACTAGGTTACCTCAACGGGGATATGCACATCCCCAACAATAAGAATATCATATTTCTTCTTGACAGTAGGAAGAGGAAATTCAAAACCTCCAATAGTAATCATTGAAGTTTTTCCATTGGAATTAATACTATGGACTTGAGGTTGTTTCCTCGTAAAGTGTACCATATGCTCATTACCATTAACATGAAAAGTGACATTGCCTTTGTTGCAATCAATAACAGCCCCTGCAGTATTCAAAAAGGGTCTACCAAGAATAATAGACATACTATCATCCTCGGGAATATCAAGAATAACAAAGTCCGTTAAAATAGTAACGTTTGCAACCACAACAGGCACATACTCACAAATACCGATAGGTATAGCAGTTGATATTAGCCATTTGCAAAGATATTTCAGTAGGTGTTAACTTATTCAAATCAAGTCTACGATATATGGAGAGGCATAACACTAACACCAGCTCCAAGATCACATAAAGGAGTTTTAACATAGTTTCTTTTAATGGAGCATGGTATAGTTGGTACTCCTGGATCTCCTAGTTTCTTTGGTATTCCACTCTTAAGAGTATAATTAGCAAGCATGGTGGAAATTTCAGCTTCCGGTATCTTTCTTTTATTTGTAACAATATCCTTCATGTACTTAGCATAAGGATTCATTTTAAGCATATCAGTCAAACGCATACGCAAAAAGATAGGTCTAATCATTTTAGCAAAGCGCTCAAAATCCTCATAATACTTTTTCTTGGATGGTTTACGAGGAAATGGCATGTGTTTCTAAACCCATGGTTCTCTTTCTTTACTGTGCTTCCTAGCAACAAAGTCGCTCTTATCATAACTGTCGTGGAATTGTCACGGCAGATGTCCTAGCAAAAGGACTTAGTCATAGGGCCATCGCAACTAGGAAGCTTAAAGGGGTTAATCGGGACAAAGGACACGAGAGGTTTTATACTAGTTTGGCCCCTTACGATGAAGTTAAAAGCCTACGTCTAGTTGTGTTGGAATTGGTGGGGTTTCGATCACCAAGAGGCTAATCCACCGGCTTGGTTATCGATCTCTTGTTTCTTGCCCTAAGCCGCCACCGGGTCGTCCCCTTATATACACGGGTTGACGCCTGGTGGCCTATAGAGTCCCTGCCAGCTCATAAATCGAGTCCGGTTCGGTGACTTCTTTTACATGCCTTTCTTTACGAGTCTTTCCTTAATACGTCGATTTACAATATTGGGCCTTAAGCCGCCTCTAGGCCTTTAGGCCTTCTATAAGATTTAACAACCTATCACCTTGAGTGTTTACTGGGCTTCCTTTGTGACCCGCCAATTGGGTCTTGACCCGGCCCCTCCTGGGCGGGTCATAACTGATAGTTATATCCCCAACAATAACGTTGATTCTTTGATTGTGGGTTATCAAGATCAACAGCAGGTTCAATCTCTACATCATTGTTATTGCTAGGTTGAGCATCAAGACGAACATCATCATTAACATTATCACTAGGTTCATGTTCATTACCAGATTGTGTTTCAGCGTCAAAAATAGAAATGTCGTTGGGATTCTTAGGTGTGTCAACAAGAGGTTCACTAAGCATGCAAAGTCCTATCATTTTTCTTTTTCTTACTTTTAGAAGGACTAGGTGCATCAACATTAGTTCTCTGAGAATCTTGCTCAATCTCTTAGGGTGGCCCTCGGGATACAAAGGTTCCCGAGTCATTTTACCCCCTCTAGTCACAACTCTAACAACATTATCATTTTTCTTTTTATCTATCTCATTGAGCAAATCATTCTGAGCTTTAAGCACTTGTTCTACTTGAGTGGTAACCATAGAAGCATGTTTACTAATAAGTTTAAGTTCACCTTTAACTCTAGACATATAATCACTCAAGTGTTCAATCATATAAGCATTACATTTCAATTGTCTACCAACATAAGCATTGAAGTTTTCTTGTTTAACAATAAAATTATCGAACTCATCCAAGAATTGGCTAGTAGACTTATTATGAGGGATATCACCTTCATCAAATCTATAGAGAGAATTTACCTTTACTACCCGTGTCGGGTTATCAAGACTATGTATCTCTTCAATAGGTGGTAAATTCTTAACATCTTCAACTTCAATACCTTTTTCTTTCATATTTTTTTTGCCACGTGCATATCTTTGGGACTGAGAAATAGAATACCCCTTTTCTTTGGAGTTGGCTTAGGAGTTGGTTCAGGAAGTGTCCAATAATTTTAATTACCCAACATCTATCCCTAATAATGAAGCACAGATTGACTCCGTGGGTTCACCGTCGCAATATGCTTCTTCCTGTGAATTTACGCTTCCAATTTTTTTTCAACACGTTCATATTTTTTCCAAAATCCAAGGTGGTACTAATCTATATATATATATATATATATATATATATATATATATCACTTTTTAGGGAAATTTATATATATCACTTCGTACAAAATTTCAGGGTTGGGTGCAGCACGTCCTCTTTTTTTTACGGTCGCTTCTTTCAAAAATGGCCACACATAAAAAGTTGTATTTTGAGGATTCGAACGCGGGTCACTAGAAAAGTGCGTAGAGCGAGCAACCAACTCAGCTGGCACATTGTATGTTTGGAAAAACACGGATTACCCACTTAGTCTACCACGCCAGGAGGATTTTCGGCCGCCTCATTATTCCGGCCCACCCTGCCGAGGGAAGCCACACAACCGAACAGGCAAAGCTGGACCAAAGCCTGGTGCAGAAAAGTATTCGATGGTGGGCTAAATCGAACTCTAAACCCTTTTAAATAGTCCCATACCGCTACCTTAAACTCAATCTTTGTAATTTATATACATCTTCGAGTTTCCTCGGTATCAAGGAGCCATCTCGGGAACCAGTAAAGAAGGAAATAGGTCCTTCCATAATAAAGAAGGAAAGAGAGAAAAATAAAGAAGGAAAGAGGGAGGGATTTCATGTCTCTTGACAGAATAAGGAAGATAAGAAAGAAAAAATAAAGAAGGAAAGAGGAGGGCGATTTCTGTAGTTACCCGACCTCAAACGGTCAACTCTCTGTGCTTCAGTGTCATTCCTGGATCGGTAATGCTGACACACACAGTACTCGAAGGATTTATAACAGAGTAGCAATCACACACTTATTACATCGAATGTCTCGAAAGAGAACTTATTACAATTAATATGGCTTAAGGCCATCTAATATGATAACAACGGAAGGCTTGGAAGATAAAGTGAGTCCATCAACTCCAACGGCATAGCTGAGCTGCACGGCAACGACCTAACGAACGTTACTCCTCGTCTGAAAAGTCTGCAACATAATTCGTTGCAGCCCGAAAACGGGTTAGCACATGGAATATGCTGGCAATATAACACAGTAGAGCAAGAACAGAATAATGCTATCACTAAATGCATATTTGGCTGGTGGAAAGCTCTATGGTTATAGTTTTGCGCAAAGCCAATTTTTCCCTACAACAAAGGAATATATTTTATTTAACTATCATGGTAGTTGAAATATCATTGAGAAGGTTCCTCCAACTCAATCCCAGTTAAAAGTAATTATTAACCCAACCATATTAATTTAGAGTGATGAGATACATACGATAATCCAAGTACTAGATACTCAAGATTGTCCATAACCGGGGACACGGCTAACCATGATTAGATTGTACACTCTGCAGAGGTTTGCGCACTTTTCCCCACAAGACCTGATCTCTTCCGTTGGATTTCTCGCACTACCGGGTGTTTGAGAAATGGATGACCGAGACACAGACTTTCAGAAACATTAACTCTTTATTCCGGGTAGACCATACCAACCTACATCCCTCTACCTCCTGATCCACCTCTTCAAGAGCTCATGCAACTTACTCAACTATGCTTGAGCCCATAATAGCATGTGGCTGCACATGGAAGTTTCTAGCATGAAATATCTCAGTTCCCTTTAATCCTGGGTGGCGGACCTTAGGATGATCACACATGTACTCCGGGATATCCTAGGACAACACTGGATTCTCTAGGTGCCCGACAAACAATCAACCCAGAAGTGTATTCAAGTTGCCACCTTAAGTTGAACCATTAATTAATAACCTCACATCTGTCATGGATTCACTCGCCCAAACCACGTCTACGAGCATAGCATAGCAATATAAGCAACACGTAGAAGTAACTCCCAAGGGTTTGATAATAACAGGGCAATAGGTTCTACCTCATCAACTACTTCCCAACCCACATGTTAATCACATCCTAAGCATGCAATGTTTGAGGATTGGAGCTAATGCATAAAAACTGGGTATGAAAAGAGTATTATCAATGCGTTACTTGCCTTGCTGATGATCCGCAAAACCTAGAGACTCGTAGTAGCACGCTTCACACTCCGGGTGTTCTATCGCAAACAAACAATAGAATACATAAGAAATCAAGCAAAGAAGCATGGGTAAATCTCAAATAAGAAGATCTAACCAGAAAGTTCAACTTAAGAACTCCGGTTTGCAAAAAGAATCAAATCAAACGGAGCAACGAAACTCAAACAGCGAAAAAACCACGATCTGTTTACTAATCTGGACTAAAGTCAAATTTTACAGTACCAAAATCTTGTTCAAGTTGGTTAAACAGAAAGAGGGTTCCGAGACAAAGATCTAGGCGCTTGAATCGCCTAATTCCGATAAACGAGCAAAAAGATAAACTAAAACGAAAATCGGATCAGAAATCGCGATCGAAAATAATCACGGAAAATCCAAGAAAAAGAAAAACTGACGAATAGGCTAACGAACGAACATTCATTGTCTGCGGCTAACGAGTGAACACCGTTCATTAAAACGAACGTACGGACGAACGTCCGCTAAATAAACTAAACCAAGAAAACCGGTGGACCGATCTAAAAAAACGAACCTAGGGTTTTCTAAAAAAACGAACGGCGGCAACGGCGGCTTATACCTCCGGCGAGGTCCGGCGAGGCAGGGCGGCTCCGGCGAGGTCCGGCTGCGGTGGCGGGTGGTGCGGGGCGGCGA
>NC_041392.1:669273903-669338439 GCF_002162155.2 Triticum dicoccoides
CGCGGTGCTAGGCGGCGGGGCGGCGCTAGGCGGCGGTGGGGCGGGGTGGTTCGGGTGGTGGTGTGGGGTGCGGGGGCGGCGTATATAAGGAGGGGGGCTAGCTTGGGGAGGGGGCAAGGCGGCGCGGGGAGGAGTCCCGGCTGGACTCGGCTTGCGGCAGCGGCGATCTCCGCATCGGGGATGAGGCGGACGGCTCGGGCGGTGGGCTGGGCCGGCTGGCTAGGCTGGCTGGGCTTTGGCCCAGTCGGCGAAGAGATTTTTCTTAAATAATTTCGCCGAAACTTAAATACATCCTAGAAAATAAAATAAAAATTAAAAAATGCCAAAACAATTTTCATCGTCTAAATAAAATATTTAGAACAAGATGAACATTTTCTTGGCCCTAAAATGCAACTTTGAAAAACGTGCAATTTTTCTAATGCAAATAAAATAGCAATAAACTTCAAATAAAATCCAATATTTGATTTTAATATTTTTCCTCCAATATTTCATTTATTTTGGAGAAGTCATATTATCTCCTCTCATATATTTTAATATGAAATATTTTCAGAGAGAAAAATAATTAAAACCAAAAATCATCGTTTCAATATTTGATAGAATTCAAATATGAAAACAGTGAAATCCCCAACTCTCTCCGAGGGTCCTTGAGTTGCTTAGAATTTTGAGGATCGTGAAACGAAATGCAGCAAAATAAGATATGCAGGAATGATCTATGTATAACATCTCAAATTATAAATTTGGGATGTTACAAACCTACCCCCCTTAAGATGAATCTTGCCCTCGAGATTCAGGTTGGCTAGAAAATCGGTGTGGGTGGTCTTTGCGAAGATCATCCTCGCGTTCCCATGTGGCTTCATCCTCGGTATGGTGGCTCCACTGAACTTTGCAAAACTTGATAACCTTGCTGCGGGTGACTCGGCTGGCAAATTCAAGAATCCTGACTGGCTTCTCCTCATAGGTCAAATCACTGTCCAACTGAATCGCCTCCAAGGGTACTGTATCTCGTAACGGTCTATCGGCCATCTCAGCATGAGACTTCTTCAGCTGTGAAACATGAAACACATCATGAACTCCTGATAGTCCTTCAGGTAACTCCAACTTGTAGGCAACTTCTTCCATATGTTCCAAAATTCGGTATGGTCCTACAAATCTCGGGGCTAATTTTCCCTTAACTCCAAAACGTTTCACTCCTCGCAGAGGTGACACTCGTAGATATGCTCTATCTCCAATTTCATAGGTTATTTCCTTGCATTTTGAATCTGCATAACTCTTCTGCTTGGACTGAGCTACCTTCAGTCTATCTCTACTAAATTTAACCTCTCTTCAGACTCCTTGATCAAATCTGGTCCGAGCAGCGGACGGTCTCCAACTTCATCCCATAACAACGGTGTTCTGCACCTTCGTCCATACAGGGCTTCGAACGGTGCCATCTTCAAACTGGCTTGATAGCTATTGTTGTATGAGAACTCCGCGTAGGGCAAATTGTCATCCAAACTAGATCCATAATCTAGCGCACAGGCTCTCAACATGTCCTCCAGAATCTGGTTGACTCTCTTGGTCTGTCCATCTGTCTGCGGGTAGAATGCTGTACTGAACTCCAATCTCGTTCCCAAAGTCTGGTGCAGTTGATGCCAAAAATTTGAGGTAAACTGTGTTCCTCTATCTGATACTATGGTCCTCGGAACTCCATGTAGACATACGATCCTGGTCATATATATCTTGGCCAACTTCGCACTGGTATAAGTGGTTTTCACTAGGATAAAGTGAGCCACTTTGGTCAAGCGATCTACTACTACCCATATAGAATCATATCCTGATTTGGTCCTAGGTAATCCGGTGATGAAATCCATGCCAAGTTTATCCCACTTCCATTCGGGTATAGGCATAGGCTGTAACAATCCTGCTGGCTTTTGATGCTCAGCCTTCACTCTTTGACATACATCACATACGGCTACATACTCTGAATATCCTTCTTCATACCAGTCCACCAGAAACGTTCCTTCAAATCCAAATACATCTTGGTGTTTCCAGGGTGTATCGAGTATGGCGAGTCATGAGCCTCCTGAAGTATTAACTTCCTGATCTCTGTGTTATTGGGCACATAAACACGGTCCTCAAACCATAAGGTGTCGTGCTCATCTTCACGAAAACCTTTGGCCTTTCCTTTCCCCATTCTCTCTTTTATCTCAGCAATCTCTTTGTCATCCTTCTGAGTTTCTCGAATCTTTACTAACAATGTAGACTGAACCTCCATTGTTGCAACAAAACCTCTAGGAACAATCTCCAATCGAAGTTCCCTGAGATCCTCTACTATCTCCTTTGGCAATCCTGTGCTTACTAGGGTATTAGCATAACTCTTCCGACTCAAAGCGTCTGCTACGACATTGGCCTTGCCTGGATGATAGTGAAGCTTCATGTCATAATCCTTTATAAGCTCCAACCATCTCCTCTGCCTAAGGTTCAACTCCTTTTGTGTGAAAATGTACTTCAAACTCTTATGATTCGTGTACACATCACAACGGTTTCCAATAAGGTAATGTCTCCAAGTCTTCAATGCAAGCACTACGGCAGCCAACTCCAAATCATGTGTGGCATAATTCAATTCGTGCGGTTTTAGTTGTCGTGAGGCATACGAAACAACTCTTACGTCCTGCATAAGCGCACTTCCAGGTCCTAGGCGAGAGGCATCGCAATACACTTGAAACTCCTTGCGTATATCCGGCAGAATCAGCACTGGGGCTGTAGTCAAACGTTTCTTTAACTCCGGAAAACTTGCCTCACATTCTTCCGTCCATTTAAATTTGGTATCCTTCTTCAATAACTCCACCATTGACTTTGCAATCTTGGAAAAATTCTTAATGAATCTCTGATAGTATCCTGCGAGTCCAAGAAAACTGCGGATCTCGCAAACTGAAGTGGGTGCCAACCATTCAGTGACT
Organism: Triticum dicoccoides; assembly: GCF_002162155.2. Classification (NCBI taxonomy): domain Eukaryota; kingdom Viridiplantae; phylum Streptophyta; class Magnoliopsida; order Poales; family Poaceae; genus Triticum; species Triticum dicoccoides. The sequence continues at coordinate 669,276,843 of NC_041392.1, forward strand.
GACTAAACCTTGGTGGGATCTACTGCTACACCTTCTCCTGATATAACATGTCCAAGGAATCCGACTTCCTTCAACCAAAACTCACATTTGCTGAACTTGGCATACAACTGGTGTTCCCTGAGTTTTTCGAGAACTAAACGTAAATGCACCTTGTGCTCCTCCTCATTCTTCGAGTATAGCATTATATCATCAATGAACACCACAACAAACTTATCCAAATATTCCATGAACACCTTGTTCATCATGCTCATGAAATAGGCAGGGACGTTAGTCAGTCCAAATGACATGACCGTATATTCATACAACCCGTACCGTGTGGTGAATGTTGTCTTTGGTATATCCTTCTCTCAAATCTTCAGCTGGTGATATCCTGATCGCAAATCGATCTTTGAAAAGACCTTAGCTCCTTGCAGCTGGTCAAACAAATCATTGATCATCGACAGTGGGTATTTGTTCTTGATCGTCACCTCATTCAACGCACGATAATCAACAACCATTCTTAGAGTCTTATCCTTCTTCTCAACCAAAATCACTGGGCTCCCCATGGGGATGAGCTCCGTCGAATGTAACCTTCCTCTAATAACTCCTTGATCTGCTTCTTAATCTCCTCCAAATCATTTGCGGGCATCCGGTAGGGTCTCTTTGATATTGGCCTTGTGCCTGGCAATAGCTCTATCAAAAACTCGATGTCTCGATCCGGTGGCATGCCTGGTAACTCCTCTAGAAAAACATCTGGGTAATCCTGTACTATAGGCACTTCCTCCTGAACAACTCCCGTGAGGGTATTTACTTGGCTCCTCCTAGGCGCATGCCTAGATACATACTTAATCCTTTTCCCTCAGGAGTGGTGAGATAAATTGACTTACTAGCACAGTCAATGCTTCCTCCATACTTTGACATCCAGTCCATGCCTAATATCACATCCAATCCTTGTGACTCCAAAATTATTAGGTCTGATGGGAAAACATGGCTACCAATTGTTAAGGGTATCTGGTTGCTCCATCGACTAGCCATATACTCTGCTCCAGATGAACTCACTAACAGAGGGGTCCTAAGTGTTTGGGTTGGTAGTTTAAACTTATCCACGAATCCCCTTGATATGTATGAATGTGATGCACCAGTATAAAAAAGAACAAGGGCGATAAAAGACTTAACCAAAAACTTACCAATAACCGCGTCTGGCTGCTCTTCAACCTCCTCCACATTAACGTGGTTCACTTGTCCTTTGTTAAATGGATTGGGCTTCTTCCCAGCGCTCCCATTACTGTTTCCATTCTTCGCTTCAGGGCACTCCGTGGCATAGTGTCCAGTCTTCCCGCACTTGAAGCAAGTAACGTGGCTTAGGTCTCTCTTGGCGGGTGTGGCTGGATTGGGGCGGTTCTGATTGTTGCTCGCTCCATTCCCATTCCCATTCCTTGGGCAAGTATGATTATAGGTACTTCCTCCATTGTGGGTGTGGCCTCCATGGTTATGAACAAGTCCTCCCGAGTTCGGGGTTAGACGAGGCTTCTGCTGAGCACCTGAGTTATACCTTCCTTGTCCATACTTCCTCTTACGGCTCTCAATCTGCTGTTGCTTCCCTTCAATCATAAGAGCCTTATCTACCAACTCCTGATAGTTTTTGAATGTTGCCACCATCAACTACATGCTCATCTCATCATTTAGCCCTTCCATAAACTTCTGCTGCTTTGCGGCATCTGTGGCCACATCGTCAGGGGCATAGCGAGATAACTTGCTAAACTCATCCGCGTACTGAGCCACAGTACGGTTCCCCTAGCGTAAGTTGCGAAACTCACGCTTCTTCATACTCATAGCTCTAGTTGAGACATGGGATGTGCGGAAAGCTTGCTGAAACTGATCCCATGTAAAAGTGGCTATAGGGTAGGTGACAGTGTAATTCTCCCACCATGAGGCTGCTGGTCCATCCAACTGATGTGCGGCAAAGTGCACCTTCTCAGCATCGGTACATCATGCAGTGGTTAACTCTCTTCCAATCCCGCAGAGCCAATCATCTGCCACTATGGGTTTGGCACTACTGGAAAACACCAGCGGCTGCAACCTCAGAAAACGGGCTAGATTATCAACTGGTGGTGGTGGCAGTGGGTTGTTGTTGTTGTTGCCTTGGTTCTATACTAACAACTGCATCAGGGTATTCTGTTGCTGGATCAACTGAGTAAACTCCGGTGGGAAGGTAAACCCGGGGTAACGTCTCGGAGGCATCTGATGGGTTTAGAGGGGAGAGATTAGAATAGAATGAGGTCTAATGAGAGAAACACTACCCATATGCACATGCGACAAACACAATCATTTCACCCAATCAATCAAGCAAGGGCATACAATCGATCTAACTATCATTACAAAAGTGCTCGGACTATACTATAAACATGGTGGAATACTACTACTGATGTGGTGGTCTACTAAAAATATTGATCGGTCGAAGACTCCATGATGTCTGCTCCAGCTTCATCCTCATAGTCATCATCGGTATCGTCGGGGTCTGAGTCGGTGTCGTCGATGATGATGTAGTCCTCAGAACGAATCTCCTTGGGTTCTTCGTCTTCTCCTCCTGGCGCGGGGTCTCCCATGAAGACTCCTAGCTTCCTTTCCAGATCGTCATTCTTCTCCACTAATACGATGATTTCCTCCTCATAATCTTTGCGAGTATCCTTGAGTTCTTCCTCCAGTTCCGTGATCCTTGTCTTCGCCTTCTTCAGATCTATCATGTCTGCACACATCTGGTTCTCCTGGCGACGAATGTGTTGGTTTAACTCCTGGATGAAAGCTGCGATTGATCTATACTTCCTTGTGTTGATCATCTCCCATTTCTCATCTCGGCGCCCACAAATCTGGTAGATAGTATCCTTAAGCTCATTATGGTAAACTTCTCCAATGCGTCCCATGGTGATGTGAGTTGCCATACTCTTTCCTAGACTCCAGGTTGGCACATCAAAGGAAAACTATATGGGCTTAGTGACTGGTGTGAATGTCCTTCCTGGAACTTGAACTTGAATCATCCATCATTCATCTTCTGGTAAAGTGGAATTGTAAGTCCCGGTGAAGCTTGGTATTCCAATGTTCAGGTACCTAGTGACTTCCTTCAAGTTTCGTCCAAAGGGTGCGTCTTCATCCAGTTGTGCAAACTTGTTTCTTGCGTCCGCCATCCTAAAGAGTAGAAAATGGAGAGGAGTCAGAAATGAGAAGAGAATAGTGATCTAGGGCTTTAGCTTAGTGGTCGTGTCCTATACTCAGTGTGTGCTCTGTTACCATCTTGTAGCGAGCCGACCTCAAACATTCAAGTCTCTGTGCTTCAGTGTCATCCCTGGATCGGTAATGCTGACACACACAGTACTCGAAGGATTTATAACAGAGTAGCAATCACACACGTATTACATCGAATGTCTCGAAAGAGAACTTATTACAATTAATATGGCTTAAGGCCATCTAATACGATAATATCGGAAGGCTTGGAAGATAAAGTGAGTCCATCAACTCCAACGACATAGCTGAGCTGCACGGCAACGACCTAACGAACCTTACTCCTCGTCTGAAAAGTCTGCAACATAATACGTTGCAGCCCGAAAATGGGTCAGCACATGGAATATGCTGGCAATATAACACAGTAGAGTAAGAACAGAATAATGCTATCACTACATGCATATTTGGCTGGTGGAAAGCTCTATGGTTATAGTTTTGCGAAAAGCCAATTTTTCCCTACAACAAAGGAATAGGTTTTATTAACTATCATGGTAGTTGAAACATCATTGAGAAGGTTCCTCCAACTCAATCCCAATTAAAAGTAATTATTAACCCAACCATATTAATTTAGAATGATGAGATACATACGATAATCCAAGTACTAGATACTCAAGATTGTCCATAACCGGGGACATGACTAACCATGATTAGATTGTACACTCTGCAGAGGTTTGCGCACTTTTCCCCACAAGACCCAATCTCTTCCGTTGGATTTCTCGCACTACCGGGTGTTTGAGAAATGGATGACCGAGACACAGTCTTTCAGATACATTAACTCTTTACTCCAGGTAGACCATACCAACCTACATCCCTCTACCTGCTGATCCACCTCTTCAAGAGCTCATGCAACTTACTAAACTATGGTAGAGCCCATAATAGCATGTGGCTGCACACAGAAGTTTCTAGCATGAAATATCTCAGTTCCCTTTGAGCCTGGGTGGTGGACCTTAGGATGATCACACGGGTACTCCGGGATATCCTAGGACAACATTGGATTCTCCAGGTGCCCAACAAACAATCCACCCAGATGTGTATTCAAGTTGCCACCTTAAGTTGAACCATTAATTAATAACCTCACATCTGTCATGGATTCACTCGCCCAAGCCACGTCTACGAGCATAGCATAACAACATAAGCAACACGTAGAAGTAACTCCCAAGGGTTTGATAATAACAGGGCAATAGGTTCTACCTCATCAACTACTTCCCAACCCACATGTTAATCACATCCTAAGCATGCAATGTTTGAGGATTGGAGCTAATGCATAAAAGCTGGTTACGAAAAGAGTATGATCAATGTGTTACTTGCCTTGCTGATGATCCACAAAACCTAGAGACTCGTAGTAGCACGCTTCGCACTCCGGGTGTTCTATCGCAAACAAACAATAGCATACATAAGAAATCAAACAAAGAAGAACGGGTAAATCTCAAATAAGAAGATCTAACGAGAAAGTTCAACTTAAGAACTTCGGTTTGCAAAAAGAATCAAATCAAACGGAGCAACGAAACTCAACCGGCGAAAAAACAAGATCCATTTACTAATCTGGACTAAAGTCAAATTTTACAGTACCAAAATCTTGTTCAAGCTGGTTAAACAGAAAGAGTGTTCCGAAACGAAGATCTAGGCGCTTGAATCGCCTGATTCTGATAAACGAGCGAAAAGATAAACTAAAACGAAAATCGGATCAGAAATCGCGATCGAAAATAATCATGGAAAATCCGAGAAAAAGAAAAACTGACGAACAGGAAACGAACGAACGTTCGCTGTCTGCGGCTAATGAGTGAACACCGTTCGTTAAAACGAACGTACGGACGAACGTCCGCCAAATAAACTAAACCAAGAAAACCGGCGGACCGATAAAAAAAACGAACCTAGGGTTTTCTAAAAAAACCGAATGGGTTTTAAAAATAAAACTGAACGGCGGCAACCACGGCTTATACCTCTGGCGAGGTCCGGCGAGGCGGGGCAGCTCCGGTGAGGTCCGGCTGCGGCGGCGGGTGGCGCGGGGCGGCGACGGCAGGCGGCAGCGCGGTGCTTGGCGGTGGGGCGGCGGCGGCTGCAAGCGGTGGCGGCGCGGTGCTAGGCGGCGGGGCGGGGTGGTTCGGGTGGTGGTGTGGGGTGCGGCGGCGGCGTATATAAGGAGGGGGGCTAGCTTGGGGAGGGGGCAAGGCGGCGCAGGGAGGAGTCCTGTCCGGACTCGGCTTGCGGCGGTGGCGGTCTTCGCGTCGGGGACGAGGCGGACGGCTCGGGCGGTGTGCTGGGCCGGCTGGCTAGGCTTCGGCCCAGTCGGCGAAGAGATTTTTTTAAAATAATTTCGCTGAAACTTCAATAAATCCTAGAAAATCAAATAAAATTCTAAAAATGCCAAAACAAATTTTCACCGTCTAAATAAAATATTTAGAACAAGACGAACATTTTCTTGGCCCTAAAATGCAGCTTTGAAAAACGTGCAATTTTTCTAATGCAAATAAAATAGCAATAAACTCCGAATAAAATCCAATATTTGATTTTAATATTTTTCCTCCAATATTTCATTTATTTTGAAGTCATAATATCTCCTCTCATATATTTGAATATGAAATATTTTCAGAGAGAAAAATAATTAAAACCAAAAATCCTCGTTTCAATATTTGATAGAATTCAAATATGAAAACAGTGAAATCCCCAACTCTCTCCGAGGGTCCTTGAGTTGCTTAGAATTTTGAGGATCGTCAAACGAAATGCAGCAAAATATGATATGCAGGAATGATCTATGTATAACATTCCAAATTGAAAATTTGGGATGTTACAAACCTACCCCCTTAAGATGAATCTCACCCTCGAGATTCGGGTTGGCTAGAAAATAGGTGTGGGTGGTCTTTGCGAAGATCATCCTCTCGTTCCCAGGTGGCTTCATCCTTGGTATGGTGGCTCCACTGAACTTTGCAGAACTTGATAACCTTGCTGCGGGTGACTCGGCTGGCAAATTCGAGAATCCTGACTGGCTTCTCTTCATAGGTCAAATCATTGTCCAACTGAATCGCATCCAAGGGTCCTGTATCTCTTAATGGTATATCGGCCATCTCAGCATGACACTTCTTCAACTGTGAAACGTGAAACACATCATGAACTCCTGACAGTCCTTCAGGTAACTCCAACTTGTAGGCAACTTCTCCCATCCGTTCTAAAACACGATACGGTCCTACAAATCTCGGGGCTAACTTCCCCTTAACTCTGAAAGGTTTCACTCCTCGCAGGGGTGATACTCGCAGATATGCTCTGTCCCCAATTTCATAGGTTATTTCCTTGCATTTCGAATCTGCATAACTCTTCTGTCTGGACTGAGCGATCTTTAATCTATCTCTGATCAACTTAACTTTCTCTTCAGACTCTTTGATCAGACCTGGTCCAAACAACTGTCGGTCTCCTACTTCATCCCACATCAACGGTGTTCTGCACCTTCGTCCATATAGGGCTTCGAACTATGCCATCTTCAAACTTGCTTGGTAGCTATTGTTGTATGAGAACTCTGCGTAGGGAAAATTGTCATCCCAAGTAGATCCATAATCTAGTGCACAGGCTCTCAACATATCTTCCAGAATCTGGTTGACTCTCTCGGTCTGTCCATCTGTCTGCGGGTGGAATGCTGTACTGAACTCCAACCTTGTCCCCAAAGTTTGGTGCAGCTGATGCCAAAACTTTGAAGTAAACTGTGTCCCTATCTGATACGATGGTCCTGGGAACTCCATGCAGACATACGATCCTGGTCATGTATATCTTGGCCAACTTCAGACTTGTATAGGTGGTTTTCACTGGGATAAAGTGAGCCACTTTGGTCAAGTGATCAACTACTACCCATATAGAATCATATCCTGATTTGGTCCTGGGTAATCCGGTGATAAAATCCATGCCAAGTTTATCCCACTTCCATTCGGGTATCAGCATAGGCTGTAACAATCCTGCTGGCTTTTGATGCTGAATCTTCACTCTCTGACATACATCACATACGGCTACATACTCGGCAATATCCTTCTTCATACCAGTCCACTAGAAATGTTCCTTCAAATCCAAATACATCTTGGTGTTTCCGGGGTGTATTGAGTATGGTGAGTCATGAGCCTCCTGAAGTATTAACTTCCTGATCTCTGGGTTATTGGGCACATAAACTCGATCCTCAAACCATAAGGTGTCATGCTCATCCTCATGAAAACCTTTGGCCTTTACTTCGCTCATTCTCTCTTTTATCTCGGCAATATCTTTGTCCTCCTTCTGAGCTTCTCGAATCTTTCCTAGCAATGTCGACTGGACTTCCATTGTTGCAACAAAACCTCTAGGAACAATCTCCAATCGAAGTTCCCTGAGATCTTCTGCTAACTCCTTCGGCACTCCCGTGCTCACTAGGGTATTAGCATAACTTTTCCGACTCAAAGCGTCGGCTACGACATTGGCCTTGCCTGGATGATAATGAAGCTTCATGTAATAATCCTTTATAAGCTCCAACCATATCCTCTGCCTAAGGTTCAACTCCTTCTGTGTGAAAATGTACTTCAAACTCTTATGATCCGTGTACACATCACAATGATTTCAATTAAGGTAATGCCTCCAGGTCTTCAACGCATGCACTACGGCTGCTAACTCCAAATCATGTGTGGCATAATTCAACTCGTGCGGTTTCAGTTGTCGCGAGGCATACGAAACAACCCTTCCGTCCTGCATAAGCACACTTCCAGGTCCTAGGCGAGAGGCATCGCAATAAACTTGGAACTCCTTATGTATATCCGGTAGAATCAGCACTGGGGCTGTAGTCAAACGTTTCTTTAACTCCTGAAAACTTGCTTCACATTCTTCTATCCATTTAAATTTCGTATCCTTCTTCAATAACTCCGTCATTGGCTTCACAATCTTGGAAAATTTCTCAATGAATCTCCGATAGTATCCTGCGAGTCCAAGAAAACTGCGGATCTCGCTAACTGAAGTGGGTGCCAACCATTCAGTGACTGACTGAACCTTGGTCGGATCTACTGCTACACGTTCTCCCGATATAACATGTCCAAGGAATCTGACTTCCTTCAGCCAAAACTTGCATTTGCTGAACTTGGCATACAACTGATGTTCCATGAGCTTCTCGAGAACTAAACGCAAATGCTCTTCGTGCTCCTCCTCGTTCTTCGATTATACCATTATATCATCAATGAACACCACAACAAACTTATCCAATTATTCCATGAACACTTTGTTTATCATGCTCATGAAGTAGGCAGGGGCGTTAGTCAGTCCAAACGACATGACTGTATATTCATACAACCCATACCGTGTGGTGAATGTTGTCTTTGGTATGTCCTTCTCTCGTATCTTCAGCTGGTGATATCCTGATCGCAGATCGATCTTTGAAAACACCTTAGCTCCTTGCAGCCGGTCAAACAGATCATTGATCATCGGCAGTGGGTACTTGTTGTTGATCGTCACTCCATTCAAGGCTCTATAATCAACAACCATTCTTCGAGACTTATCCTTCTTCTCTACCAAAAGCACTGGGCTTCCCATGGTGATGAGCTCCATCGAATGTATCCTTTCTCCAATAACTCCTTGATCTGTTTCTTAATCTCCTCCAGATCATTTGCGGGCATCCGGTATGGTCTCTTCGATATGGGCCCGGTGCCTGGCAATATCTCTATCAAAAACTCGATGTCTCGATCCAGTGGCATGCCTGGTAATTCTTCTGGAAAAACATCCAGGTAATCCTTCACTACGGGCACTTCCTCCTGAACAACTCCCGTGAGGGTATTCACTTGGCTACTTCTTGGCGCATGCCTAGATACATACTTAATCCGTTTTCCCTCAGGGGTGGTGAGACAAATTGACTTACTAACACAGTCAATGCTTCCTCCATACTTTTACATCCAGTCCATGCCTAATATCACATCCAATCCTTGTGACTCCAAGATTATTAGGTCGGACGGAAAAACATGGCTACCAATGGTTAGGGGTATCTGGTTGCACCATCGACTAGCCATATACTCTGCTCCAGGTGAACTTACTAACAGATGGGTCCTAAGGGTTTGGGTTGGTAGTTTAAACTTATCCACAAATTCCCTTGATATGTATGAATGTGATGCAGCAGTATCAAAAAGAACAAGGGTGGTAAAAGACTTAACCAAAAACTTACCAATAACAGTGTCTGGCTGCTCTTCAACCTCCTCCACATTGACGTGGTTCACTTGTCCTTTGTTGAATGGATTGGGCTTCTTTCCAGCGCTCCCATTTTCGTTTCCATTCTTCGCTTCAGGGCACTCCGTGGCATAGTGTCCAGTATTCCCGCACATGAAACAAGTAACATGGCTTAGGTCTCTCTTAGCGGGTGTGGCTGGATTGGGCCAGTTCTGATTGTTGCTTGCTCCATTCCCATTCCCATTCCTTGGGCATGTATGATTATGGTTACTTCCTCCATTGTGGGTGTGGCCTCCATGGTTATAAACAAGTCCTCCCGAGTTTGTGGTTAGGCGAGGCTTCTGCTGAGCTCCTGTATTATACCTTCCTTGTCCATACTTCCTCTTACGGCTCTCGATCTGCTGCTACTTCCCTTCAATCATAAGATCCTTATCCACCAACTCCTGGTAGTTGTTTAATGTTGCCACCATCAACTGCATGCTCATCTCATCATTCAGCCCTTCCACAAACTTCTCCTGCTTTGCGGCATCTGTGGCCACATCATCAGGGGCATAGCGGGATAACTTGCTAAACTCATCCGCGTACCGAGCCACAGTACAGTTTCTGAAAGTGCGTTATATCGACTAGAGGGGGGGTGAATAGGCGATTTTTATGAAAGTCTTCAAAATGTGGAAGTTATGAAGACAAACGATAGAAATAAACCTATTACCATGCATCGGAAGATAGACTACACTAGACAAGCCATAGTCAAGTATTCAGTGAAGTGAAAGCACAATGACTTAATAGCAGCAATGTAGTAAGGATCAGGTAGGAAGATATTATGAAGCCGTACAGAACATGCAGTCACTCAGTGAAGACAAAAAGATAGTGCAAACATACAATGACTTCACAAGGAGCAACAATAAGTAAAGGGAAGGGAAGATGAAACCAGTGACTCGTTGAAGACAATGATTTGTTGGACCAGTTCCAGTTGCTGTGACAACTGTACGTCTGGTTGGGGCGGCTAGGTATTCAAACCTTAGGACACACAGTCCCGGACACTCAGTCCTGAACACGCAGCTCAGGACACCCAGTCCTCACCATAATCCCCTTGAGCTAAGGTCACACAGACCTCGCCCAATCACTTTGTTAAGTCTTCAAGGTAGACTCCCAAACCTTGACAGACTTCGTTCACCGGCAATCCACAATGTCTCTTGGATGCTCAGAACGCGACGCCTAACCGGCTGGAGGATGCACAGTCCTCAAGTGTAATAAGTCTCCAGATCACACAGACAAGAAGACTGAAGTGATGCCCAATTCTCTCTGGCTCTGGGTGGTTAGGGCTTTATCCTCGCAAGGAATTTTCTCTCAAAGGCTTCAAGGTGGGTTGCTCTCAAACGACAAAAGCCGTACTCTCAATCTGAGCAGCCAACCGTTTATGGTTGTGGGGGGTGGGCTATTTATAGCCACTTGGCAACCCGACCTGATTTGTCCGAAATGACCCTGGGTCACTAAGGAACTGACACGTGTTCCAACGGTCAGATTTCAAACTCACACGACAACTTTACTTGGGCTACAAGCAAAGCTAACTTGTCCGACTCTGGACAAGATTCGCTCTCATAGTCTTCACTCGAAGACATAGGTTTTTGGTTAGGCATCACTTCAGTCATTCTGACTGGTTCTCTTGGACCCCACTTAACAGTATGGTGGTTCCTATGACTCAACACAAAAGAAAAAGAACTACGAAAGATCAAAGTCTTCGAGCTCCATAGGCTTCATGTGGTGTATTCTCTTGTCATAGTCTTCAATGTGAATATCTTCATATACCACCTTTGACTTCAATGTCTTCATACATTTTCAGGGGTCATCTCTGGTAGGAAAACCGAATCAATGAGGGACTTCTACCTGTGTTATCCTGCAATTCTCACAAACACATTAGTCCCTCAACTAGGTTTGTCGTCAATACTCCAAAACCAACTAGGGGTGGCACTAGATGCACTTCCAATCTCCCCCTTTTTGGTGATTGATGACAAACTAGTTGAAGTTTTCAAGGGGGAATATAATCTGTGAAATTGTAAAGGATAAGGAATTGTCTTCATAAGTTGCAAGGGCTCCCCCTGAAGATGTGCATATAGGTAATTTGCTTTTGGAATGCAAATGCACATGGCAGGTTGTACTTGTGGAGATCCACTTCAACTTATGATGACAATCCACTATGCATGTGAAAGTATATGAAGATAATGACATGCATAATGGAAAATGGACGTCTTTAGAATGATCTAAGTGCGGAATTTATCGTCGCACATGCAGAATTTATCATCGCAAAACAAAGTGGCAGATAAGTAGCAGACGACCATCGAGTTTAAGTGTTACAACTCAAAGAACCAAATGTAGCAAAACGAGAGTTGTAAGCACGAAGCAAAATATAAAGCACCCACCCATATGGACCCGCTTGAAGACTATCAACCTCATATGCTTCTCCCCCTTTTGTGAGTAAGGACCAAAAAGGTTTGAAGACATAGAGCATCTACTCGTTCCCATGCGGAGTAGGTGAAGTAGCAGGGTCGTTGGTGGTGTTTGGCGGTGCTGAAGAGCTCGGAGCAGAGTTGACGCGTGCTGAAGGAGGTGGTGGTGAAGTAGCATCATCTTCATCCTCGATAACTCTGGCAGTCACTGTTGCAGCAGATGAAGAGAACTCAGAGTCTTCAAGGGGTGGAGTTCCTAGCAGCACAGCTCTTCGAGGAGGTGTGGAGTCAAACTTGAATCGCTCAATGAAGCCATCCTCTTGGAGATCATCTTCAGAACACATCATCGTTAGCCCTTTCCATGTACGACGACAGGTTTCATGGGCAACGAAAGCATTCTTGGTGGCAAGATTGCGGATGCAATTAACTTCCACCAAGAGGCTTTTCATCTGACGCTTCAGCCAGTCATGATGCCTATCCTATTTCTGATGAAGAGCCACAAGAAGCTCTCGGTCGTTGAGAACACGAGTGCGCTTCTTGGGTCTTGGAGCAGTTGTACTATCAGTGGCTTCAGTAGACGCAGGGTGTGGTGCACGTGTAGTGCCAGCCAAAGGATACACCCGAGTGACTGCTTCAACTCCTTCAATGTTCTGGGAGAAACTCTGATGCTCTGCATTCTGAAGACTTAGAGGTTCCTTTGCAGGCTCAGGATAGATGGCTTCAGTAGAGATATCCACATCAGGCAGAAAAATCCTATGATTGCGAGCAGATGGCTGATATGAGATATCGGAGTGAAGTTTAATTAGCCGCATTACCCATGGGGCGTAGAACTTCAAGCCAAACAGATCAGAGCCCGAGGCAGCAAGTTAGCGGATGAATAAGTCCTGTGCATTGAAGCATTTTCCATGAAGAATATAGAAGACCAAAGTCTTCATTGCACCCTCAAGCTTGGCATTTGGAGAGTGCCCTTTGATGGGCTAGAGAGTTCGCCTGATGATGTGATAGATGGTTCGTGGCAGATACTCAAGGTCTTCAACGAAGAACTCTGTTGGATAAGCAGCATCTCGGGGCAATGGCTTCATCATGCTGAGCATCTGACTCATATCAGGTTCCGGCCTCTTAAAGACGCTCTCAATAGCTTCACTATGCAGCTGACAGCCATGCTCGTAGAGATCGCCAAGAGTGGGCAAACCAGTGAGCTCAATGATGTCAAATGCATTGGCTTCATGATGAACATTTCCGGTCATCCACTCCAGGACCCAAGTCTTCGGATCTCTGCTGTACCCGCGGATGTGAAGTGTGGCATAGAATTGGAGCAGCAGCTCTTCATTCCAATGCTCTTGGTCAGTAACGAACGGCAGCAGTCCAACTTCCTTGAAGCAATCCAAAGCTTCTTCCAGACAAGGCAGACCAGCTATGGCTTCAATGTCAAGGCGCTTGTGTGGGAAGATGCGACCTTGGTTGTAAAGAATGCATGAGTAATAGCTTCGCTGAGGATAGCTCCAGAACCGATCAGATGATATCCTTTCCCTTGAGTAGGGGTTCCTGGAGCTATCAAAGAATGTGTTGTCTGCCCTGAAGCCATTGATATTGAAGGAGCCAGGTGCTGATGCAGGACCTGGGAACCTTGGCAATCTTGGGATTGGCTTCTGTACCTGAGGCCTGTGCTCAACATGATAGTCAAACTGTGGACCGGAAGCAGACTTAGGAACAGAAGTGACGGGATCAGTGGCTTCGCTGTCTTCTTTTTCCGTTGGGGAGGGCTCCACATTAGCTTCATTGGTGGTTGTGGCAGCCGCAAGATTTTCAAGCACGTTCTCCTTGAGAACTGCTTTTTGTTGGGACAGGGGAGTGGGAACTTCTTCTTCCGCGGCTGATGTAGCCGGATTGTCTTCCGCAGAGACTTGAGGCCTTGGACCTTTGCGAAGCCTGCGCAACGCGGGCGACGCCTGTGGAGTTGGAGTGGGCTGAGCCTCAAAGTCTTCTTCCTCTTGTGGGCGATCTGCCCATGAAGCATCCTGTGCAATTGGCGTCAGTGGACGACCAATGCTGATGAGTTCACTGTTCTGAGGAAGTACTGCACCATCTTCTACATTGTCATGTTGACCAATGTCTTCAGCAGCGATGGGATCAGCTGCTGGAAAGTCTTCAGCTTCATGAGCCTCTGTGGAAGCAGGCTCATGGATAGTCAGTTGGCATTCATGGCATTCAGCTTCAGGATAGACCATAGAAATGGGTTTAACTATCAAGGGCTCTGTGGGAGCTGCCCGATCTTTCTTGGTCTTCCTCTTCTTCTTGGAGGGGGCAGTTGGAGAGGCTTCATAATGTTTCCTCTTCCTGACTTCAGCCTCAACATTCCTTGTCTTCTTGAGCTCTGAAGCTGTTGACCGGCTTTTTGGCTTCGAGCCAGTCATTTTAGTTGGGAAGACAATAGGAACTGCTTCCTGCCTTGGTGCGTCAGGTTCAGCCGTAGCAGGCTTCTTCTTCTTCTTTGCGGCCATCCTGGGGTCGATGCCAGGACGCCCAAGGGCCTTGCGCTTCTCAGCCTCATTATAGGCTTGCACACATCTGTCAGCTAGAGTCTTCATGCGCTCACGTGAAACCTGAGCTTCTGCATGCTTCTTCACAAAGGCGTCCTTGAGCTCGTGCATCATACTCTTGAAGTTCTTCACTTCCTGCATGCTGAGCTTGGCCATATGCTTGTTGAACTGAGCCTTTTCATAGTCAATCTTTTGCTTCAGTTCAACAATGCGCTGGGCAATAGTGAGTTCTGAAGCAATGGCGCCTTGGAAGGCGACACTGAGGCCAATTGGTAGCTGCAGATCTTCAAAGCTGATGTTTGTTGTGTCAAACCACTCGTCAATGAAGTTGTGGATGATGGTCACATCAAAGAGAGGCAGATCATTGAAGATTTCTGCTTCTTCTTTGCTCTTGATGAGTTGCTCAAGAGCGTCATCTGCTAGATCTTCATCACTTGACAGATCAATGTCGTCATTGCGCAGAATGGCAGCAGCAGTTAGCTCTTGTCCGGTGTGAGGCAGAGGCATCTTGACTTTCTGGGGCTTGGAGATGCGAGATAAGTCTTCGTACTGCACACTGTCTTCAGGAGGTGCAGTTGCCAGTGGCTTCGCCCTTGAGATTTTTGGTGAGGGGGCAGGCTTTGAAGCTTTAGGCTTCTTCATCTTCTTTGTCTTCGGCGCTGCATGAGCTTCTTCTGCTATAACGACAGCTGTAGGCTCATTCACTGCAGTCCCTTGAACTAAGATGCGGGTGACGAGGCCTTCAAGGTTGGAGAAAGGACCGATGACATTGGGTTCTGCATCTCTTGCGCCATCTGCCCTTGGTGCTGAGGGACCAGGGTTGAAGTCTAGCCCCAAAGTCTTCTTGTTCTACTTCGCTGAGTTCTGGGCAAATTGGAAGTTGCGCTTGAATAGATTGTCGTCACGACACCATAGTAGTGATGATGGGTGTGCATCAGCTGGCTGTGGCCCACGGACCATGCAGGGATAGAAGCCTTGAGCAATGGCTTCATCTCTGGACCTGGGTAGAAGATTCTTGTATTGGATGTCTCCCCACGGTCTCTTGATGGCATTTTTCTCAGCATATTCTTGGGTTACAAATCGGTATTTGAACCATTGTTCTGCCCAATATCTTCGAATCCATTGGATTCGGGTCTTGCGCTGATTGTAATCCTCTTCAGGATCTGTCTTGTACAGTTCTGAGAGTTCATCTGGCAGATCTCTGGATGTTTCTCCATGACGCTTTCTGCCACCCTTCCTTGTTGCTTTCTCTGAAGCCATAAACTTTAACTTGAAAGGCTTCAACACGTTCAAAGGCTTCAAAGGTTTTCGCTTGCTAGACCAACAGGAACCGGCTTCGGGAGAATTAATGTGATGCTGTAAGAATTCTGCAAATGAATGCAGACTATGAGAACCAAAGGATTCTTCCACGGACGTGTACCTGTGACAGCATTAAGGTGCGAGGGAAGGGGAAGAGGTCATACGCATTCTCAGAAGATTTTGAGGATAAATCAGTTTAGAAGACATTGACCTCATTTTGCGAAGACATTCACTCATAGATAAGGAGTTGGTTCCAGATTTGTACGAATCCACAGATCAGTACAAGTGAGGAATCTAACTACTTTGTGAAGCATAAGTGAATATACTAGGCATGTTATGAGATGCAGTATGAGAGAGATCTAACTTGTGTGAATAGAAACTGCTTGTGGTAGAAAGTGACAAATCCATAGGATCAACGGTGCTGTAAAAGGAAGTTTTATTTACCACACTAAGAACTGCTAGACAAAGTGGAAGATGAGGCCGAGCAGTTCGATCTTCCGTGCCCTAACTTGGCGACGGAGGACACCTACGGCGACTACGGAGAGGACGATGTCCGCGGTCAGAGTGAAGACGGCGTCGGAGAGGTTGCGGTAGCAAAGCGCTTCGTCGCCGGCGTCGTCGAGGGCTAGCGGTGGCGCTAGGGTTCGTGCGCGAGTGGAAGAAGAGATAATGACCGTTGTGAAGTGTGTATTTATAGGTACATGGGCGGCACTGCGCTATTACACAGGTGCCCCTAGCGATTCGCATCTGAGGAACACGTGGCCATTATGCGGAATTTTGGGGTTTGTTCCACGTCCCACGCACGCCTTGATTGTCGGGTGGTCGTTCCTACTTCTCCGGGTTTCATGTGGAGGAATGAGCATTGAAAACGGACTTAATGGTTATCTCTGTATCTTCTGCTGACAAGGACGCATAGAAGACATTCGACAGTTTCAATATAATGCATATGATTTGGAGAGATAGAATTTGAGATAGAAAGCATAGAGAGGTTAGGGTCCGATCACATTCACTTAGTTCAAAATATTCAACAATGAAGACATAGCTATAAGTGAATGCTGTAGAGGACAGAACACTAATATATATATATATATATATATATATATATATATATATAATCAACATAGTGAAGATAATCATGAAGATATGTTGAGATCGAAGCCAAACCAAATGTGAAGACATTGCAAGGTAACGTCATGAGTGAAACACTTCAAAATAGAACATTTGGTGGTGTTGTTACCCACCGTATAGGAAGTATTAGACCCAGACACGGTGCACAATTATCGTGGTGCTCCGAAGTCAAATTCCACATTAATGTATTCACACTTAGAATGTATGTCTTCATTGATTGAAGATATACTTTACTTTGTGTGTTGCTCATCTAAGTCATCAATATGCATAAGGGTTAGGATGTGTGCCTGATCACAGGACATTTGAGGATTCCAGGATATTTAGCTCACACCGTAACTTGCAAAATCTCTTCTCATCCAAGGGCTTGGTGAAGATATCTGCCAATTGCTCTTCAGTGTTGACGTGTATGATATCAATATCTTCCTTCACAACATGATCTCTGAGAAAGTGATGACGAATTTCAATGTTCTTTGTCTTCGAGTGCTGAACTAGGTTGTTGGCGATCTTGATGGCGCTTTCGTTGTCGCAGTAAAGTGGCACTTGCTTCAGATGAATGCCATAGTCCTTGAGTGTTTGCTTCATCCACAGAAGCTGAGCGCAGCAAGATCCAGTAGCAATGTATTCAGATTCAGCAGTGGAGAGAGATACACAGTTCTGCTTCTTTGAAGACCAACATACAAGTGATCGTCCCAGAAAGTGACATGTGCCTGATGTAGACTTGCGATCAACTTTGTCACCAGCATAATCAGCATCCAAGAATCCAACCAGATCAAACTCTGAGCCCTTTGGATACCATAATCCTAGAGTTGGGGTGTGAGCCAAATATCAAAGAATTCGCTTCACAGCTAAGTGATGCGACTCCTTTGGTGCCGCTTGAAATCGAGCACACATGCAAACACTAAGAATAATATCTGGCCTAGATGCACATAGATAAAGTAAAGAACCAATCATGGAGCGGTATACCTTTTGATCGAACTCTTTACCATTGTCACCGGGACCCAGATGATGTTTGGCTGGCATTGGTGTTGTGAAGCCTTTGCAGTCTTGCATACCGAACTTCTTCAGGCAATCTTTGAGATACTTCTCTTGAGATATGAAGATGCCGTTGCGTTGTTGTCATATTTGAAGACTGAGGAAGAACTTCAGCTCTCCCATCATGGACATCTGATATTGCTCTTGCATCATATATCCAAACTCTTCACTGTACTTCTGATTGGTGCAGCCGAAGATAATGCCATCCACATATATTTGGCACACAAACAATTCACCATCATATGTCTTCGTGAAGAGAGTGGGGTCTAGGGAACCAGGTATGAAGCCTTTGCTCTTCAGGAAGTATTTGAGTGTGTCATACCAGGTCCGAGGGGCTTGTTTGAGGCCATACAGTGCCTTGTTGAGCTTGTATACCATGTCAGGATGTTTTGGATCTTCAAAGCCAGGCGGTTGTGTAACATACACTTCTTCTTCAATCTTGCCATTGAGAAAAGCACTCTTCACATCCATTTGATATAGAAGTATGTTGTGATGATTTGCATAGGCCAGCAGTATGCGTATGGCTTCAAGTCTAGCCACAGGAGCAAATGTTTCATCAAAGTCAATGCCTTCCACTTGAGTATATCCTTGAGCAATGAGACGAGCTTTGTTTCTGACAACTTGACCATGCTCATCTTGCTTGTTGCGGTATATCCATTTGGTGCCTATTATATTGTGCTTCCGTGGATCAGGACGCTTAACTAGTTCCCATACATTATTCAGCTCAAACTGTTGAAGCTCTTCTTGCATAGCTTGAATCCATTCAGGTTCCATGAAGGCTTCTTCAACTTTCTTGGGTTCTGTTATTGAGACGAATGCGAAGTGCCCACAGAAATTTGCTAGCTGAGTTGCCCTTGAACGAGTGAGTGGACCGGGTGCATTGGTGCTATCAATTATTCTTTCAATCTGCACTTCATTGGCAACGCGAGGATGTACAGGGCGAAGACTTTGCTCTTGCTAATCATTGTTGTTGTTAGAAGGAATGTCTTCAGGCTGAGCATTGTCTTCATGTTGATCAGGTGCTGAGATGATAAGTTCTTCTTCAGGATGAGCTTCAGAAGGTATAATTTCTCTAGTTCCCATTAGCTTGATTGATTCACTGGATGGAACTTCATCTAGCACATTTGCCAGTTGCTCTCTTTGTGAACTATTGGTCTCATCGAACCGCACATCCACTGTTTCAACCACTTTGTAATGAAAGAGATTGAAGACTCTGTAGGAGTGCGAATCCTTTCCATATCCAAGCATAAAACCCTCATGTGCTTTTGGTGCAAACTTTGAGGTGTGATGTGGGTCCTTGATCCAGCACCTTGCGCCAAATACTCTGAAGTAACTGACATTTGGCTTCTTGCCAGTAAGGAGCTCATAAGATGTCTTGTTTAGAAGCTTGTGAAGATAAACACGATTGATTGTATGGCATGCAGTATCAATGGCTTCAGGCCAGAATTTTCTTGGGGTCTTGTATTCATCTAGCATCGTTCTGGCCATCTCAATGAGTGTTCTGTTCTTGCGTTCGACGACGCCATTCTGCTGTGGCGTGTACGGGGCTGAGAATTCATGTGTGATGCCCAAGGTATCAAGATATGTATCAAGGCCAGTGTTCCTGAATTCAGTGCCATTGTCACTTCTGATGTGCTTTATCTTGGCGCCATAATTGTTCATAGCTCGATTTGCGAAGCGTCTGAAGACATCCCGCACTTCAGTCTTGTAAAGGATTATGTGCACCCAAGTGTATCTAGAGTAATCATCAACAATAACGAAGCCATAGAGGCATGCAGTAGTAGTAAGAGTTGAGTAATGAGTGGGACTGAAAAGATCCATGTGAAGCAGTTCGAAGGGTCGAGTAGTGGTCATGATTGTCTTTGAAGGATGTTTGGCCCTCGTCATCTTCCCTGCTTCACAGGCAGCACATAAGTGGTCTTTCTTGAACTTGACGCCCTCGATGCCTATGACATGCTTCTTCTTCGCAAGGGTGTGGAGGTTCCTCATGCCAGCATGCCCAAGCCTCCGATGCCAGAGCCGGCATTCTGAAGCTTTTGCTAGAAGACATACGGCAAGCTGTGGTCCTGCTGAGAAATCTACTACGTACAGATCATATTTTCGATACCCTTCAAACACTAGAGACTTGTCAGATTCCATTAGTACAAGGCAACGATATTTTCCAAATATTACGATCATGTTCAAATTGCAAAGAATTGAGACAGACATTAAGTTGAAGCCAAGGGATTCAACAAACATGACTTTGTCCATGTGTTGATCCCTTGAGATTGCAACTCTACCTAGACCCAATACCTTACTTTTACCAGTGTTAGCAAATGTGATGTGGCTCTTGTCGGATGGACGTAAGGTTGAGTCCATAAGAAGACTTCTTTTGCCAGTCATGTGATTTGTACACCCACTATCAATAATCCATTCTGAAGATGCTGGTGTCGTACCCTACAGTGCAGTTAGGGGGATAGGCTTCACCAAGAGCATTGTGAAGCAAAAACATTTGACGAACCAGTGGGTTATGAAAGCTTAGATCCAGATTAGGACTAATAGGGAGAGTAGCAAGCGATTCAGGAACGAAGTACATAGTAAGACCATTCGGGCATTTGATCTTGCGCCCTACAAGATGTTTAAGGTCCCCAGCAATGGCGTCAGACGATTTTGGTTTTCTGCTGGAGACCTTTCCCTGCAAAAGAGAGTTAGGCTTTCTTAGCCACCCACATCTTCAAGGGTGGCTGAGAAGCAATAAGTCTAAGTGCAGCATCTGTGAATTTTGGCTTTGGAGCCCTAGCAAACAGTCTTGCAGGCGGACAATAGTACTCATAAGAATAAGCAGAATAGTTCTTGGTCTTATGAACATGGCGGTTTAATGAATCGCTCTCATATTCATATGCCTGAGTATGGTTCCCCTGCAAAACATTTGCGTTAGTGCGACTCAGGTGAGTCCTCTGTCTGTATGAAGCCTTTGGACCGTATGAAGCCTTTGCTCTGAGGTTTGTCTTCTTCACGTGAGGTGTCATGATGACATTCACATGAATATTCTCCAGACACCTTTTCGGAACCCAGATCTTCTTCATAGGCGGTCCATTCCTGCAGTTAGTACCAATGTACCTGGCAAACACTTCACCATTCTGATTCTTAAACAGTATATAGTTTGCATCAAAGGATTCATCAATGATAATGGGGTTAGCACAAGTGAAGCCAGATAGATTGGATGGGTCTGCTGAAGGTTCCTTTGAAGCAACCCACATGGTTTTGGGGTACTGCTCAGGTTTCTAGTAAGAGCCATCAGCATTCATTTTCCTTACGAACCCAACACCCTCTTTCCTCGGGTTTCGGTTCAGAATCTGCTTTTTGAGGACATCACATAGTGTCTGATGCCCTTTAAGACTTTTGTACATCCCTGTTTCAAGCAATGTCTTCAACCTAGCATTCTCATCAGCAATAGCAGTGGTATCCTCAGCAGAGGGGTTAGTTACCACATCAACAGTTGAAGATATTGCAACAGTAGTAGCAGTAGAACATTCAGCAACAGAAGTAGCATTATCACGCTCAATGCATTTAAGACATGGTGGTTCAAATCCTTAGCGGGACTGATCTGTTTGGAGTGAAGTGACTCGTTTTCCTTTTGAAGATCTTCATGAACCACTCTCAATTTCTCAAGATCTTGCTTCTTTGAAGATAATCATGGGAAAGATTTTCATGAGTTGTTGAGAGAGTTTCATGACGACTTTCAAGTTCCTGATACTTAACGTGAAGATTTTTTATGTCTTCAATTAAGGATTCAGATCGAGTCATTTCAGCACCTAACAGATCATTGCTTCTGTCTAACAGTTTTTGAATATGTTCCATAGCTTTCTGCTGTTCAGTTGCAATTTTAGCAAGTGTTTTGTAGCTGGGTTTTGAATCACAATCAGAGTCATGGTCACTAGATGTTTGATAGTGAGTAGTGCGTGTGTTTACCTTGGCACCGCGTGCCATGAAGCAGTAGGTAGAAGCGGAGTAGTCCTTGTCAATTGCATCGGTGTCGGTGACGAGGTCATTGTCTTCAGTATTGAAGATGGACTTGGCAACGTATGCTGTAACCAGACTTGCGACGCCTGAATCAGACTCCTCCTCAGACTCCACCTCCGCCTCCTCAGAAGCGGACTCCTCCTCTGAGTCCATTTCCTTGCCAACAAACGCACGTGCCTTGCAGATGAGCTCTTCTTGTGTGATGAAGACTTTGAGGAAGACTTGGACGAAGACTTTGAGTATTTCTTCTTCTTCTTGTCGTCAGAGTCATATTCCTTGCTCTTCTTCTTCTTTTTGTTCTCATTGTCCCACTGTGGACACTCAGAGATGAAGTGGCCAGGTTTCTTGCACTTGTGACATGTTTTCTTCTTGTAGTCGTGAGCAGAAGCTTCATCATTCCTTGAGCTTGATCGGGAAGACTTTCTGAAGTCTTTCTTCTTGGTGAATTTTTGGAACTTCTTCACAAGCATAGCAAGTTCTCTTCCAATGTCTTCAGGATCATCAGAACTGCTGTCAGATTCTTCTTCAGATGAGGATACAGATTTTGCCTTCAAGGCATGAGTTCGCCCATAGTTTGGACCGTAGATATCTCTTTTCTCAGAAAGCTGAAACTCATGTGTGTTGAGCCTCTCAAGTATGTCAGATGGATCGAGTGTCTTGAAATCAGGACATTCTTGAATCATCAGGGCTAGGATGTCAAACGAACTATCAAGTGACCTCAGTAGTGTCTTGACGACTTCATGTTTGGTGATCTCAGTAGCGCCGAGGGCTTGAAGCTCATTTGTGATGTCAGTGAGTCGGTTAAAAGTGTGCTGGACATTCTCATTGTCATTTCGCTTGAAGCGGTTGAAGAGGTTGCGAAGGACACTGATTCTCTGATCTCTCTGGGTTGAGATGCCTTCATTGACCTTGGAGAGCCAGTCCCAGACCAGTTTAGATGTCTTCAAAGCACTCACACGGCCATACTGTCCTTTGGTCAGGTGACCATAGATGATATTCTTGGCAGTAGAGTCCAGTTGAACAAATTTCTTGACGTCAGCAGCAGTGACACCTTCTCCAGCCTTGGGAACGCCGTTTTTGATGACATACCATAGGTCGACATCAATGGCTTCAAGATGCATGCACATCTTATTCTTCCAGTAGGGATATTCAGTTCCATCGAAGACGGGGCACGCAACGGAGACTTTAATTATCCCTGCAGTCGACATAGCTAAAACTCCAGGTGGTTAAACCGAATCACACAGAACAAGGAAGCACCTTGCTCTGATACCAATTGAAAGTGCGTCATATCGACTAGAGGAGGGGGGAGTGAATAGGCGATTTTTATGAAAGTCTTTAAAACGTGGAAGTTATGAAGACAAACGATAGAAATAAACCTATTACCATGCAGCGGAAGATAGACTACACTAGACAAGCCATAGTCAAGTATTCAATGAAGTGAAAGCACAATGACTTAATAGCAGCAATGTAGTAAGGATCGGGTAGGAAGATATTATGAAGCCATACAGAACATGCAGTCACTCAGTGAAGACAAAAGATAGTGCAAACATACAATGACTTCACAAGGAGCAACAGTAAGTAAAGGGAAGGGAAGATGAAACCAGTGACTCGTTGAAGACAATGATTTGTTGGACCAGTTCCAGTTGCTGTGACAACTGTACGTCTGGTTGGGGCGGCTAGGTATTCAAACCTTAGGACACACAGTCCCGGACACCCAGTCCTGAACACGCAGCTCAGGACACCCAATCCTCACCGTAATCCCCTTGAGCTAAGGTCACACATACCTCGCCCAATCACTCTGGTAAGTCTTCAAGGTAGACTCCCAAACCTTCACAGACTTCGTTCACCGGCAATCCACAATGTATCTTGGATGCTCAGAACGTGATGCCTAACCGGCTGGAGGATGCACAGTCCTCAAGTGTAATAAGTCTTCGGATCACACAGACAAGAAGACTTAAGTGATGCCCAATTCTCTCTGGCTCTGGGTGGTTAGGGCTTTATCCTCGCAAGGAATTTTCTCTCAAAGGCTTCGAGGTGGGTTGCTCTCAAACGACAAAAGCCGTACTCTCAATCTGAGCAGCCAACCATTTATGGTTATGGGGGGTGGGCTATTTATAGCCACTTGGCAACCTAACCTGATTTGTCCGGAATGACCCTGGGTCACTAAGGAACTGACATGTGTTCCAACGGTCAGATTTCAAACTCACACGGCAACTTTACTTGGGCTACAAGCAAAGCTGACTTGTCCGACTCTGGACAAGATTCGCTCTCATAGTCTTCACTCGAAGACATAGGTTTTTGGTTAGGCATCACTTCAGTCATTCTGACTGGTTCTCTTGGACCCCACTTAACAGTACGGTGGTTCCTATGACTCAACACAAAAGAAAAAGAACTACGAAAGATCTAAGTCTTCGAGCTCCATAGGCTTCATGTGGTGTCTTCTCTTGTCATAGTCTTCAATGTGAATATCTTCATATACCACCTTTGACTTCAATGTCTTCATACATTTTTAGGGGTCATCTCTGTTAGTAAAACCGAATCAATGAGGGACTTCTACCTGTGTTATCCTGCAATTCTCACAAACACATTAGTCCCTTAACTAGGTTTGTCGTCAATACTCCAAAACCAACTAGGGGTGGCACTAGATGCACTTACAGTTTCCCTGGCGTAAGTTGCGAAACTCACGCTTCTTCATACTCATAGCTCCAGTTGAGACATGGGTTGTACGGAAAGCTTGCTGAAAGTGATCCCATGTCACCGTGGCTATAGGGTAGGTGACAGTGTAATTCTCCCACCATGAGGTTGCTGGTCCATCCAACTGATGTTCGGCAAAACGCACCTTCTCAGCATCGGTACATCCTGCAGTGGTTAACTCCCTTCCAATCCTGCGGAGCCAATCATCTGCTACTATGGGCTCGGTGCTACTGGAAAACACCAGCGGCTGCAACCTCAGAAAACGGGCTAAGTTGTCTACTTGTGGTGGTGGTGGTGGATTGTTGTTGTTGTTGTTGTTGTTGTTGTTGTTGTTGTTGTTGTTGTTGTTGTTGTTGTTGTTGTTGTTGTTGTTGTTGTTGTTGTTGTTGTTGTTGTTGTTGTTGTTGTTGTTGTTGTTGTTGTTGTTGTTGTTGTTGTTGTTGTTGTTGTTGTTGTTGTTGTTGTTGTTGTTGTTGTTGTTGTTGTTGTTGTTGTTGTTGTTGTTGTTGTTGTTGTTGTTGTTGTTGTTGCCTTGGTTCTGAACCAATAACTGCATCGGGGTATTCTGCTGCTGGATCAACTGAGTGAGCTCCAGTGGGAAGGTAAATCCGGGGTCACGTCTCGGAGGCATCTGATGGGTTTTAGAGGGGAGAGACTAGAATAGAAAAGGGGTCTAATGAGAAGGCACTACCCGTATGCACATGAGACAAATACAAACATTTCACTCAATCAATTAAGCAAGGGCATACAATCGATCTAACTATAGTTAGAAAAGTGCTCGGACTATACTATTTTCATGGTGGAATACTACTACTGATGTGGTGGTCTACTAAAAATATTCTTCGGTTGAAGACTCCATGATGTCTGCTATTGTCGGGGTCTGAGTCGGTGTCGTCGATGATGATGTAGTCCTCCGGGCGAATCTCCTTGGGTTCTTCGTCTTCTCCTCTTGGTGCGGGGTCTCCCAGGAATACTCCTAACTATTGGGGAACGTAGTAATTTCAAGAAAATTCCTACGCACACGCAAGATCATGGTGATGCATAGCAACGAGAGGGGAGAGTGTGATCTACGTACCCTTGTAGACCGACAGCGGAAGCGTTAGCACAACGCGGTTGATGTAGTCGTACGTCTTCACGGTTCGACCGATCCAAGCACCGTTACTCCGGCACCTCCGAGTTCTTGACACACGTTCAGCTCGATGACGATCCCCGGGCTATGATCCACCAAAGCATCGGGGAGGAGTTCCGTCAGCACGACGGCGTGGTGACGATCTTGATGTTCTACCGTCGCAGGGCTTCGCCTAAGCACCGCTGCAATATGACCGAGGTGGAATATGGTGGAGGGGGGCACCGCACACGACTAAGGAACGATCAAGAAGATCAACTTGTGTGTTCTAGGGTGCCCCCTTGCCCCCGTATATAAAGGAGCCAAGGGGAGGGGGCGGCCGGCCAAGGAGGGGCGCGCCAAGGGGGAGTCCTACTCCCACTGGGAGCAGGACTCCCTTCTTTCCTAGTTGGATAATGAGAAGGGAAAGAGGAGGAAGAGGGAAAGGAAAGGGGGGGGGGCACCGCCCCCTTCCCTTGTCCTATTCGGACTAGGAAGGGGAGGGGCGCGCGGCCACCTCTTGCCTCCTTTCCTCTTCTCCCTTAAGGCCCATGTAGGCCCAATAACCCCCCAGGGGGGTTCCGATAACCCCCCCGGTACTCCGGTAAAATCCCGATTTCATCCGGAACGATTCCGATATCCAAATATAGGCTTACAATATATCGATCTTTATGTCTCGACCATTTCGAGACTCCTCGTCATGTCCATGATCACATCCGGTACTCCGAACAAACCTCGGTACATCAAAATGTATAAACTCATAATGAAACTGTCATCGTAACGTTAAGCGTGCGGACCCTACGGTTCGAGAACAATGTAGACATGACCGAGACACGTCTCCGGTCAATAACCAATAGCGGGACCTGGATGCCCATATTGGCTCCTACATATTCTACGAAGATCTTTATCGGTCAGACCACATAACAACATACGTTGTTCCCTTTGTCATCGGTATGTTACTTGCCCAAGATTCGATCATCGGTATCTCAATACCTAGTTCAATCTCGTTACCGGCAAGTCTCTTTACTCGTTCCGTAATACATCATTTCGCAACTAACTCATTAGTTGCAATGCTTGCAAGGCTTATGTGATGTGCATTACCGAGAGGGCCCAGAGATACCTCTCCGACAATCGGAGTGACAAATCCTAATCTCGAAATACGCCAACCCAACATGTACCTTTGGAGACACCTGTAGAGCACCTTTATAATCACCCATTTACGTTGTGATGTTTGGTAGCACACAAAGTGTTCCTCCGGCAAACGGGAGTTGCATAATCTCATAGTCATAGGAACATGTATAAGTCATGAAGAAAGCAATAGCAACATACTAAACGATCGGGTGCTAAGCTAATGGAATGGGTCATGTCAATCAGATCATTCACCTAATGATGTGATCCCGTTAATCAAATAACAACTCTTTGTTCATGGTTAGGAAACAT
This sequence comes from Triticum dicoccoides, assembly GCF_002162155.2. Lineage (NCBI taxonomy): Eukaryota > Viridiplantae > Streptophyta > Magnoliopsida > Poales > Poaceae > Triticum > Triticum dicoccoides. The sequence goes on from NC_041392.1 coordinate 669,303,929, forward strand.
AACCATCTTTGATTAACGAGCTAGTCAAGTAGAGGCATACTAGTGACACTCTGTTTTGTCTATGTATTCACACATGTATTATGTTTCCGGTTAATACAATTCTAGAATGAATAATAAACATTTATCATGATATAAGGAAATAAATAATAACTTTATTATTGCCTCTAGGTCATATTTCCTTCAGTCTCCCACTTGCACTAGAGTCAATAATCTAGTTCACATCGCCATGTGATTCAACACTAAGAGTTCACATCACAGTGTGATTAACACCCATAGTTCACATCGTCATGTGACCTATACCCAAAGGGTTTACTAGAGTCAATAATCTAGTTCACATTATTTATGTGATTAACACCCAAAGAGTACTAAGGTGTGATCATGTTTTGCTTGTGAGATAATTTTAATCAACGGGTCTGTCACATACATATCCGTAAGTATTTTGCGAATTCTATGTCTACAATGCTCTGCACGGAGCTACTCTAGCTAATTGCTCCCACTTTCAATATGTATCTAGATTGAGACTTAGAGTCATCCAGATCTGTGTTAAAACTTGCATCGACGTAACTTTTTACGACGAACCTTTTGTCACCTCCATAATCGAGAAATATTTCCTTATTCCACTAAGGATAATTTTGACCAATGTCCAGTGATCTACTCTTAGATCATTATTGTACTCCCTTGCTTAACAGGGTGTAGGGTATACAATAGATCTGGTACACATCATGGCATACTTTATAGAACCTATGGCTGAGACATAGGGTATGACTTTCATTCTCTTTCTATCTTCTGCCGTGGTCGGGCTTTGAGTCTTACTCAATTTCATACCTTGTAACACAGCCGAGAACTCTTTCTTTGACTGTTCCATTTTTGAACTACTTCAAAATATTGTCAAGGTATGTACTCATTGAAAAAACTTATCAAGCGTCTTGATCTATCTCTATAGATTTTGATGCTTAATATGTAAGCAGCTTCACTGAGGTCTTTCTTTGAAAAACTTCTTTAAGAATACTCCCTTATGCTTTGCAGATTAATTCTACATTATTTCCGATCAACAATATGTCATTCACATATACTTATCAGAAATGCTGTAGTGCTCCCACTCACTTTCTTGTAAATACAGGCTTCATCGCAAGTCTGTATAAAACTATATGCTTTGATCAACTTATCAAAGCGTATATTCCAACTCCGAGATGCTTGCACCAGTCCATAGATGGATCGCTGGAGCTTGCATATTTTGTTAGCACCTTTAGGATTGACAAAACCTTCTGGTTGTATCATATACAACTCTTCTTTAATAAATCTATTAAGGAATGCAGTTTTGTTTATCCATTTGCCAGATTTCATAAAATGCGGCAATTGCTAACATGATTCGGACAGACTTAAGCATAGATACGAGTGAGAAACTCTCATCGTAGTCAACACCTTGAACTTGTCGAAAACCTTTTGCGACAATTCTAGCTTTGTAGATAGTAACACTACTATCAGCGTCCGTCTTCCTCTTGAAGATCCATTTATTCTCAATTGCTTGCCGATCAGTGGGCAAGTCAACCAAAGTCCATACTTTGTTCTCATACATGGATCCCATCTCAGATTTCATGGCTTCAAGCCATTTTGCGGAATCTGGGCTCACCATCGCTTCTTCATAGTTCGTAGGTTCATCATGGTCAAGTAGCATGACCTCCAGAACAGGATTACCGTACCACTCTGGTGCGGATCTCACTCTGGTTTACCTACGAGATTCGGTAGTAACTTGATCTGAAGTTACATGATCATCATCATTAGCTTCCTCACTAATTGGTGTAGTAGTCACAGGAACAGATTTTTGTGATGAACTACTTTCTAATAAGGGAGAAGGTACAATTACCTTATCAAGTTCTAATTTCCTCCCACTCACTTCTTTCAAGAGAACCTCCTTCTCTAGAAAGGATCCATTCTTAGCAACAAATGTCTTGCCTTCGGATCTGTGATAGAAGGTGTACCCAACAGTAACTTTTTGGGTATCCTATGAAGACACACTTTTCCGATTTGGGTTTGAGCTTATCAGGATGAAACTTTTTCACATAAGCATTGCAACCCCAAACTTTAAGAAACGACAACTTTGGTTTCTTGCCAAACCACAGTTCATACGGTGTCGTCTCAACAGATTTAGATGGTGCCCTTTTAACGTGAATGCAGATGTCTCTAATGCATAACCCCAAAACGATAGTGGTAGATCGGTAAGAGACATCATAGATTGCATTATATCCAATAAAGTACGGTTATGACGTTCGGACACACCATTATGCTGAGGTGTTCCATGTGGCATGAGTTTGTGAAACTATTCCACATTGTTTTAATTGAAGACCAAACTCGTAACTCAAATATTTGTCTCCGCGATCGTAGAAACTTTATTTTCTTGTCACGATGATTTTCCACTTCACTCTGAAATTCTTTGAACTTTTCAAATGTTTCAGACTTATGTCTCATCAAGTAGATATACCCATATCTGCTCAAATCAGCTGTGAAGTTCAGAAAATAACGATACTTGCCGTGAGCTTTAACACTCATCGGACCGCATACATCAGTATGTATTATTTCCAATAAGTCAGTTGCTCGCTCCGGAGAACGGAGTCTTAGTCATCTTGCCCATGAGGCATGGTTCGCAAGCATCAAGTGATTCATAATCAAGTGATTCCAAAATCCCATCAGCATGGAGTTTCTTCATGCATTTTACACCAATATGACCTAAACGGCAGTGCTACAAATAAGTTGCACTATCATTATTAACTTTGCATCTTTTGGCTTCAATATTATGAATATGTGTATCACTACAATCGAGATCCAACAAACCATTTTCGTTGGTGTGTATGACCATAGAAGGTTTTATTCATGTAAATAGAACAACTATTGTTCTCTAACTTAAATGAATAATCGTATTGCAACAAACATGATCAAATCATATTCATGCTCAACGCAAACACCAAATAACACTTATTTAGGTTCAACACTAATCTCGAAAGTATAGGGAGTCTGCGATGATGATCATATCAATCTTGGAACCACTTCCAACACACATCATCACTTCACCCTTAACTAGTCTCTGTTTATTCTGCAACTCCCGTTTCGAGTTACTAATCTTAGCAACTGAACTAGTATCAAATACTGAGGGGTTGCTATAAACACTAGTAAAGTACACATCAATAACATGTATATCAAATATACTTATGTTCACTTTGCCATCCTTCTTATCTGCCAATCACTTGGGGTAGTTGTGCTTCCAGTGACCAGTCCCTTTGCAGTAGAAACACTTAGTCTCAGGCTTAAGACCAGACTTGGGCTTCTTCACTTGAGCAGCAACTTGCTTGTTGTTCTTCTTGAAGTTCCCCTTCTTCCCTCTGCCCTTTTCTTGAAACTAGTGGTCTTGTCTACCATCAAAACTTGATGTTTTTCTCGATTTCTACCTTCGTCAATTTCCGCATTACGAAGAGCTTGGGAATCGTTTCCGTTATCCGTTGCATATCATAGTTCATCACGAAGTTCTACTAACTTGGTGATGGTGACTAGAGAATTCTGTCAATCACTATCTTATCTGGAAGATTAACTCCCACTTGATTCAAGCGATTGTAGTACTCAGACAATCTGAGCACATGCTCACTAGTTGAGCGATTCTCCTCCATCTTTTAGCTATAGAACTTGTTGGAGACTTCATATCTCTCAACTCGAGTATTTGCTTGAAATATTAACTTCAACTCCTGGAACATCTCATATGCTCCATGACGTTCAAAACGTCTTTGAAATCCCGATTCTAAGCCATTAAGCATGGTGCACTAAACTATCAAGTAGTCATCATATTGAGCTAGCCAAACGTTCATAACGTCTGCATCTTCTCCTACAATAGGTCCGTCACCTAGCGGTGCATCAAGGACATAATTCTTCTGTGCAGCAATGAGGATAAACCTCAGATCACGGATCCAATCCGCATCATTGCTACTAACATCTTTCAACACAATTTTCTCTAGGAACATATCAAAATAAACACAGGGAAGCAACAACGCGAGCTATTGATCTACAACATAATTTGCAAAATACTACCAGGACTAAGTTCATGATAAATTTAAGTTCAATTAATTTACTTAAAGAACTCCCACTTAGATAGACATCCCTCTAATCCTCTAAGTGATTACGTGATCCAAATCAACTAAACCATGTCCGATCATTACGTGAGATGGAGTAGTTTCATTGGTGAACATCACTATGTTGATCATATCTACTATATGATTCACGCTCGACCTTTCAGTCTCCGTGTTCCGAGGCCATATCTGTATATGCTTGGCTCGTCAAGTATAACCTGAGTATTCCGCGTGTGCAACTGTTTTGCACCCGTTGTATTTGAACGTAGAGCCTATCACACCCGATCATCACGTGGTGTCTCAGCACGAAGAACTTTCGCAACGGCGCATACTCAGGGAGAACACTTCTTGATAATTAGTGAGAGATCATCTTATAATGCTACCATCAATCAAAGCAAGATAAGATGCATAAAAGATAAACATCACATGCAATCAATATAAGTGATATGATATGGCCATCACCGTCTTGTGCTTGTGATCTCCATCTTCGAAGCACCGTCGTGATCACCATCGTCACCGGTGCGACACCTTGATCTCCATCGTAGGATCGTTGTCGTCTCGCCAATCTTATGCTTCCACGACTATAGATACCACTTAGTGATAAAGTAAAGCATTACAACGCGTTTGCATTGCATACAATAAAGCGACAACCATATGGCTCCTGCCAGTTGCCGATAACTCAGTTACAAAACATGATCATCTCATACAATAAAATTTAGCGTCATGTCTTGACCATATCACATCACAACATGCCCTGCAAAAACAAGTTAGACGTCCTCTACTTTGTTGTTGCAAGTTTTACGTGGCTGCTACGGGATTAAGCAAGAACCAATCTTACCTACGCATCAAAACCACAACGATAGTTTGTCAAGTTGGTGCTGTTTTAACCTTCGCAAGGACTGGGCGTAGCCACACTCGGTTCAACTAAAGTTGGAGAAACTATCACCCGCAAGCCACCTATGTGCAAAGCACGTCGGGAGAACCGGTCTCGCGTAAGCGTACGCGTAATGTCGGTCCGGGCCGCTTCGTCCAACAATACCGCCGAACCAAAGTATGACATGATGGTAAGCAGTATGACTTATATCACCCACAACTCACTTGTGTTCTACTCGTGCATATAACATCAACATATAAAACCTAGGCTCTGATACCGCTGTTGGGGAACGCAGTAATTTCAAAAAATTTCCTACGCACACGCAAGATCATGGTGATGCATAGCAACGAGAGGGGAGAGTGTGATCTACGTACCCTTGTAGACCGACAGCGGGAGTGTTAGCACAACACGGTTGATGTAGTCATACGTCTTCACGGTTCGACCGATCCAAGCACCGTTACTCCGGCACCTCCGAGTTCTTGGCACACGTTCAACTCAATGACGATCCCCGGGCTCCGATCCAGCAAAGCGTCGGGGAGGAGTTCCGTCAGCACAACGGCGTGGTGATGATCTTGATGTTCTACCGTCGCAGGGCTTCGCCTAAGCACCGCTACAATATGACCGAGGTGGAATATGGTGGAGGGGGGCACCGCACACGGCTAAGGAACGATCACGAAGATCAACTTGTGTGTTCTAGGGTGCCCCCTTGCCCCCGTATATAAAGGAGCCAAGGGGAGGGGGTGGCCGGCCAAGGAGGGGCGCGTCAAGGGGGAGTCCTACTCCCACTGGGAGTAGGACTCCCTTCTTTCCTAGTTGGATAAGGAGAAGGGGAAAGAGGAGGAAGAGGGAAAGGAAAGGGGGGGGGTGCCGCCCCCCTTCCCTTGTCCTATTCGGACTAGGAAGGGGAGGGGCGCGCGGCCACCTCTTGCCTCCTTTCCTCTTCTCCCTTAAGGCCCATGTAGGCCCAATAACCCCCCGGGGGGTTCCGGTAACCCCCCGGTACTCCGGTAAAATCCTGATTTCACCCGGAACGATTCCGATATCCAAATATAGGCTTCCAATATATCGATCTTTATGTCTCGACCATTTCGAGACTCCTCGTCATTTCCATGATCACATCCGGGACTCCGAACGAACTTCGGTACATCAAAATGTATAAACTCATAATGAAACTGTCATCGTAACGTTAAGCGTGCGGACCCTACGGTTCGAGAACAATGTAGACATGACCGAGACACGTCTCCGGTCAATAACCAATAGCGGGACCTGGATGCCCATATTGGCTCCTACATATTCTACGAAGATCTTTATCGGTCAGACCGCATAACAACATACGTTGTTCCCTTTGTCATTGGTATGTTACTTACCCGAGATTCGATCGTTGGTATCTCAATACCTAGTTCAATCTCGTTACCGGCAAGTCTCTTTACTCGTTCCGTAATACATCATTTCGCAACTAACTCATTAGTTGCAATGCTTGCAAGGCTTATGTGATGTGCATTACCGAGAGGGCCCAGAGATACCTCTCTGACAATCGGAGTGACAAATCCTAATCTCGAAATACGCCAACCCAACATGTACCTTTGGAGACACCTGTAGAGCACCTTTATAATCACCCATTTACGTTGTGACGTTTGGTAGCACACAAAGTGTTCCTCCGGCAAACGGGAGTTGCATAATCTCATAGTCATAGGAACATGTATAAGTCATGAAAAAAGCAATAGCAACATACTAAACGATCGGGTGCTAAGCTAATGGAATGGGTCATGTCAATCAGATCATTCACCTAATGATGTGATCCCGTTAATCAAATAACAACTCTTTGTTCATGGTTAGGAAACATAACCATCTTTGATTAACGAGCTAGTCAAGTAGAGGCATACTAGTGACACTCTGTTTTGTCTGTGTATTCACACATGTATTATGTTTCCGGTTAATACAATTCTTGCATGAATAATAAACATTTATCATGATATAAGGAAATAAATAATAACTTTATTATTGCCTCTAGGGCATATTTCCTTCACTAACTTCCTCTCCAGATCGTCATTCTTCTCCACTAGTACGATGATTTCCTCCTCATAATCTTCACATGTAGCCTTGAGTTCTTCCTCCAAATCTGTGATCCTAGTCCTTGCCTTCTTCAGATCTATCATTCCCGCGCACATCTGGTTCTCCTGGTGACGAATGTGTTGGTTTAACGCTTGGATGAAAGCTGCAATTGATCTATCCTTCCTGGTGCTGATCATCTCCCATTGCTCATCTCGGCGCCCACAAATCTGGTAGATAGTATCCTTAAGCTCCTTATGATAAACTTCTCCAATGCGTCCCATGTTGATGTGAGCTGCCATACTCTTTCCTAGACTCCAGGTTAGTGCATCGAAGGAAAACTCTATGTGCTTAGTGACTGGCATGAATGTCCTTCCTGGAACTTGAACTTGAATCATCCATCGCTCCTCTTCTGGCAGGGTGGCGTTGTAAGTCCCGGTGAAGCTCGGTATTCCAATGTTCAGGTACCTAGTGACTTCCTTCAAGTTCCGTCCAAAAGGTGCTTCTTCATCCGGTTGTGCAAACTTGTTCCTTGCGTCCGCCATCCTAAAGAGTAGAAAATGGAGAGGAGTCAGAAATGAGGAGAGAATAGTGATCTAGGGCTTTAGCTTAGTGGTCGTGTCCTACACTCAGCGTGTGCTCTGATACCATCTTGTAGTGACTCGACCTCAAACGGTCAAGTCTCTGTGCTTCAGTGTCATTCCTGGATCGGTAATGCTGACACACACAGTACTCGAGGATTTATAAAAGAGTAGCAATCACACACTTATTACATCGAATGTCTCAAAAGAGAGCTTAATACAATAAATATGACTTAAGGCCATCTAATATGATAACAACGGAAGGCTTGGAAGATAAAGTGAGTCCATCAACTCCAACGGCATAGCGGAGCTGCACGGCATCGACCTAACGAACCTTACTCCTCGTCTGAAAAGTCTGCAACATGATACGTTGCAGCCCGAAAACGGGCCAGCACATGGAATATGCTGGCAAGATAACACAGTAGAGCAAGAACAGAATAATACTATCACTACATGCACATTTGGCTGGTGGAAAGCTCTATGGTTATAGTTTTTGCGAAAAGCCAATTTTTCCCTGCAACAAAGGAATAGATTTTATTTAACTATCATGGTAGTTGAAACATCATTGAGAAGGTTCCTCCAACTCAATCCCAATTAGAGTAGTTAACAACCCAACAATATTAGTTTAGAGTGATGAGATACTCAGGATACTCCAAGTACTAGATACTCAAGACGTCCATAACCGGGGACACGGCTAACCATGATTAGTTTATACACTCTACAGAGGTTTGCGCACTTTTCTCCACAAGACCCGATCTCCTCCATTGGATTTCTCGCACTACATGGTGTTTGAGAAACGGATGACCGAGACACAGTCTTTCAGAAGCATTAACCCCTTACTCCGGGCAGACCATACCAAATCTACATCCCACTACCTGCTGATCCACCTCTTCGGGAGCTTCATGCAACTTACTCAACTATGCTAGAGCCCATAATAGCTTGTGGCTGCACACGGAAGTTTCTAGCATGAAAATATCTGAGTTCCCTTTGAACCTAGGTGGCGGACCATAGGATTATCACATGGGTACTCCGGGATATCCTAGGACAACACTGGATTCTCCAGGTGCCCAACAAACAATCCACCCAGATGTGTATTCAAGTTGCCACCTTAAGTTAAACCATTAATTAACAATCTCACATCTGTCATGGATTTCACTCACCCAAACCACGTCTACGAGCATAGCATGGCAATATAAGCAATACGTAGAAGTAACTCCCAAGGGTCTGAATATAACAGGGCAATAGGTTCTACCTCATCAACTACTTCCCAACCCACATGTTAATCACATCCTAACCATCCAATGTTTGAGGATTGGAACTAATGCATAAAAACTGGGTGATAAAGGGGTATGATCAAAGTGTTACTTGCCTTGCTGATGATCCGCAAACCTTAGGGATTCGTAGTAGCACGCTTCGCACTCTGGGTGTTCTATCGCAAACAAACAGTAGCATACATAAGCAATCAAGCAAAGAAGCACGGTAAAACTCAAATAAGAAGATCTAAACAGAAAGTTCAACTTAAGAACTCCGGTTTGCAAAAAGAATCAAATCAAATGGAGCAACGAAACTCAAACTGCGAAAGAAACAAGATCTGTTTGCTAATCTGGACTATGGTCAAATTTTACAGTAGCAAAAGCTTGTTCAAGTTGGTTAAACGGAAAGAGGGTTTCGAGATGAAGATCTAGGCGCTTGAATCGCCTGATTCCGACAAACAAGCGAAAAGATAAACTAAAACGAAAATCCGATCAGAAATCGCGATCGAAAATAATCACGGAAAAATCCGAGAAAAAGAAAACTGACGAGCAGGCTAACGAACGAACATTCATTATCTGTAACTACCGAATGAAAACCGTTCGTTAAAACGAACATACTGACGAACGTCCGCTAGATAGATAAACCGAGAAAACCGGCGAACCAATCTAAAAAAATGAACTAGGGTTTTTTTCCTTAAAAAAACCGAAGCGGTTTTCTAAAAAAACTGGCGACGACGAACGGCGGTGGTACCTCCGGCGAAGCACTAGCGAGGCGGGGCTGCAGCGAGGCGCTGCAGCGGCGACGGCGAGGCGCGGCAGAGGCGGTGGCGCGGCTGCGGTGGCGGGGCTGCGGGGCTCTGGGCCGGCAGGGTGGGTGGTGGTGGCGGGGTCCGGGGGGTATTTAAGAGGGGGAGGGCGGCTTGGGGGAGGGGCCTTGGCGGCGGCGAGGGGAGTCCCGGTCGGACTCCTTGTTCGAGGCGGCGGCTCGGTCTCCTGGTGGGAGACGGCGCGCGGGGAAGGTGGGCCGGCTCGGCCGGGCTTCGGCCCAGTCGCGCGCTGGAAGTTAAAAAAAACAATTCCACCGAACAGAAAATAAATCCTAGAAAATAAAATAAAATTCTAAAAATGCCAAAACAAATTTTCACCGTCTAAATAAAATATTAGAACGAGATGAACATTTTCTTGGCCCTAAAATGCAACTTTGAAAAATGTGTAATTTTTCTAATGCAAATGAAATTGCAATAAAATCCAAATAAAATCAAATATTTGATTTTAATATTTTTCCTCCAATATTTCATTTAGTTTGGAGAAGTCATATTATCTCCTCTCATATATTTTAATATGAAATATTTTAGGAGAGAAAAATAATTAAAACCAAAATCCTCGTTTCAATATTTGATAAAAATCAGATATGAAAACTGGGAAATCCCCAACTCTCTCCGAGGGTCCTTGAGTTGCTTAGGGTTTCGAGGATCGTGAAACGAAATGCAATACAATATGATATGCAAGAATGATCTATGTATAACATTCCAAATTGAAAATTTGGGATGTTACAGAAATTCACCTAGTGACACAATATTATCAAGCATAGAAGTAGTTTCATCATAAGCATCATGCAAAGCAGAAGTGGCATCATCGATAACATGCGACATATCAGAATGAATAGCAGGAGTAGGTGTCGCAAGTTTGCTCATAATAGAAGGTGAATCAAGTGCAGAGCTAGATGGCAGTTCTTACCTCCCGTCGTAGTTGAGGGAAAAATCTTGGTTCTTTCATCTTTCAAGTTCCTCATAGTGATCAACGGATATAAATCCCAAGTGACTCAAAGAATAGAGTTATGCTCCCCCTGCAACGACGCCAGAAAGTAGTCTTGATAACCCACAAGTATAGAGGATCGCAACATTTTTTGAGGGTAGAGTATTCGACCCAAATTTATTGATTCGACACAAGGGGAGCCAAAGAATATTCTCAAGTATTAACAGTTGAGTTGTCAGTTCAACCGCACAAGAAATACTTAATATCTGCAGCAAAGTAATATGGAAGTAACAGTAGCAGTGCCAAAAGTAATAGTATTGGTTTTGTAGTGATTGTAACAGTGGCAACAGAAACGTAATTAAGCAAAGATCAATATGTGAAAAGATCGTAGGCAATGGATTAGTGACGGTTAATTATGTCGGATGCGATTTCTCATGCAACAGTTATAACATAGGGTGACACAGAATTAGCTCTAGTTCATCAATGTAATGTAGGCATGTATTCTGAATATAGTCATACATGCTTATGGAAAAGAACTTGCATGACATCTTTTGCCCTACCCTCCCATGGTAGTGGGGTCCTATTGGAAACTAAGGGATATTAAGGCCTCCTTTTAATAGAGTACCGAAACAAAGAATTAACACTTAGTGAATACATGAACTCCTCAAACTATAGTCATCATCGGGAGTGGTCCCGATTATTGTCACTTCGGGGTTACCGGATCATAACACATAGTAGGTGACTATTGACTTGCAAGATAGGATCAAGAACTCACATATATTCATGAAAACATAATAGGTTCAGGTCTGAAATCATGGCACTCGGGCCCTAGTGACAAGCATTAAGCATAGCAAAGTCATAGCAACATCAATCTCAGAACACAATGGATACAAGGGATCAAACCCTAACAAAACTAACTCGATTACATGGTAAATATCATCCAACCCATCACCGTCTAGCAAGCCTACGATGGAATTACTCATGCACGGCGGTGAGCATCATGAAATTGGTGATGGAGGAAGGTGGATGATGACGATGGCGATGGATTCCCCTCTCCGAAGCCCCGAACAGACTCCAAATCAGCCCTCCTAAGAGAGATTAGGGCTTGGCAGCGGCTCCGTATCGTAAAACGTGATGAATCCTTCTCTCTTGTTTTTTCTCCCCGAACGTGAATATATAGAGTTGGAGTTGAGGTCGGTGGAGCCTCAGGGGGCCCACGAGATAGGGGGGCACGCCCCAGGGGTGGACATGGTGTGGCCCCCCTGACATTGATTCTTTCACCAGTATTTTTTATATATTCCAAAAATATTCTCCATGAAGTTTCATGTCATTCCGAGAACTTTTGTTTCTGCACAAAAATAACACCATGACAACTCTACTGAAAACATCGTCAGTCCGGGTTAGTTCCATTCAAATCATGCAAGTTAGAGTCCAAAACAAGGTCAAAAGTGTTTGGAAAAGTAGATACGATGGAGACGTATCATTGCACAACAATTAACTATGTGAAAAAATTTCAGTTTATTATGTATTATCAGTTGCAGACATATGTACACTAGTTGCACAATTTATCCGTATTCAGTTCCCTTTTTATGTCTCAGGTGGGTGAAGTTGGAGTTCAAGGGAACAAAGGAAATGTTCCTCAACGACATTCACAAGCTAGAAGGAATAGGGCCTCACCAGGGAGGTTTGTGAAGGTCAACAAGGAACTGGCACCTGTTCAAAGGTCTTTCCTGTATGAGAAGTGATACGTCTCCAACATATCTATAATTTTTGCTTGCTCCATGCTATATTATCTTCTGTTTTGGACAATATTGGGCTTTATTTTCCAGTTTTATATTATTTTTGGGACTAACCTATTAACCGGAGGCCCATCCCAGATTTGCTATTTTATGCCTATTTCAGTGTTTCGAGGAAAAGGAATATCAAACGGAGTCAAAACAGAACGAAATCAACTAGATAAGTTATTTTTGGAAGGAAACCTACCGGATAGACTTGGACCCTACGTCAGAAGATGAAGGAGGTGCTCACGAGGGTAGGGGCGCGCCCACCCCCCCTGCCTCGTGCCCCCCCCCCTCGGTCCACCGACGTACTCCTTTCACCCATGTATACCCACGTATCCTAAAACTTCCAGAATGGAGATTAGATCGGGACTTCCGCCGCCAGAAGTCTCTGTAGCCACCGAAAGCCAATCTAGACCCTGTTTCGACACCCTGCCGGAGGGGGGAACCCTCACCGGTTGCCATCTTCATCATCCCGGTGCTCTCCATAACGAGGAGGGAGTAGTTCTCCCTCGGGGTTGAGGGTATGTACCAGTAGCTATGTGTTTGATCTCTCTCTCTCTCTCTCTCTCTCTCGTGTTCTTGATTTGGCACGATCTTGATGTATCGCGAGCTTTGCTATTATATTTGGATCTTATGTTTCTCCTCCCCCTCTTCTCTCTTGTAATGAATCGAGTTTCCCCTTTGAAGTAATCTTATCGGATTGAGTCTTTAAAGATTTGAGAACACTTGATGTATGTCTTGCTGTGGATATCTGTGGTGACAATGGGATATCACGTGATTCACTTGATGTATGTTTTGGTGATCAACTTGCGGGTTCCGCCCATGAACCTATGCATAGGGGTTGGCACACGTTTTCGTCGTGATTCTCCAGTAGAACTTTGGGGCACTCTTTGAGGTCCTTTGTGTTGGTTGAATAGATGAATCTGAGATTGTGTGATGCATATCGTATAATCATACCCACGGATACTTGAGGTGACATTGGAGTATCTAGGTGACATTAGGGTTTTGATTGATTTGTGTCTTAAGGTGTTATTCTAGTACGCACTCTAGGGCTGTTTGTGACACTTATAGGAATAGCCCAACGGATTGATTGGAAAGAATAACTTTGAGGTGGTTTCATACCCTACCATAATCTCTTCGTTCATTCTCCGCTATTAGTGACTTTGGAGTGACTCTTTGTTGCATGTTGAGGGATAGTTATGTGATCCAATTATGTTATTATTGTTGAGGGAACTTACACTAGCGAAAGTATGAACCCTAGGCCTTGTTTCCTAGCATTGCAATACCGTTTACGCTCACTTTTATCATTAGTTACCTTGCTGTTTTTATAATTTCAGATTACAAAAACTATTATCTACCATCCATATACCACTTGTATCACCATCTCTTCGCCGAACTAGTGCACCTATACAATTTACCATTGTATTGGGTGTGTTGGGGACACAAGAGACTCTTTGTTATTTGGTTGCAGGGTTGCTTGAGAGAGACCATCTTCATCCTACGCCTCCTACGGATTGATAAACCTTAGGTCATCCACTTGAGGGAAATTTCCTACTGTCCTACAAACCTCTGCACTTGGAGGCCCAACAACGTCTACAAGAAGAAGGTTGTGTAGTAGACATCAAGCTCTTTTCTGGCGCCGTTGCCGGGGAGGTGAGTGCTTGAAGGTATATCTTTAGATATTGCAATCGAGTCTTTTAGTTTCTTGTTTTATCACTAGTTTAGTTTATAAAATAAAAGTACAAAAAAATGGAATTGAGTTTGTCTCATACGCTTCATCTTTTTAATATCTTTCGTGAGTATGATGGAAAGGATAATTGTGCTCAAGTGCTAGAAGAAGAGATCTCTAAAATGTTTGGCACTAAATATTTGAATGATGAGCATGATTGCAATGTTGTTAGTACGAATTCTTTGAATATCCATGATGCTAATGATGATTGCACTAGTTATGATGAAAATGCCTCCTATAAACATGTCAATTTTTGTGGAGTAGACTGGGTTTGCAAGTACACACCAAATAGGGAAGATAGGCATTGCAAGAGGCATAGGTACTTAGAAACCAAATTGTTGCAAGAAGAGCTAGATGAATGTGCTGAAAATTTATCTTTTCTTTGCCCTACTTGTGAACTTTGCAATGAACGTGATCATTTTAGTACCGAATGCAAATTGTTTCATGAGCGTATCGTGTCCAAAAATTGTGATGACTTGATTTCCCTTGCACATCATAATGAACTTAGTTTTCTCTTGGGTTATGAAGAAATTAAACGTAGAACTAAGGATATTCCAAAATTTGCCCTTGATAAAGTTCTTCGTTTTGATCTAGAGAAAATTTATATGTATTGTGCGATGAATTGCATTGAAAATCCTTATATTGCCAATTACATAAAGAAAAGAAAACAAATAGAATATGAAGAGAATACTAATGAAAGGTAAGAGACTTCCCAATATCCTCCTATTATTTCTTATGATGAATTAGGTAACGAGGAGGAGCCTCCTATTCAACCAATCTCATTAATAAGGAGCTCCTAAAAGAGGATTGAACCCACACATGATGTGGTGAAGAAGAAGAAGAAAAGAAAAAGGAAGAGAGGTAAAAAGATATCTCTCTCAAATAATGCTGCTCCTATTACTATTGTGCCTCATGAAAATATAATTGTGGAAGATAATGATACTTCTTATGATCTTGAAAATCTTTTTGGCACTTGCTTGGAAGAATATGATAATTGCTATACTATTGGTGCTATCCATACTATTAATAATGAGAGTGATTATGCTTATGATATGAAAAGGCCCAAGCTTGGGGATGCTATGTTTGATGAAGATGATGTTTATGAGAATATATTTGCTGCAATTAATGTTTGTCCCAAGCTTGGGGATGCTATGATTAATGAAGATGATATTTTTAGTCTCCCAAGTTTTGATATGCAAGTTTATAATGATGATAGCATCCCTCCTACTTATGATGATTATTGTGATGATACTTATGCTATAAAAAGTAGTGATTATATTTATAAAACTTGTCATGATTATGATTACCCCTTCTCTGAACATTACTCTTTTAATGTGGAAACAATTTATAGTATTCGAGTTTCCTATGATACTCCCACTATTCCGAATGAGAAGAATTTTGCCTATGTGGAGAGTAGTAAATTTTCTATGCTTGTAGATCATGAAAAGAATGCTTTAGGTGCCGGTTGTATTGTTGAATTCATTCATGATGCTACTGAAAATTATTATGAGGGAGGAACATATGCTTGTAGGAATTGCAATAATATCAAGTTTCCTCTCTATGTGCTTAAAATTTTGAAGTTATGCTTGTTTTACCTTCCTATGCTAGTTGATTATTGTTCCCACAAGTTGTTTGCTCACAAAATCCCTATGCATAGGAAGTATGTTAGACTTAAATGTGCTAGTCATATTCTTCATGATGCTCTCTTTATGTTTTAATTCTTATTCTTTATGTGAGCATCATTGAAATCATCATGCCTAGCTAGGGGCGTTAAACGATAGCGCTTGTTGGGAGGCAACCCAATTATATTTTAGTTCCTTGCTTTTTGTTCCTGTTTAGTAATAAATAATTCATCTAGCCTCTGTTTATATGTGGTTATATGCTTTTAATTAGTGTTTGTGCCAAGTAGAACCTTTGGGAAGACTTTGCGAAAGTCTTGTTGATCATGCTGTAAAAAACAGAAATTTTAGCGCTCACGAGAATTTCTGCCATTTTTATTTGGAGAGTGCTATTCAGTTAATTATTTTTGAAGATGATTAATAGATAAATTACTCATGTCCAGAAATTTATTTGAGAATTTTATGAGTTCCAGAAGTATGTGTTTGATCCAGATTACTACAGACTGTTCTGTTTTTGACAGATTCTGTTTTTTCATGTCTTGTTTAGTTATTTTGATGAATCTATGGCTAGTAAAATAGTTTATAAACCATAGAGAAGTTGGAGTAAAGTATGTTTAACACCAATATAAATAAATAATGAGTTGATTACAGTACCTTTAAGTGGTGATTTATTTTCTTATACTAACGGAGCTCACGAGTTTTCTACTTTAAGTTTTGTGTTGTGAAGTTTTAAAGTTTTGGGTAAAGCTTCGATGGATTATGGAATAAGGAGTGGCAAGAGCCTAATCTTGGGTATGCCCAAGGAATCCCAAGGTAATATTCAATAATAGCCAAGAGCCTAAGCTTGGGGATGCCCCGGAAGGCATCCCCTCTTTCGTCTTCGTTCATCGGTAACTTTACTTGGAGCTATATTTTTATTCACCACATGATATGTGTTTTGCTTGGAGCGTCAATTTATTTTGTTAGGATTTGCTTGCTGTTATTTAGAACAATGTTTTGCATCTTTTATTTCAATAAAAGTGGCATTGATAGCCTTTACTATGCCTATGTTACAAGTATACATGTTGCTGCTTGAAAACAGAAAGTTTACCGCTGTTGCAATAATTCCCTAGAAAAGTCAGAATGTGATAAAATGTTGAAACCTTTAGCATATTAAGCTATGATAAATTTACTACAGTGGGAATTTTCTTTCATAATTTTTGGAGCTAGGGAAGTATGTATGTTGCTGCATTCTTTACAGACTATCCTGTTTAGGCAGATTGCTGTTATGTTTGCGTTGTTCGCATATGTGTGCTTCTTTAATGATTCTATTTGAGGATAGGACTATTAAATATGCATATACATTTAGTATGCAATGATGAATAATAATTTTAGTGATTTGCTACAGTAGAGTATGATAAGGTTTTGGCAATGGTTTATACTAACTTATCTCACGAGTCCTTGTTGAGTTTTGTGTGGATGAAGCTTTTGAGATTTCGGGAGACCTTGATATGAGAGGAATCAAGGAGACACAAAAGCTCAAGCTTGGGGATTCCCAAGGCACCCCAAGATAATATTTCAAGAAGTCTCAAGCATCTAAGCTTGGGGATTCCCCGGTTGGCATCCCACCTTTCTTCTTCAACAACTATCGGTTAGTTTCGGTTGATCCTAAGTTTTTGCTTCTTCACATGATGTTTGCTATTTTTAGAATGTCATTTTCTTTTGATTTGCTTGCTGTTTGAATAAAATACCAAGATCTGAAATTATTAAATGAGAGATAGTCTTCACATAGTTGCATAATTATTCGACTACTCATTGATCTTCACTTAAATCTTCCGGAGTAGTTTGGCATTTGCTCTAGTGCTTCACTTATATCTTTTAGAGCATGGTGGTAGTTTTATTTTGAAGTAATAGATGAACTCTCATGCTTCAATTGTATTATTTTGAGAGTCTTAAATAGCATGGTAATTTTCTTAAAATCCTAATATGCTAGGTATTCAAGAATAATAAAATTCTCTTATGAGTGTGTTGAATACTACGAGAAGTTTGATACTTGATGATTGTTTTGAGATATGAGGATGGTAATATTAGAGTCATGCTAGTTGAGTAGTTGTGAATTTGAGAAATACTTGTGTTGAAGCTTGTGATTCCCGTAGCATGCATGTATGGTGAACCGTTATGTGATGAAGTAGGAGCATGATTTATTTATTGATTGTCCTCCTTATGAGTGGCGGTCGGGGACGAGCGATGGTCTTTTCCTACCAATCTATCCCCCTAGGAGCATGCGCGTAGTACTTTTTTTCAATAACTAATAGATTTTTGCAATAAGTATGTGAGTTCTTTATGACTAATGTTGAGTCCATGGATTATACACACTCTCACCCTTCCACCATTGCTAGCCTCTCTAGTACCGTGCAACTTTCGTCGGTACCATGAACCCACCATATACCTTCCTCAAAACAGCCACCATACCTACCTATCATGGCATTTCCATAGCCATTCCGAGATATATTGCCATGCAACTTTCCACCGTTCCGTTTATTATGGCACACTCCATCATTGTCATATTGCTAGCATGATCATGTAGTTGACATCGTATTTGTGGCAAAGCCACCGTTCATAATTCTTTCATACATGTCACTCTTCATTCATTGCACATCCCGGTACACCGCCGGAGGCATTCATATAGTCATATCTTGTTCTAAGTATCGAGTTGTAATTCTTGAGTTGTAAGTAAATAAAAGTGTGATGATCATCATTATTAGAGCATTGTCCCAGTGAGGAAAGGATGATGGAGACTATGATTCCCCCATAAGTCGGGATGAGACTCCGGATGAAAATTAATAAATAAAAGAGGCCAGAGAAGCCCAAATAAAAAAATATGCCATAAAAAAAGAGAAAGGCCCAAATAAAAAAATAAAAATGAGAGAAAAAGAGAGAAGGGGCAATGTTACTATCCTTTTACCACACTTGTGCTTCAAAGTAGCACCATGATCTTCATGATAGAGAGTCTCCTATGTTGTCACTTTCATTTACTAGTGGGAATCTTTCATTATAGAACTTGGCTTGTATATTCCAATGATGGGCTTCCTCAAAATGCCCTAGGTCTTCATGAGCAAGCAAGTTGGATGCACACCCACTTAGTTTCTTTTGAGCTTTCATAAACTTATAGCTCTAGTGCATCCGTTGCATGGCAATCCCTACTCACTCACATTGATATCTATTAATGGGCATATCCATAGCCCGTTGATACGCCTAGTTGATGTGAGACTATCTTCTCCCTTTTTGTCTTCTCCACAACCACCATTCTATTCCACCTATAGTGCTATATCCATGGCTCACGCTCATGTATTGCGTGAAGATTGAAAAAGTTTGAGAACATCAAAAGTATGAAACAATTGCTTGACTTGTCATCGGGGTTGTGCATGATTTAAATATTTTGTGTGGTGAAGATAGAGCATAGCCAGACTATATGATTTTGTAGGGATAGCTTTCTTTGGCCATGCTATTTTAAGAAGACATGATTGCTTAGTTAGTATGCTTGAAGTATTATTGCTTTTATGTCAATATGAACTTTTGTCTTGAATCTTTCGGATCTGAATATTCATATCACAAGTAAGAAGAATTACATTGAAATTATGCCAACTAGCATTCCACATCAAAAATTATCTTTTTTATCATTTACCTACTCGAGGATGAGCAGGAATTAAGCTTGGGGATGCTTGATAGGTCTCCAACGTATCTATAATTTTTGATTGCTCCATGCTATATTATCTACTGTTTTGGGAAATATTGGGCTTTATTTTCCACTTTTATATTATTTTTGGACTAACCTATTAACCGGAGGCCCAGCCTAGATTTGTTGTTTTATGCCTATTTCAGTGTTTCGAGGAAAAGGAATATCAAACAGAGTCAAAACGGAACGAAATCAACTGGAGAGGTTATTTTTGGAAGGAAACCTACCGGATGGACTTGGACCCTACGTCAGAAGATGAAGGAGGTGCTCACGAGGGTAGGGGCGCGCCCACCCCCTGGGGCGCGCCCCCTGCCTCGTGGCCCCCCTTCGGTCCACCGACGTACTCCTTTCACCCATATATACCCACATATCCTAAAACTTCCAGAACGGAGATTAGATCAGGAGTTCCGCCACCAGAAGCCTCTGTAGCCACCGAAAGCCAATCTAGACCCTGTTCTAGCACCCTGCCGGAGGGGGGAACCCTCACCGATGGCCATCTTCATCATCCCGGTGCTCTCCATGATGAGGAGGGAGTAGTTCTCCCTCGGGACTGAGGGTATGTACCAGTAGCTATGTGTTTGATCTCTCTCTCTCTCTCGTGTTCTTGATTTGGCACGATCTTGATGTATCGTGAGCTTTGCTATTATAGTTGGATCTTATGTTTCTCCTCCCCCTCTTCTCTCTTGTAATGAATCGAGTTTCTCCTTTGAAGTAATATTATCGGATTGAGTCTTTAAAGATTTGAGAACACTTGATGTATGTCTTGCCGTGGATATCTGTGGTGACAATGGGATATCACGTGATTCACTTGATGTATGTTTTGGTGATCAACTTGCGGGTTCCGCCCATGAACCTATGCATAGGGGTTGGCACACGTTTTCATCGTGATTCTCTGGTAGAACTTTGAGGCACTCTTTGAGGTCCTTTGTGTTGGTTGAATAGATGAATCTGAGATTATGTGATGCATATCGTATAATCATACCCACGGATACTTGAGGTGACATTGGAGTATCTAGGTGACATTAGGGTTTTGATTGATTTGTGTCTTAAGGTGTTATTCTAGTACGAACTCTAGGGCTGTTTGTGACATTTATAGGAATAGCCCAACGGATTGATTGGAAAGAATAACTTTGAGGTGGTTTCGTACCCTACCATAATCTCTTTGTTCGTTCTCCGCTATTAGTGACTTTGGAGTGACTATTTGTTGCATGTTGAGGGATAGTTATGTGATCCAATTATGTTTTTATTGTTGAGGGAACTTACACTAGCGAAAGTATGAACCCTAGGCCTTGTTTCCTAGCACTGCAATACCGTTTACGCTCACTTTTATCATTAGTTACCTTGCTGTTTTTATAATTTCAGATTACAAAAACTATTATCTACCATCCATATACCACTTGTATCACCATCTCTTCGCCGAACTAGTGCACCTATACAATTTACCATTGTATTGGGTGTGTTGGGGACACAATGGACTCTTTGTTATTTGGTTGCAGGGTTGCTTGAGAGAGACCATCTTCATCCTACGCCTCCTACGGATTGATAAACCTTAGGTCATCCACTTGAGGGAAATTTGCTACTGTCCTACAAACCTCTGCACTTGGAGGCCCAACAACGTCTACAAAAAGAAGGTTGTGTAGTAGACATCAAGAAGATGCTAGGAGGTATGGTAAACTTAGCCGACACACTGCCTTCTGACTTGACGAAGTTCCTAGTCTAGTCGGACGACCTAGGCAGTTCAGCCTTGGTATTTGCAGGCGGGGGAACTATTCCAGCAGATGCTGCTAGTGTGCATGGGAACTTTGGTTTACCCAACAGAGGGCCGTGTCTGAAATACATTGTTGAAAAGGAGGTTGTGAAGAGTTTCAATAAGATGTTCAACCACACCGGGCCACCCAAACACCCCACGGTTACCGAATTCAGCAAGATGATGAAATCTATGAAGGGAAGAACTGAGAACAAGTTCCTTACTGGTTGCCTTGCAATTGCTTTCAACAAGTTTTTAGCTCCTACCACTAGTCTTTCTCCGAGCCCATGTTGCTACGGTGTTGTACTAGAACCAGATGTTCTATTGAAGAGAAATGTCAGCTTATTTGTTGTTGAGCACATAAACGAAGCATTCCACAATATTGGTGAGGACAAGCAAACAATCTGCTTCTGCCTGTATCATTTGATGGTGAGCTGTAATTAAGTTTTGTATCTGTTAGATGTACTTTTTCTACAGGTTTTGTGCTTTATCACCAATGTTCTCATATGTTTGTTGTCCCCTTTTGTTTGTCTCTTGGGGATGGTGCGTGTATAGATTCTTTACATTGATGCACTTGATGTTGATGTGTGAGTAAGCAGCTCTGAGGTTCGAGCCAATGCCTATGATAAGAATCTAATCAGCAAGATAATGAAAAAAGATTTGATTTCGCCCGACGTCTTTGGGAAACTTCAAGTGAGTTGGACATTCTGCTCAAAGTCAAATGATAACTTCTTGTTTTTTTGGTGTAATTTTTTTGTATAATATGATATGTTTTATGTCTAGGTTTTCTGTATACATTATACTTTTTCTGTAATTGCACATTTTTTTCACATACATGTAAGTAGTTGCACAAGTCTATATTGATAGTTGGCACACAGACTTAAGACAGTTGCACACATGCTTGTTTCATATTTTCTGTTTACATTACCACTTTCATTTTGGACTTCACATAGTAATTTTACTTAGTTTTTTTGCTTCTGAGGGGATGTGGTAGTTGCTCACATATTTGTAGGTAGTTGCACAAGACTTTGTTCATAGTTGGCACACAGACTTATGACAGTTGCACACCTATTTTGTTACATATTTTCTGTTTATAGTACCACTTCCATTTGGACTTCACATAGTAATTTTAGTTAGTTTTTTTGCTTATGAGGGCATGTGGTAGTTGCTCACATGTGCGCTTTTTTCTTTATAGATCCACATAATAACTTTATTTTTGTTGTTAAATGATCTTTCTTTTTGTACAACAGCTCAAGGAGCAGTATAAAAGCAAAGAGGATTCATCACTCTTCGGAGGATTGCTGCAGGCAGAGGCGTTTGTGGCGTCAAAGGTTCCATTGAGTTACAATCCCCACGTGAGTTATCCTTTTTGCTAACCCACTATTTTTCCTAGACCAAAAATCATGGTTATTTTATGCTCTTATGTGTTAGTTGTACTAATCATCCTTTGTTGTTTACTTTTTTGCGCCCAATGCATGCATCAGTTGCATAGTTATTATGTCAGTTGCAACATAGCTTTTGTTTACCTGTACCAAGGTACACTTTAGTTGCAGTAGTCACCTTTTTTCCTACTTGAATCAAACTTATGCTTTCACTTACACAGAGTTCACAACTCAGCTACAAACTATGTTTTTTTACTTCCAACAAACTTACCCCTTTTCAGTTGCACACTTTCATTATCCCAATTGCACACTACTTTGATATACTTGCACCAAACTTAGGTTTGCAGTTGCAAACAGATATGCTTGACTTGCACCAAATTTATGCTTGAGTTGCACCAAAACTATTTTTTCTCCATTTTTCCTTTTTCCTTTTTAATTTTTTTTTGTTTTTTTTCTAATGTTATGTAGAAGAAGTTCAAGTTAGCAAGCATGGTTCATGATCTATGAAAAGGAATATCTAAGAATCTTGGCAACTTCATCGGAGGTTTTGCCAAGCTTGATGAAGAGGAACCAGATGTGTCTCCACTCAAGGGGCCGTTAAGTGGTCGAACAAAGGCTCAAAGCTCACACACTAGGAGAAGGAAGTGTCAATCTGCTCCCAATCAAACAGAAGAGGTGGAGGGAAGTGAAGAAGCTGAACTTGTGGAGGAAAGTGGGTTAGAGGAAGAAGATGTTGACCTAGGAGTTGGAAATGATTCTGAAGAAAGTGATGAGTCTGAAGAAGAGATGATGATGAAGAGGGAAGGAATGTTGAAGAATGTGATGACGACAATGACAGCGATGATGGTGATGATGATAGTGACGATGATGTTGACAACAATGAAGACAAAGAAGAATCCGACAATGACGATGAGGAAGAGGAAGAGGAAGGAGATGGAACATGCAAGGGGGCAGTTGAGGATGTCGACAAGGTTGATGAACATAAACAAGGAAATGACGGGGACAGTGATGATGATAGCGAGGAGACACACGACGATGACAGGGGGGCCTTTGATGGAGGGAGTGACAATGGGAAGGATGATGGCATGGGCGGCGTTGACAGCAGTTCAAAGAGGGCAAACACTTCTGGAGATGCAGGAAACAACAGCAGCAACTCAATTGAGGATAGTGTAACTCAACAGTTTTTCATCCAGAAGGACATTCGTCGCAATGGTGAAGATCCGAAATCAGTTGGAACCAAAGCTGTTGTGCCAGAGGAAAGTTTGTCACTTTTTGACTTGTGTAGATCAGAGCCAGCAATGCCCGACAGATTTGAAATCCCCTTGCTGGAAACGCATGCAATCATTGACATGAAAGGGAAGGATAATACCTTTCAAAAAATAATAAACAACGGACTGCAAAGCACCGAGGAAGAAATGGAAGAGGCAGGATTTGGACTGGATTGTCTCAAAACCCATGGTTGACAAGATAATGAAGGAAGGTGTTGTACTTGAAGATGGTTCATCGTGAGGTGGTAGCAAGAGGATGGCAGCATCCCCACCGCGCCCACCCACTGCCCCAAAGTGCAAGAAGCTCGTGAAACTTAGCAAGAAATTGGTGTTGGGTCAACCAAAAGATAAGATTCCTTGTATGGGAGAGAAAAATTCGAAGAACGGAAGTAAATCAAAGGGAAAGGAGGTACCAACTCCAGAGCCCAAGAAGGAAAGTGATGTTCTACAGGAGCCAACTGTTGCGCATGTAGATGCCAAGCGCACCTCTACAACATGCAAACTCACTGGTAAAAAATGCAACAAATAGTGTCTCTTGCCAAGGACACAAAGTTTGCAGAAATGGGAACAAAGGTGTTATCGGTGTTAATACTGGCGGATCTCGGGTAGGGGGTCCCGAACTGTGCGTCTAGGTCGGATGGTAACAGGAGGCAGGGGACATGATGTTTTACCCAGGTTCGGGCCCTCTTGATGGAGGTAAAACCCTACGTCCTGCTTGATTAATATTGATGATAAGGGTAGTACAAGAGTAGATCTACCACGAGATCAGAGAGGCTAAACCCTAGAAGCTAGCCTATGGTATGATTGTTCTTCATCCTACGGACTAAAACTCTCTAGTTTATATAGACACCGGAGAGGGCTAGGGTTACACAGAGTTGGTTACAATGGTAGGAGATCTACATATCTGTATCGCCAAGCTTGCCTTCCACGCCAAGGAAAGTCCCTTCCGAACACGGGACAAAGTCTTCAATCTTGTATCTTCATAGTCCAGGAGTCCGGCCGAAGGTATAGTCCGGCCATTCGGACACCCCCTAATCCAGGACTCCCTCAGTAGCCCCTAAACCAGGCTTCAATGACGACGAGTCCGGCGCGCAGATTGTCTTCGGCATTGCAAGGCGGGTTCCTCCTCCAAGTACTTCATAGAAGATTTTGAACACAAAGGTAGTGTCCGGCTCTGCAAAATAAGTTTCCACATATTGCCATAGAGAGAATAACATTTACACAAATCTAATCTGCTGACGTATTCCGTAGCGTGACATCACACCAGGGCCAAGTCTTTATTCAAATCATTTTACTGTCCCACCTCAGCGCGTTTAGCGAGGCGGTTTCCTTGGCATGTCTTGTTAAAGCAGAGATCGTGTCCCCTTATTCCGGGATTCTCATCAATACGGGTGTGGGTAACCCAACCGTGCCATTAACTGCGGCGCTTGGGAGATAAGTGAGTTTTACCAGGCTGGTGGGGGCGCATAGTCGCGTCTGCCCATATAAGGGGATAAGGATCCACCTTTTCATCCACGCCTTCTTCCTCCTTTGCCTATCCATTTCCGCGCACTCGAGCTCCAGCGCCCAAGTCCGCACACCCCACCTCAACCTTCTCCAGCCATGTCTGGAGCGGGAGGCAAGTAGATGGTCTCCTTCGTCATGGCGGGACACATCAAAAGACTGAGGAAGGCCGGATACTTGTCTAACGACATTGCGCACCGGCTTCCCAAAGAGGGGCAGCTCATCCCCACCCCTAGGCCCCATGAGAGGGTGGTGTTCCTCCCCCATTTCCTCCACGGACTGGGCTTCCCTCTCCACCCATTTGTCCGGGGGCTCATGTTCTACTATGGCCTGGTTTTCCACGATCTAGCCCCAAATTTTGTCCTCAACATCTCGGTGTTTATCATCGTGTGCGAGGCTTTCTTCTGCATCAGCCCCCATTTCAGCCTATGGCTCAAGACTTCCAATGTCAAGCCGAAGGTGGTGCGCAACACCCAAGCGGAGTGCGGAGGCGCCATGGTGGGCAAGATGCCCAAAGTCCTATGGTTCGAGGGCTCCTTCGTGGAGTCCCTAAAGGGGTGGCGGTCGGGGTGGTTTTACATCACCGAGCCGCGCGACCCTGAATGGGTCGCAGCCCCCGAGTTCCGATCCGGACCCCCTACACGGCTCGCCTCCTGGAAAGAGACGGGCCTGTCGTGGGGTAAAAAAGGAGAGCTGTCCGGACTCCAAACATGAGTCCAAACCCTGGTGGACAGGAATCTCAAACTTGTCAACGTAGCCCAGGTTATGCTCATCCGTCGGATCCTCCCGTGTCAACAACGGGCTTTCAACCTGTGGGAGTTCGACCCGGCGCGGCACCAAACTCTGAGCAGGCTCTTCGACATGACGTACGAAGATGCCTGGAAGGTGCTTTTCAAGGGCGCCGAGGCCCCCGCATCCGCTACCGAGGATTGCGGATTCAGCACGCAGCGTCACGCTCGTGCGGTAAGCTGTTTTCACCTTTTACAGGGTATTAGTTTTTCATAGTGTGACTCCATGTGGGATCTAAGTTCCCTTACCTTTGACAGGATTGGCAGGAGATGTCCGGACAGATCAAATTTCCGGCTCCTTTGACCGAAGGCCCAGCGGTCGCTCGCTTGGCGAAGCTGCTGGCTCCGGCACCTTACGTGGTGTCGGAGAAGAAGGCCACGGGGACTCGAAAGAGCGCCCGACGCCAGGAGGTGTCGGATTCACCATCCGACGACTCCAAGGCGCACTCCTCCCATGAAGACGAGGAGGAGGAAGAAGAGATCTCTCCCCCTCTAGCGGGGGGAGGGAAGAAAAGGAAGGCCGCCCCAACCGGGGAGGCCGAAGGGTCCAAGAGGGGGAAGACCCCTCCTTCGGACTACTCCACCAACGCCGACGACGGCGAAGAGGAGTGGCCGCATAGGGCCAAGCCCTTGGCGAGATCATAAGTATCCGGATACCCAAGTGATTCATAGTATTCCCCCATTACACAACTTTTCCTTACGTCGAACATGATTGTGCAGTCCGCCCAAGGCCGGGCTCGGCGAGTCGTCGAGCGGCTCCCTGGATTCGTCGGATGTGAATTCGCTTCCGACGGCTTCCTCCCCCCACCCTACGGACGGCACCGAGGTAGCATCCCAATAGGTTCGAAGCCAGGAGGAGGTGGTCCTAGAGGCGCCGCAAGGCAACCTCCCAGACTCCAGGCGTAAAGGGGATAAAACCCCCAAGGGCTCCAAGTCCGGCCTTGAGCCGGACACCGCGCCGGAACCTTCAACGGTTTCGGACTCCGGTAGGCAGCCTCCTTCCAAGAGGAGCAAGCCTACCGAGCCGGTGACCTCCGTCCAACTAGAGGCACCGGACAATTTGCTGGAGACACTTAACGGCGCCTCCATCGACAAGGAGCACCGCACTATTATGAGTGCGGTGATCCAGAAGGTTCAGTCCGCCAAGAGTGGACTGACTAAAGTGTGTGCCAGCCTTCTAACAGGCTGTGAGGTAGGTAAAGAATATGTAAAAATATTACCGCATAGACAGTAGCCCCTGATGCTCTGTTCGGCGTTTGGAAAGAAAAGCTGAGTAGAGGATCTAATAATCGCAGGAGTCTAACATAATCAAGTCAATATGTGTATGCAGGCTTCGCTGCTGGCCTCCACCGCACTGACTGCGGAGGTGGATATGCTGAAGCAGAACCTCATGCGGTCCGAGAACGAGCTCGGCCATGCCAAGAGGCAACTCGAGGAGAAGGAAGGTAAGTAATACCTTGTGTAATTATATAGAGAAGATGTGGTTGCAAAAAATGACATGATGAACGTGCTATTATAGGGGCCATGACCGAGGTGGCAACCCTTAAGAAAGCGTTGTCCGAGGCCGAAAACAAGGCGGCCGCGAAGCGCACGGAGAGAGAGAAGCAGGAGGCGTGGGTGGAGGAGGTGCAGAAAGAGCTCCAGGCTCTCGTGAAAAAACATGAGAGTTTGGAGCTTGACTCAAAGACGCAAGCGTCCGAGCTTGCGGCAGCCCTCAAAAGCGCGAAGTCTGCCAAGGCCGAAGCCCAGAAAGCCCTCAAAGAAATTGACGCGATGAAGAAGATAGCGGTGGGTAAGGCATTCATTAAGCAAGCACGTGAAAGTGAATTATTTGTTACTTACCCGAGTCCGGAGCTCTCCACGAGCATTCGCAGATTTGCCCCGCAGTGCGTCTGATGCCGCCGCCTAGTACCGAGCCGAGGAGGGGAGCTCGACGGAGAAGGTTCTGGTCTCAGTATGCTGAGGCCGGACACCTGGTGCCTTTGAGCGACCAGCTAAAGCAGATGGTCGAGCTCCACAAGGTTGCCGAACAGGCCGTAAAGGGCCTCATAGTTCGGCTGTGGCCTGGAGAGGCTCTGCCTGGGAGCTACTTCGGGCTGGTGAGGCGGCTGGTGGATGCCTGTCCATGGCTTGAAGTAATCAAGCGCTCCGTCTGCATCGAAGGTGCCCGTAGGGCGCTTGCCCATGCTAAAGTGCACTGGGGCAAGACGGATGTGGAGAAGCTGGTGAAGGACAGGCCGCCGTCGGGCAAGGAGCATCGCGTCCCGGAAGCGTATTATGAGGGCGTCCTGAAGGGTGCCTGCCTTATAGCGGATGAATGCTCCAAAGATGTAATTTTTGAGTAAACTCGCATTTGTGATCCTGTACGCTGAAAAGTTGTTCATATGCGCTAAGCAATGCTTTTGAATTTAAAATATTACCTTCTGTGCGGCCGTTTATCAAATTTGAGAGATGGCGAGTCGTTGGCTTCTGCCCCCATGCCACGAGTGCTGGGGTGTTCGGGATAAACATGAGTGCTCTTTTTCCCATTCTTGGGTCCTTCGAGGGAGGCGCTCAACACAACGAACAAGGCAATCGGACTATAATGCTTGAACACTCTCACTTAGCCATAGAATTCTATAATTTTAAATTTTAGCGAAGCCCCTAGTGTTCGGAAGACCGAGTTCGGGGCGCTATCCACACCTAGGCCGGACAAAGCCGACTCATCCCTCTAAGCGGCATAAGTCTTTAGGGACTCGAAAACCTCTTGAACAGCGACCAGCTCTCGCCTCATCATGACGGTCAGTTTTAGCTTTCTCTACTGAGGTGCTTAGCCCAGCTCAACTGGGGCACAATCGTAGTAGTTCTCTAGTGCTACCTTAGCTGATATGACGGAATGTAAGGTACCAAAACATAGGAGCCGGGCAAACCCAACTATTGACCCAAGACATGATTCGGAGCCGATGCATATAATGCTATAAGTTCGGGGTGCCGCACTTGTGAAAGTGTTCAGACTTCTCACACCATGTTGTGGGGTACTTAAGCCCCTGGCGTATTGGCCGTACCAAAGTGTACGGGTGCAACATGTCATTAATGAACATATATTCGTAAAAAGGGTAATGCAATAATAGACGTAATCTATGCATTGTTTATTTAAAAAAGCTGCGATCAAAGCAGGACAATACAAATAGTGTGATAAGCAAAGGATGGGACTATCAAATATGTCCTTTCCAGGGGCGAGCTGGGGAATGTTATGCGAAACAAGTATACTGCTTGTTATAGAGACCACCTTAGAGTTCCGTAGTGCGGCGTAGCTTTCTGCTTCCCTGGTTGTATCGTTTGTGCGGCAATTGTACTACCGGACAAGCCTTCTGAAGGATGGTGTCCTGAAAATAAGAGAAAATTAAGAAATCGACAGCCCCTAGTGCGGTTTAAGCCACGTTTCGGTCGTGCCGTGATGGTGCCCCTCCCCCTCTGCCCATGGTATTTCCAGAGCGTAGTTATGTACGCGCGGCACTGGTTTCGCAAGTTCGCGAGGGCTGGGGTTGGGGCCGCATTGCTACGCTTGCTCGGAACATGCCAGGCGGTCTTGTTGTAGGTTACTCCGGGTGCGCTTGACGGTGTCCGGACGTTTAATGGCCGAACTAGAGAATTGCCTTGAGAGGCTGCTTTGTACTTCCACTGTGATAGCTGCCGTATGCTCCTCCGTTTGGAGAGAGCGTTCGGTGTTTCCATTGACTGTGATGACACCTCGAGGGCCTGGCATCTTGAGCTTGAGGTATGCATAGTGCGGCACCGCATTGAACTTGGCAAATGCGGTTCGCCCAAGCAGTGCATGATAGCCACTGCGGAACGGGACTATGTCGAAGATTAACTCCTCGCTTCAGAAATTATCGGGATATCCGAAGACCACTTCAAGTGTAACTGAGCCTGTACAGTTGGCTTCTACACCTGGTATGACACCTTTAAAGGTCGTTCTGGTGGGTTTAATCCTCGAGGGATCGATGCCCATTTTCCGCACTGTATCCTGATAAAGCAGGTTCAGGCTACTGCCGCCGTCTAGAAGGACTCTAGTGAGGTGAAATCCGTCAATAATTGGGTCTAGAACCAATGCGGCGAATCCGCCATGACGGATACTAGTGGGGTGGTCCCTTCGATCAAAAGTGATCGGGCAAGAAGACCATGGGTTGAACTTTGGGGCAACTGGCTCCATCGCGTATACGTTCCTTAGCACACGCTTCCACTCCCTCTTAGGGACGTGGGTTGCGTATATCATGTTCACCGTCCGCACTTGTGGGGGAAAACCTTTCTGTCCACTGTTGTTCGGCGGCCGGGGCTCCTCCTCGTTATCGCTATGCAGCCCCTTGTCTCGGCTTTCGGCATTTAACTTGCCTGCCTGCTTGAACACCCAACAATCCCTGTTGGTGTGATTGGCTGGTTTTTCGGGGGTGCCATGTATCTGGCATGAGCGGTTGAGTATTCGGTCCAAACTGTACGGGCCCGGAGTATTTCTTTTGAATGGCTTTTTCCGCTGACCGGGTTTAGAGCCTCTGAATCCGGCATTAACTGCCGTATCCTCAGCATTGTCGCCATTAATGCGGCGCTTTTGCTTGTTGCGATGCGACCTGCCACTGCTGTCCTTGGTATCCGAATTACCAGGGCTCTTGGTCATGTTATTGCTGCGAGCTAGCCAGCTGTCTTCTCCCGCGCAAAAGCGGGTCATAAGTGTCGTGAGGGCTGCCATAGATTTCGGCTTTTCCTGTCCTAGGTGCCGTGCAAGCCACTCGTCGTGGATGTTATGCTTGAAGGCTGCTAGGGCCTCTGCGTTTGGACAGTCGATGATTTGATTTTTCTTGGTTAGGAACCGTGTCCAGAATGGTCTGGCTGATTCCTCTGGCTGCTGAATTATGTGGCTTAGGTCATTGGCATCTGGTGGTCGCACATAAGTGCTTTAGAAATTGTCGAGGAATGCGGCTTCTAGGTCCTCCCAACAACCAATTGATTCTGCTGGCAAGCTGTTAAGACAATGCCGAGCTGGTCCTTTAAGCTTGAGTGGGAGGTATTTGATGGCGTGTAAGTCATCACCGCGGGCCATGTGGATATGAAGGAGATAGTCCTTGATCCATACCGCAGGATCTGTTGTGCCATCATATGATTCAATGTTCACGAGTTTGAAACCCTTGGGGATTTGCTGATCCATTACTTCATCTGTCAAGCATAGTGGGTGTGCGGCGCCTCTGTACTGGGCTATATCATGACGCAGCTTAAACGAGCTTTGTCTACTGTGTTCGGCCCGGCCGGATTTACTATATCCCGCATGACGAGTACCGTCTTGTGCCGTGGGGTACCCACGTGATCTGTAGATCGATCTTGTTTGCCTTGCCTTGTCCTCCAATATGTCTCACAGGTCTGGCGTATTTTCCCATGCCTTGGTATTTTTGGAGCGGCACTGGGGTGCGACTTGAGTGGAGGGCCAAGAGGCCTCTCTGTCGCGGCCACGGGGTGGCCGGTCGGCCGCATCATGCGCTGGTGATGTAGGTTTAAGTGCTTCCTCCTCTAATTGGGGTAGCAACCTGCGCTTTGGGTAGCTCTTGGAGGGGTGTTCGAGTTCATTCTCTTCGGCCACAAGGACTTCAGTCCATCTGTCGGCTAGCAAATCTTGATCAGATCTAAGCTGTTGCTATTTTTTCTTGAGGCTACTCGCCGTGGCCATAAGCCTGCGTTTGAAACGCTCTTGTTCGACGGGATCCTCCAGCACGACAAATTCGTCGTCGTCGAGGCTTGCCTCGTCTTCGGAGGGAGGCGTGTAATTAATGTCCTCGACCTCTCTGTCTGCCGCTCTCTCATGAGGGCTGGCTTCTCTATCCTCCCGTGCTGAATCTTGCTGGAGGTGGTTGTCTTCGGCACTGTCCGTGGTGTTATTATCCCCCGTGCCGGAATCACCGTTTTTGTTTTGGCGAGACTTAGAGTGGCGCCACTGACGCCGGTGCTTAGGCTGCTTCTTGGAGGGGTCATCCTCCGTTGTTCCATCGCCATTGCCTTCTTTTGGGGTGTCCACCATGTATATATCATACGACGAGGTGGCTTTCCAGTGCCCTATAGGCGCTGGTTCTTGATCGTCTCCTGCATCGGCGTCCATACCGTCGATGTCTTCGGAGTCGAAGTCGAGCATGTCGGTTAAATCATCGACAGTGGCTACAAAGTGGGTGGTGGGTGGGCTTTGAATTTCTTCATCATCCGCATCCCAACCTTGCCGACCATAGTCCGGCCAGGGCTCTCCTGACAAAGAGAGACTTTAGTGACTTCAGAATATCACCGAAGGGCGAGTGCTAAAAGATGTCCGCGGCGGTGAACTCCATGATCGGCGCCCAATCAGGTTCGATCGATCAGGGTTCGGAGGGCTCGGAGTCTGGAGAGGAGTCCGACTCCTTGGAGTCACGGGCTTCACAGAGAACAGGGCTGGTGTTCGGCTCGATCACCGTAGAAATTGCAGCCCCCGAGGCGGTGTCTAACCACCCATCCTCGGTTGGTGTGATCAGCTCTGAGCTTGGGGTCGGAGTGGACACAGGTGCGGCCTCCAGGGCACTGTTCGGCGGTAAAGCTGAATCATGCCCATCGTGACAGTGCAACGCGCTCGGCTGTGGCTCGAATCCATCGAAGATCAAGTCTCCACGGATGTCGGCCGTGTAGTTCAAACTTCCAAATCTGACCTGATGGCCAGGGGCGTAGCTTTCGATCTTCTCCAGATGACCAAGCGAATTGGCCCGCAGTGCAAAGCCGCCGAATATGAAGATCTGTCCGGGGAGAAAAGTCTCACCCTGGATCGCATCGCTGTTGATGATCGGAGAAGCCATCCGGCCTAAAAGCGACGACACAAAGGAACTCTCAATGAAAGCACCAATGTCGGTGTCAAAACAGGCGGATCTCGGGTAGGGGGTCCCGAACTGTGCATCTAGGTCGGATGGTAACAGGAGGCAGGGGCCATGATGTTTTACCCAGGTTCGGGCCCTCTTGATGGAGGTAAAACCCTACGTCCTGCTTGATTAATATTGATGGTATGGGTAGTACAAGAGTAGATCTTCCACGAGATCAGAGAGGCTAAACCCTAGAAGCTAGCCTATGGTATGATTGTTCTTCGTCCTACGGACTAAAACTCTCCGGTTTATATTGACATCGGAGAGGGCTAGGGTTACAT
Organism: Triticum dicoccoides; assembly: GCF_002162155.2. NCBI lineage: Eukaryota > Viridiplantae > Streptophyta > Magnoliopsida > Poales > Poaceae > Triticum > Triticum dicoccoides. The sequence continues at coordinate 669,337,256 of NC_041392.1, forward strand.
AAAGTCGGTTACAATGGTAGGAGATCTACATATCTGTATCGCCAAGCTTGCCTTCCACGCCAAGGAAAGTCCCTTCCGGACACGGGACGAAGTCTTCAATCTTGTATCTTCATAGTCTAGGAGTCCGGCCGAAGGTATAGTCCGGCCATCCGGACACCCCCTAATCCAGGACTCCCTCAGGTGCCAAGCCGTGCTATTAAGATTGCATCAAACTTTCAAAAGGAATTTGTCAGTATGTCGTGTAGGAAGTCGGCAACCCCAATAGCTTCAGTGGCAACTCCAACTTCAAGTTAGCCAACAGTTTGTCCAAATAGGCCAACTACAACATCAACCATGGACGTACATCAGCAATTAAGGAAAGTGAAACCACCACTGTGCCAACAGCAAAATGAAGTGAGACATCTGTAGTTTTATCTATCCTACCCCCATCCACTACTAGGGAAAACCTTATGCACAGAACTTTAGCAGTAGTGCTTGTTAAAAAAGCGCTAGTGCTACAAAACAGTAGCGCATGCGGGATAACACCGCTGCAGATACAAATATAGCAGTAGTGCGTCTAGAGGTAAAACCGCTACTACAAAAATTCTCACTACTAAGCCGATAGGCTACACATAGTACTAGCGATCTTATAGAAACAGCGCTACCGCTAATATTGTTGTAGCAGCGCGCTTACGCAGAAACGTGCTATTGATAACGAATATAAAATAAAATGAAAAGCAAATTGAATAGTAAATGAAAATGAAAGAAATAGAAAAAGGAGAAAGGAAAAAATAAAAATAAATGAAAATGAATGAAAAAAAAGGGAAAAACAGAAAAAGGATAGCAGTAGTGCATTTAGTAAAACGTGCTATAGCTAACTTAGCTATAGAGTGTTTTCTGTAACGCACTACCGCTTTGTTTCACTTAACCAGCGGTTTCCCTCCACCCGACCACCACTTCTCCCCCAAATCCCTCGCCCCACTTCGCTGACGTCTCCCCAATTCGCCATCGCTCCACTTCACCGCCGTCTCCTGCCGACATCGATGCCCGCAACCTCACTGTCTTTGGCCGAGGCCGCCTTCAACCTCACCGCCACCGCCCAAGGCCGCCCTCGACCTCACTATCGCCACCCTCGACCTCACCGCCACCCGAGCCCGCCCAGGACTGCCGCTGCCCGAGCCCGACCTCCTCGCCCTGCCTCCATC
>NC_041392.1:669338774-669401223 GCF_002162155.2 Triticum dicoccoides
TCCTGCCATGTTAATAAGCAGTAGTAGTAGATGTTAATTAGTAGTAGGGTTCATAGATAATGTTTTTAGTAGTAGTAGTAATACATGTTAATTAGTAGTAGTGGTGGTACTAGTTAACTAGGGCAGTAGGGTTAATAGTAGATGTTTTTTAGTTAGGGTAATAATAGATGTTAAGTAGTAGATAATGTAGATCTTAATTAGTTCAGTAGGGTTTAGTTTTTGAATTGAGTTTGTTTAACTAGATGTTAATTAGGGCAGTAGGGTTTAGTTTAGAGTAAAATTTAGTTCAGTAGTTAACTAAATATAATCTATATTTGGTTTTTGAATTGAATTTAAGAGAGCATGAGATTTGTGTTGATTTTCTTGAAGTGTTAAACACTAGGAGATGCAAATTTGAAGTGGTCATGATATATGCAAATTCCTCAATTGTGTTTGCTCATGTTTATCTACTGTTGTAGTATCTCATGTACATATTCTTAAGTGGTCTTGTTATATGCAACATAGAAGTGGTTCGATTGTGCCCAAGTGGCCTTTTGTTGTTTCCAGGGAATGAAGCCGAGTGGCCTATGTTTTGCCGGAATGTTGATTCATTTCCGTTCCAGCAAATTTCAGGTGCTCGATTTGTCCACTTTTTAGCAAAGGTCATGCCGAAATTTTCCGTGAATTCCGGCATGACTTGTGCTACAAACTAGGACATATCGAGTTCCCGGGATTTGCTGCAACGGGAAGGAGTCAACGTTCCTGCAAAACATAGGGATTTTTTATGTCATTATTCATTTTATTAAGGCTAGATTAATTGACTAGATTTAATCATAGGAAAACATGGCTATCAACAATGAAGGACATGGTTCCGGTGATTGCGACAACGTCTACTTGGCGGCAGACAAATTTTTGAGCCTTGCTGACGATCAATGGATCTTGTTGTTGGGCCCACCTGTCGCATCGGGGCCTGAGACCGACATGCAGGCCGGCGCTGAGACTGAGATCGGCGTTGAGACCGGCGCCGAGACTAGCGAAGCCGGTATAGAACCGAAAGCAAAGAGGCCACGACGCCTAAACCAGCTCATGACTACTAGACTGGTGGTCACGGAGATGGACGACGGCATTTTTGAGCCAACAGTGCCCGAGGAAGCGCGATCGTGCTATGACAATCAAATAGGCTGCATCATACGGACAACCGCCACCATCAACAATGAGAAACTACAGAAGATAGATAATATGAGGCCCTCCCTCCTAAAGAAGCTGCACCAGATATTCTGGTTCCCGGGCCGGGATGAAAAGGAATATGATAATCCAAATAAGGACCCGACAATGAACAAGATAAACAAACATGCCATGACCAAGTTTAGCAACGCGTTGGCCACCTGAAAAACAAGGGTGAAACATCGGATCGTCAACAAGAAGGAACCCTACTCCAAGATTGTAAAGGATAATCCTACAATCACGCAAGAGTAGTTGAAATATTCAAGGTAGCTTGCGAGGCCGAAGCTGCCAAAAAAAGTCGAAGTACATGAAGGGGCTTCAACAGAGGAACATCGGGCGCCACCACCTCGGAAGCCGTGGTTACGGCGGGAAGAGGTCCATATGGGCCAAGGAGGACGTGGAACGTGAAAGTCTGGGCAACCCAGATCCCTTGGCGGACTTCACTGTCCCACAGGAGCGTGATGTCCTCAGGGCAAGGCACCATTGGGACTCAGTCAAGAAGGTTTTCAAGATGGACCTGATCACGACGGAGTTCATGAGACTGCTGGTAATTTTAGTTTTTGATTAATTTGACTGCACGTTTAGTCATATTTGTAAATGATCCTTGTTCCTTTTGCAGAGAGAGTAGCACAGGATTGCGGCCGAAAGCGACTCGCCGTCTGAGGCATTGGCGAGGCCTAAGTGGGACACCCCCATTCAACCGGGCGTTGAACATATTGAAACGACTCCCGGCGGACACTCGGCCGTCGTATGGATGCGTGCACGGTGTCGGAGACGGCGCCACGTGGAAGAAGTACTATTGTCGGTGTCAAAACTGGAGGATCTCGAGTACGGGGTCCCAAACTGTGCGTCCAAGGCAGATGGTAACAAGAGGAAGTCCCATCCGGACACGGGACGAAGTCCTCAATCTTGTATCTTCATAGTCCAACAGTCCGGCCAAAGGATACAGTCCAGCTGTCCGGAGACCCCCTAATCCAGGACTCCCTCAGTAGCCCCCAAACTAGGCTTCAATGACGATGAGTCCGGCGCGCAGATTGTCTTCGACATTGCAAGGCAGGTTCTTCTCCAAATTCTGAATATCTGCTGAGTAGTGTTCGGCTCCCCATAAATGTTGCACTTCTTGGCTTCTGCGCCCAATAAGGGCTATCTTCCACGTGTCGAGCGAATGCGAGGAGCCAGGGCATTTTTACATTCGCCACCCTAGCCATGTAAGTATACTATCTATTAAAGGGATGGGGATTCTTAGATCCAAACCACACATCCTCTCACGGCGAGTATCCATCGGAGCGCGCTCAGAAAAATCCATTCCAACATGGCCGACCATCGCAGCTCCTCCTCCTGCTCCCGTAGCCCTAAGCCCGGTTATTGGGAGAAGTGTTCCGTCCTGCACAGCCAATTAGTAGAGTTACAGACCCAAGGATTTCTCCCTCCATCATATATGGTCCCCGTTCGAGCCGGGCTTGCCACCTATAATGGCGGGGAGCAAGCGGAGAGCTTCCCCAATCCCTCCAAGGGGGAGCGGGTATGCCTTGTCCCTTATTTACTAAGGGGACTTGGATTTCCAATCCATCCATTCCTCCGCGGACTCCTAGAGTTTTACGGCCTCCAGTTGCATGATTTCACCCCCGCTTCCATATTACACATCGTTGATTATGTTGCCCTTTGTGAGCTGTTTCTGGGCTGCGAAGCTCATTTCGAGTTGTGGAAGAGGCTATTCTGCCTTGTGGCCCGTACACAGGAGGGGTCAGTATATCAAGTGGGCGGAGCCAAAATATGGCGCATCGCCGGGATCGGATACCTATCCGGTACCCCGAAGAAGACGTCCAAAGACTGGCCTTCAGAGTGGTTTTACATGGAGGACGTCCCCCTTCCAGATCCTATTCGAAGGGGACTTCCCGAGTTCGACAATGCCCCTTTGAAGAAAAGCCGAAGCTGGCGCCCACGGAGCCCTCAGGAGGAAGGTAACGGAGAAGTCCTTTACCTGATGGGTGATAACCCACAAGTATAGGGGATCGCAACAGTTTTCGATAAGTAAGAGTATCGAACCCAACGAGGAGCTAAAGGTAGAACAAATATTCCCTCAAGTTCTATTGACCACCGATACAACTCTACGCACGCTTGACGTTCGCTTTACCTAGAACAAGTATGAAACTAGAAGTACTTTGTAGGTGTTGTTGGATAGGTTTACAAGATAATAAAGATTACGTAAATGAAAAGTAGGGGCTGTTAGATAAAAGAAACAATAAAGTAAATATAGCGAGTGTGGAAAAGTGGTGGTAGGAGTTGCGAAATTTCCCATAAGCAATTCACTACTTTACTAGACCGATAGCAAGTATTATGTGGGAGAGGCCACTGCTAGCATGCCATCCCTGACTTGGAATTCTATGCACTTATGATTGGAACTATTAGCAAGCATCCACAACTACTAATGTTCATTAAGGTAAAACCCAACCATAGCATTAAGGTATATTGGTCCCCCTTCAATCCCGTATGCATCAATTTCTGTGCTAGGTTGAAGCTTCTGTCACTCTTACCCTCCAATACATAATCCTATCAACATACAACTAACTCGAGGGTGTGATCCACGCGCGCAATCATATGATGGGAACCAAAGGACAGCAACATAACCACAAGCAAATTAAATCAATCATAGCAATTCATCAACCACCGATAGGACAACGAAAATCTACTCAGACATCATAGGATGGCAACACATCATTGGATAATAATATGAAGCATAAAGCACCATGTTCAAGTAGAGGGTACAGCGGGTTGCGGGAGAGTGGACCGCTGTGGATAGAGGGGGGAAGGTGATGGAGATATTGGTGAAGATGGCGGAGGTGTTGGTGTAGATCGCGGTGATGATGATGGCCCCCGGTGGCACTCTGGTGCCACCGGAAGCAAGGGGGAGAGAGCCCCCCTCCTTCTTCTTCTTCTTCATTGACCTCCTCCCTATATGGGAGAAGGGTTTCCCCTCTAGTCCATGGCCTCCATGGCACGGGAGGGGCGAGAGCCCCTCCGAGATTGGATCTGTCTCTCTGTCTCTCTCTGTTTCTGCGTTCTCAGATTCTTCCCTTTCACCGTTTCTTATATTCTGGGAGATCCTTAACTCCGATTGGGCTGAAATTTTAACACGATCTATATCCGGATATTAGCTTTATTGTGGCGAAAGAAGGGCTCCAACCGCCTTACGGGTGGCCACGAGGGTCAGGGGCGCGCCTGACACCTTGGGGCGCCCCCCCTACCTCGTGCCCCCCTCGGGCACCGTCTCACGATGATTCCACTTCCCAAAATTCATAAATATTCCAAAATAAATCTCCGTCAGTTTTTATTCCGTTTGGACTCCGTTTGGTATGGGTTTTCTGTGAAACAAAGAACATGCAATAAACATGAACTGGCACTGGGCACTGGATCAATATGTTAGTCCCAAAAATAGTATAAAAATTGCCAAAAAGTATATGAAAGTTGAATAATATTGGCATGGAACAATCAAAAATTATAGATACGACGGAGACGTATCAATGGGCTAGATAAAAGCGCTGGCTCAATCAGGATTGACAATAATCGAGGTTATGTCAATATGTATAATGCAGGGGGTGTAGCACTTCAATATCGAGGGCACCCCATGTGGCACTTTAACGGGGAAGATGATGCCACCCGCTGCGGGCGTAAGGGACCAGATTCTGCTGCTGCTCTAGCAAAAATTCTGTTCGAGTTGTTCAAGGGAGAGGAAGAGGAGTTCATCCGTATTAAGAAACGGGATGGATTCTCCATGTACAACCCTCCAAGCTCGGTGAGCTGTCACTTTTTAATCCCAACCTTCCCGCATTCTTCGTCATAAATACTCACCTTGCTGTTTCATGGCAGGAACTGCGAAAAGTTGTAAGGGAGGTCAATAGCCCACCTCCACAACCGGAGGACCCTGACCAGGCCCTCGATCCCATACTCGAAGAGGATCCGGACATATTTGTGGAGCTGATCGACATGACATTCTATGAATTGAGCTGCGATGATGCCATGGTGGCCATCATAGTCGACAATCCTGGGCTACTCCCTGTATCGCATGTAAGAAAAACCGGAGTCCCAACTTTTGAGAAGGATCCCCTTTTATGCACTTCACCTATCGTACACATATGGTGTTTTACAGGGAAGACCCTCAGGACGCCATGCCGAACCCGCAGTGACTCGCCAACGAGGGACACCGAAGCTGGGTAGGCCAAAAAGGAAGGCAGTCAGGACTAAGACGCCGGCGCAGAGGTATGATACAGAACCTCGCTCCGTGGTTGTCATCTTTCTTAAAATATAACGACGTCCATGTTTCCTGGTAGGAAAAACGCTCGCCGGACTATATCCGGAGAGGTTGCCGATCACGCCTCCACCAGTCGGGTTGCAGGGCCGAACATAGAGGCGGAAGCTAACATGGGGCAAACGCCGGATGCTCCTCCTACAGAGGATGCGGATAGACTATCCGCTACAAATTCCGAAGTGGAGAGCGCCATGAATCATAGGCGTCGTCGGGCCGTACTCTGTGACGCTTGTTTCTCCCAAGAGGCGTTCGATGCCTTCAACTCAGGAGACGCATACATCCATGCTGCTCAAAATGGTTTTGCCATAGCCATGGATCAATCTGTAAAGGATATACGGGTAAGAAAATCTGACGATTATATATATATCAGTAGCCCCCGAGACTTGGAACAGTTGACACAACTGATTTAAGGATCATTATTTGTGCAAGTTCTTACAGAGAAGAATACCCAATTGTCTCAAGAGCTGGAAGAGTGCAAAGCCTAGCTACGGGCCACGGTGGCCGCGTTGAAGGAGTCTGAGAAGGCCCCCTCTGGTAACACTTGTTTCCATTGCAAAGAATGACAGGTGCCAGATAGTATGCGGCATGCATGCAAATCTAACAATAGATGTTGCAGATGACCCCAGAGTGAATCCGGAGGCCGTGCCGGAGGATGCGCAACATGCTAATCGACAGCTAAATGCTGGCGAGCGCGTGCTTACGCGGGTCAGGCAGGAGAAAAATAATCTGTAGGACGCCAATATCCGGCTGGATGTGGAACTGAAAGATGTCCGAGCCCAGCTTGCGGACTCCGTGAAGGAGAATAAGCGGCTTCGACGCGGCATTTTTAGTAAGTTCTTGAACAAACTTTTCAAGGAGTTCGGCGAAGAAGCCGGCTAACAGAGTTATGTCTGCAGGAATGGTGACGGGTCGTCCCGCAGAGGAGATGCCCGGGTCTGCGGGTGATCTTCTACCAGAGCTCTCACAACTGCACGAACAAGTTCAGAAGGTGATGCAGGGTATTGCCCAAGCCTTGTGGCCATCCGCCTCCTCGCCAGGAGGCATGGTTTAGCTTATAGAGAAGCTCAAGGGAGCGCGGCGGCGCTTCCGATTATGGAAGATATCAGCCTGCCGACCAGGTGCAAGGGAAGCCTGGGCCATGGTGAAGACGTGATATACCAAAGCTGACCCAAACCACATGGCCGAGGTCGGACCTGTGGGGCCCAATGGGAAAGAGATCCCCGTAGTTTGGTGTATGACCAAGTAGAATTAGCCGCAAAGTATTCCCAACAGGATTGTAGGCTAGACAACCTGTTGGATGGTATAGAAGAAGAATTTAGTCAGTCTAAGTGACTGTGTACTTTAAGTGACATATATAATGTCCCTAGCCGGATTGTAAATCATTTGTCATGGCAGACCTTTTCGCTTCGACCTCTGGACCCGATAGTCTGGAGTGTATCCGAATACCCGCTCGGTTATGTAAAAACCGGGGTATGCGTGGAAACCAGGCATAGGGGTCATAAGTGCTTGAACAAACAAGTACCCAACTAGCTATGTTATATTACATGGATAGTAAGAAACATCTTCCAGGGAGAATAGTTCCGTTAAGGGTTCCTTTCCTTGGGTACGCATGCCCTAATGTGCATGTCCGAACTGCGAAAAGAGATGCAGGCTATAACATGTGGGGGCATGTATCAAAATAAATAAAAGTCATCTTTTGTTCACCGACCGAATATTCCCTTATGAACACTAGCTTTCGGCTTCACCCAGTCTGAGGTACACATCCGGCTGACCCGGCAGTAACAATCACAAAGGTGCTCCCCTTATGCCCTAGCCGAATTAACGGGAACGTAGGGCATAAATACAAGAGCTAGGCAACCCAGCTTGGCCAAAACTTAAGTCATATCGATGCATATAATGGCGAAAAAGGTACATGTGGAAGAATAACACATGTGTGGGGCATAAAGCCCAGAAAAATAGTTATATTAAGCTTCTGTATAAGAAGCCCCCAGGTATAATGAGCACGGTTAGCGTGTCAAGATTATGTAACCAAGACACAAGTTAGCCTTTTAAGTCCTTGAGGAGAAGAAAAAAGAAGAGAGAAAGAGAGAAAAGACAGATAATTGATACGCAAAAAATTGACGGGGGTAAGGAGACGAACATAGAGTCCGGCACTAGGCGTAGAATCTTCAGAGTCTGGCTGCATTCCATGGGTTTGGCTCGAGTCGATTGTCCGATGCATCCCGTAGACGGTACGCTCCACCAGTCAGAACCTGGTCAATAATGAAGGGACCTTCCCATTTGGGCTTGAAATTGTTCTTTTTCTTCTCCGGCAGGCGTAGAACTAGTTCGCCAACATTATAGGTTTTGGCCCGTACTTCTCTGCTTTGAGACCTTCGAGCTTATTGCTGATAGAATGCCGAACGGCCTTTTTCTATGTTACGCTCCTCCTCCAGGGCGTCCAAACTGTCCCGCCGATCGAGCTCGGCCTCTTTTTCTTCGTACATGCGCACTCGAGGTGAGTCACGAATTATGTCACATGGCAGAACCGCCTCTGCGCCGTACACCATAAAGAACGATGTGTATCTGGTAGTGCGATTCGGCGTGGTCCGCAGACCCCATAGTACGGAGTCGAGCTCCTCTACCCAGTGCGTGTTTGATTCCTTTAAGGACCGCACTAATCTGGGTTTGATGCCGCTCATGATAAGACCATTTTCTCGCTCGACTTGACCGTTAGTTTGCGGGTGATAGACAGAAGCATAATCGAGCTTGTTGCCCATGTTGCTGCACCAAAGTTTCACCTCGTCGGCTGTAAAGTTCGTGCCATTGTCAGTGATGATGCTGTGGGGGATGCCATATGGTGTACAACCCCAGATATCAAGTCTATCACCGGTCCGGATTCAGCCGTTTTGACGGGTTTGGCTTCTATCCATTTGGTGAATTTATCCACCATGACCAGTAAGTATTTTTGAGGGGTCCGACCATATCAAGCCCCCAGACTGCAAAGGGCCAAGTAATGGGGATTGTTTGGAGAGCGGTAGGCGACATATGGCTTTGGTTTGCAAAAAGCTGGCAACCGACGCAATGTTGGACCAGATATTTTGCATATGCTCGGGCCGTCAGCCAATAAAAACCTGTACGGAAGGCCTTGCTTACAAGGGCCCGGGCTGCAGCGTGGTGGCCGCCGAGTCCAGCATGGATTTCTTCCAAAAGCTTCCGCCCTTCCTCTTCGGAGATGCACCTTTGAAGGACTTCGGTAGTGCTTTTCTTATAAAGCTATCCCTCATGGACCTTGTAGGCTTTAGATCGCTGCACTATGCATCGTGCCTAATTTTGGTCCTCGGGTAGTTCCTGCCTGGTTAGGTAGGCTAGGAATGGTTCCGTCCACGGGGCGATGACGGCCATTATCACGTGGGCTGAAGGTGTTATTTCAATGGCAGAGCCTCCGATTGTGTCAGAGTGTTCGGTATTTGGTGTTGTGGCTGGGTCCGGAATATTGTTACCGGTGTCCCCTTCCCATACCACGGATGGCTTAAACAACCTTTCCAAGAAGATGTTAGGTGGGACAGGATCGCGCTTAGCGCCGATACGGGCGAGGATATCCGCCACCTGGTTGTTCTCCCGAGCCACATGGTGGAATTCAAGCCCCTCGAACCGACCTGGCATTTTGAGGACGGCGTTGCGATATGCCGCCATTTTCGGATCCTTGGCATCGAAGTCTCCATTTATTTGAGATATTGCGAGGTTTGAGTCCCCACGCACCTCCAGGCGTTGAATGCCCATGGAAACTGCCATCCTTAGACCGTGTAATAGGGCCTCGTATTCGGCTGCGTTGTTGGAGTCTGTGTATAGTATTTGGAGTACGTATTGGACTGTATCTCCGGTGGGGGACGTCAGGACAACACCATCCCCCAGACCAGCCAGCATTTTAGAGCCGTCAAAGTGCATGATCCAATTGGAGTACGCGTCGTACTCTTTAGGGAGTTCGGCTTCTGTCCACTCGGCGACGAAATTGGCCAGTACTTGCGACTTAATGGCTCACTGTGGTATATATGTTATGTCGAACGGGAGGAGCTTGATAGCCCATTTGGCAATCCGGCCCGTGGCATCGCGGTTGTTTATGATGTCGTTGAGTGGTACTTTTGAGGCCACCGTAATTGAACACTCTTGAAAGTAGTGTCATAATTTCCGGGATGCCATGAATACCGCGTATGCTATCTTTTGATAATGTGGGTACTGTGATTTGCATGGAGTGAGGATAGTGGATACATAATATACCGGCTTTTGAAGTGCGAATTTATGTCCGTCCGTCTCTCGTTCGTCGACGAGCACTGCACTTACAACTTGGTGAGTTGCCGCTATATATAACAACATTGGTTCACCGACATTTGGCGCGGCCAAGATTGGGTTGGTGGCCAGGATGGCTTTTATTTCTTCCAATCCGGTCGTGGCTGCGTCCGTCCACTCGAAGTGTTCGGTGCGCCGAAGAAGGCGATAAAGGGGGAGTGCCTTTTCTCCTAATTGGGAGATAAAGCAGCTTAAGGCTGCCACACATCCAGTTAACTTCTGGATTTGCTTGAGGTCAGTTGGGATAGCCAACTACGACAGAGCTCGGACTTTAGTAGGATTTGCTTCCATTCGTCTACTGGAGCCGATGAAGCCCAGGAACTTTCCGGCGGGTACACCAAAAACGCATTTTTCCGTATTGAGCTTAATGTCGTTTGTTCAGAGATTGTCGAACATGAGCCTCAAGTCGTCTATTAAGGAGTCGATGTGTCTAGTTTTAACGACCACATCGTCTACGTATGCCTCCACTGTTTTGCCGATCTGCTTTTCCAGACATGTATGAATCATGCGCTGATACGTTGCGCCGGCGTTTTTTAGCCCGAAGGGCATTGTGTTAAAACAGAAGGGGCCGTATGGAGTGATAAATGCCATTGCGACTTGATCAGATTCCACCATCTTAATTTGGTGGTAACCGGAGTATGCGTCGAGGAAGCACAACAAGTCGTGTCCTGCGGTGGAGTCGATAATTTGATCCATGCAAGGGAGGGGGAAGGGATCCTTTGGGCAAGCCTTATTAAGGTCCTTGAAGTCGACGCATAGGCGCCAGGATTTGTCCTTCTTTGGTACCATCACCAGGTTTGCTAGCCAGTCTGGATGCTTTATTTCTCTAATGAATTCGGCCTCCAGTAACTTGGCTAGCTCTTCTCCCATGGCTTGTCGCTTACGTTCGAAGAAACGCCGAAGAGTCTGCTTGACCGGCTTGAATCCCTTTAGAATGTTAAGGCTATGCTTGGCCAGCCTGCATGGGATTCCTGGCATTTTTGAAGGATGCCAGGCGAATATGTCCCAATTCTCGCGCAGGAACTCCCGTAGTGCGGCGTCTACATCGGGGTTTAACTATGCCCCGATGGATGCTGTTTTTGTGGGGTCCATTGGATGGACTTGGAATTTGACTATTTCATCTGCTGGTTTAAAAGAGGTGGACTTGGATCTTTTGTCAAGTATCACGTCGTCCCTGTCCACTGTGGAGCGCAGCGCGGTTAATTCCTCCGCCACAAGGGCTTCGGATAATGCCTCGAGGGCCAGTGCGGCTGTTTTGTTCTCGGTGCGGAGTGCTATGTCCGGATCACTAGCTAGAGTGATGATTCCATTGGGCCTGGGCATTTTGAGCTTCATGTACCCATAATGGGGTATGGCTTGGAAGATCGTGAATGCCTCCCGCCCTAGAAGGGCGTGGTATCCGCTGCTAAACGGGGCCACTTGGAATGTAATTTCTTCGGACCTGTAATTCTCCAGAGTGCCGAATACCACATCTAGTGTTATTTTCCCAGCACAACGTGCCTCCCGACTGGGGATGATTCCTCGGAAGGTCGTGCTGCTTTGCTCAATGAGGTTTCAGTCTATTTCCATTTTTTGAAGAGTCTCCTCATAAATGAGGTTTAATCCGTTGCCGCCGTCCATTAGCACTTTAGTAAGCCGAAAGTCGTCCACAATTGGACTGAGGACCAAGGCGGCTGGTGCTCGGGATGTTCGGAATTTAGGTTCGTCACTGTCATTGAAGGTGATAGCCGTGTCGCTCCATGGATTTATTGCTTCCACGTGGCAGACTTCGGCAAGGCTGCGGAGTGCTCGCTTACGCCTACTATTTGAGGCGAAGGTCTCGAAGACTGTCAATACTGTATTGTTATCCACGGGATGGTGCTCTGCGGTGTTTTGGATGAGGAGATCCTCACCGCTCTTGGCCACCTGCCGGAGTACCCAACATGCTCTAAGGTTGTGTGTTGGTATGGTATCCGCTGTACTATGAATTTTGCAGGGCCTGCTAAGCCATCCCTCCAATACGGTTCCACGCCCTGTAGTGGCCTTTTGCTTCTTTCTAATTGAGTGGGGCAACTTATGAGAGTGCACCCTTTTAGTTTGGACTGGGGGTTTTGTCAGGGCCAGATTATCCCAAAATTTGTTTGGGTTTTCCAGGCGCTTTCCATCGCACAGTACTTCCGTACTATGGCCGCCAAGTCAGCAAAGTGTGCTATGTCACGGTGACTTATGGCGTTGAGGATTCCCTTGTCCGTGCAATTGTTGCAAAAGAATGAAATTGCGTCTTCCTCGCGACATTCCTTGACCTTGTTCATTACAAGGAGGAATCTGGCCCAATAGTGATGTACTGTCTCTTGGGTCTCTTGCCTAATGTGGGAAAGATCGTTTATATCTGGGTGGGTGGGTGGATTTAAGTCCGGACCTTGACCCAATCTGAGACCCCAGGGCGGGGGAGTTTACGATCTTGGAAGTTCGGGCTCCGGGATGTTGCCCCACAGGTTCGGCATGCAGGCTACTTCTAGGTTCAGGGTTAGGGCGATGTCCTCCCGTGGGCGGGTATCCAGCTCGGAGAGCTCGGGAATCTAGACATAGTTCGTCCTCAGGATAGAGGGAGAATCGCTGCAATGCTCCTCCACCACCGCTATCTGATGGGTGACCGGCGGAGAGTTAATCTCCCTTTGGTCGGGTTTAAGCCCAATCTGATCGTAGTCCGTAGCGACTCCCAAAGCGGCGATGCGATCCAAGAGCTTGTTTAAAGAGGAGAGCTCCATTGGATCCATCTGCTCGGTGAATTTCGAGCCGATGTGGAGGCTATTGTCGATGACCCGAGAAGTCATCGTCGGCGCAACGGCCGAGCGGGCGGTCATGACAAAGCCGCCTAGTCGGAGAGTTTGGCCTACAACCAGGGCTCCCCCAGAGGTGATGTTGTTCTTGACAACGAGACGAGCCATCCCTCCTTATGATGACGACACAGTGGAACTCTCAATGAAAGCACCAATGTCGGTGTCAAAACCGGCGGATCTCAAGTAGGGGGTCCCGAATTGTGCGTCTAAGGCGGATGGTAACAGTAGGCGGGGGACACGATGTTTACCCAGGTTCGGGCCCTCTTGATGGAGGTAATACCCTACGTCCTACTCGATTGATCTTGATGATATGAGTATTACAAGAGTTGATCTACCACGAGATCGTAGAGGCTAAACCCTAGAAGCTAGCCTATGGTATGATTGTATGTTGTCCTACGGACTAAACCCTCCGGTTTATATAGTCACCGGAGGGGGCTAGGGTTACATAAAGTCGGTTACAAGGGAGGACGTCTACACATCCGTATCGCCAAACTTGCCTTCCACGCCAAGGAGAGTCCCATCCGGACACGGGACGAAGTCCTCAATCTTGTATCTTCATAGTCCAACAGTCCGGCTAAAGGATATAGTTCGGCTGTCCGGAGACCCCCTAATCTAGGACTCCCTCAACTACCATGATACCATGGAGGAGAGAAAGGAAAGACGGAGGTTAACTGAAGAAAACATCGACAAGAAGGTTGAGATTGCGGTTGAGAAGAAATCAGTTGAGACAGCTGCAACAGCGGTAGCTGCCGCAAAACAGGTGATTGTAGATACGTCTAGTGCCTTGGTTCCGGCCGTTTTCAATTGGAGCAGGAAAAATCAAGAAAAAATATGCAGGAGACTTTCCCCTTGTCGACTTCTTCAGGAGCAGCTCGACTAGCGTTGCACATGCACCAACACCTGCACCTGCTCCTGCACTAGCTCCTGCACCAGCTCCCGCACCTACTCATAGCAGCTCGTTCTCCGTCTCGGACATGCTCGGTGGTGCTTTGTCTTTGGCTAAGCTCGACGCCCTCACGGTATCTGTCACACCAGCCCTCTTCAATAAATGTATAATATCTCGTTTTCGTTGCCTTTCGGATGTCTCATGTCGCAGACATGTCTTTGCAGGCCGACGTAACCCCGTGCACCATATTGTACACCATCAGCGACCAGAAGGTGGATGTGGGGAAGGCGACGATAATGAAGCCGAAGGAACCATTGTTCCACAGCCGACCGATCCCCCCTGGATTCTTCAAGGTTTCCGTGGTCAGTGTCAAACCGGACCACGAGAATTTGGCTCCTCTAGTACTAGGGGGATGACGACGAGACCCCGCGGCGACTTGGTGGTTGCAATGGGTGGGTCTTGTTGTGGCCAAAGAATCTATTTCATCTGGAGGCGGCCGGGAGCACACCCACGAGCACGCAGCCTCAGCAAGGTATGAACATCAACACCCCACCTACCCAATTAGCATCGACTGTCGTGCTGGGTGATAGCGGACGGGTGAGGAAGAGGCTCCATTAGTCACTGATCACGTCGCCATAGATGAGGATGAGGATGACGATAACACTGAATAGTATCTCAATACTGACGCCTATGATGAGTACTTAGGGTTTGAGCGCCATGAGTCGGTGCATGAATTGCCGCCTCCGGAGGCTGAACGTATTATAGACAAACTTCCAGTAGGAAAGAAGCATAGGAAGAGATGGAGGAAAGGCAACAAAGCTGCTTTTATGATCCAGCTGCCTCGGCAGCCTCGGGTTCAAAACCGTATACCTATCCCCGGTGCGGCAAAATGGCATGTCACCGGTGAACCAATCCTACCTAATGCGGCGTTAGAGGCCACACACAGCAATCTAAGGAGACTTCATGATGATGTGCTGCAGAGAGAGAACAACCTCATCGCCTCGGAAAATCCAGGATACCCACTCTATGTGGTTAACGTGCCGCGGCAAAGGTCGTACATCCACTCATGCCCCGCGGACAAGTTCTTCCTTCAATCCGATTACATATTCGACATGTTTCACTTGAAGAAGATGGATTTTACGTTTTTTCGCCTTTATGCCTTGTACATGAACTACATCATCGGGACTGAGCAGATACCTTATATGTGTGTCCCTGACCCGTACTACATGCACGAGGGTTTCTTGGCAGTCTGTGCAGAGCACTGTGAATACGCGAGGGACTACATCGTCGAATTCATGGTTGCTAATGAGGATAAGGATGCGATTCTTGTGCCTTATCATCCCCTATAAGTCATCCGCGCGGATATCCATCCTTCAATTTCAATCATTCATTTGCACGGTGGAGGCTAATTAATTTGAGGTGTACTTATTTTGCGCAGTGGCGGGCGCGCCGTCCTCGTCATCCTTTAGCCCCGATACTCCCATGCTCTTTACTTGTACTCGTCGAAGAACATGAACAAAAAGGATTACACCCACATCAAGTCTGTTCTCGACAGTGCTATGTTTTACTATGACATATGGGGTGGAGCGGTCAAGGACAAGAAGAAAAAGGACGGCAGGCCCGCCTTCAGCCATAAGACCGACTTCTGCTGCATCCAGCAATCGAGTGATTCTCTTAGTGATGGATTCTATGTCCTACACCACATGCTGGAGTACAGACGAGATCATCAGGAACTTCGCATGTCACCTAAATCCGGCGATGCCCATATTCTGCAATGGGCAAAGAACGTAGGAGATATCCCGGATCATCGACTTCGAGCTGAGTTCTATCACATCCAACATGAACTTGCCCAAGTCATCGTGAAGGAGGTCCTCGACAAAACAGGTCTGTTCTACGAGGAAGGGCAAATGTCGCGGGAAGAAGTCCAAACACGCGTAGCCACTCAGCGTCTCGACCTGAAGCCTTTCACTAAGCTTGGGGGCTATCTCCTTGACTTGGTTGGATGGAACGACATGTTGGAGTGATAGTCGATATATGACAATGTGTCCGTTTAGTCCATACTTTCTGAATGACGAAACATTGAGTTATGCACGACGAAACTTTATTTGTGATGTAACTAAACCGTCCTCCTCAACTAGCTACGATCACTCTGGTTAGGGCATTTTGGGTACAATGAACTTTGTTATTTATGCTTATGATATGTTGCTTCTATTTGTGCCAAGTCTGTCTCTTTCTGTTGCTCAACTATGTATGTTGCATATCATCAGCTCATGTGACGATGCAGGTGCATAGATCATCGATGATGAAGAAGTGCAACGCCAGGAGTATACGACGAGTGGCCGGAGTGTCAGGCCCCAGGTGTACCGGTTTTCGGTTTCCGAGCGACAGCCAGTAGTTAGTTTAGGTTCACGCTAATGCGAGAGATGGATACAAACTCATGTACTGCATAGTTCCGATCTCACTTATAGTGATAACTCTTCTTGCGCATATCATTGTTTAGATGGATGACGATGTAGTTGCAAGTAATCGGGACTTGTATCGCTATTTTCGAGATGATGAAAAGAGACCACTTTGTGTTGGATGATGATCATGATGATGACATGATTTGATGCTATGGTTACATCTGTATGTGTATGATATGCTAAAGATTCTTGTATAAAGCCTGTTAAAATACAAAACAAATATGTAGAAAAAACAAAAACAAATAAAATTACCTTTAGTGAGTGGAGAAAAGTTAGCAGCAGCGTGCCACTAGCAGTAGCGCGGTCTAGTAAAGAGCGCTAGAGCTATTAGCAGTAGCGCGCTTCCATATTGCTCGTTGCTGCTACGCTTGTATAGCAGTAGCACGGGTAGACATGCGCTGCTGCTACAGGTTAGCTGTAGCGCCGTATCAATAGCGCAGGACCCCGCGCTACTGCTATACCTAAAACCCGCGCATCTTCTAGGCTTTTCCCTAGTAGTGATCAGTCAACACAGAATCCCAAGCTGTCAGTGTGCCAATCCCAGAAACTGCATTGCCAACCCAAGCAGTCAATGTGCCAACCCCATCAGTCAATGTGCTAACTCCAACTCCAACCCATTCAGTCAACATGGGACCCCCAGCTGTCAGTAATGTTGTGTAGGCTCAGAAACAACATTCGCCTACATTTCGAGCTATTGATCAACAACACAACCTTACACAAGAGCAAGTTTACAATCCTGTTTCCAAGTGTATACCGCCAAGACCGCCACCAGTCATAATTGCACGAACCAATTCAGCGGGTGATGCACCCAAGGAAATCTAAGGAGAAAACGACAGTGTGCATCCCATTCGTAGAACATCATCAGCAACATCATATCACGACGATGAAGGAAATATGCCCTAGAGGCAATAATAAAGTTGTTAGTTATATTTCCTTATATCATGATAAATGTTTATTATTCATGCTAGAATTGTATTAACCAGAAACATAGTACATGTATGAGTACATAGACAAAACATAGTGTCCCTAGTATGCCTCTACTTGACTAGCTCGTTAATCAAAGATGGTTATGTTTCCTAACCATAGACATGTGTTGTCATTTGATGAATGGGATCACATCATTAGAGAATGATGTGATAGACAAGACCCATCCGTTAGCTTAGCATAATGATCATTAAGTTTTGTTGCTATTGCTTTCTTCATGACTTATACATATTCCTCTGACTATGAGATTATGCAACTCCTGAATACCGGAGGAACACCTTGTGTACTATCAAATGTCACAACGTAATTGAGTGATTATAAAGATGCTCTACAGGAGTCTCCAAAGGTGTTTGTTGGGTTGGCATAGATCAAGATTAGGATTTGTCACTCCGAGTATCGGAGAGGTATCTCTGGGCCCTCTCGGTAATGCATTTCACTATAAGCCTTGCAAGCAATGTGACTAATGAGTTAGTTACATGATGATGCATTACACAACGAGTAAAGAGACTTGTCGGTAACGAGATTGAAGTAGGCATGATGATACCAATGATCGAATCTCGGGCAAGTAACATACCGATGACAAAGGGAATAACGTATGTCGTTATTGCAGTTTGACTGATAAAGATCTTCGTAGAATATGTAGGAACCAATATGAGCATCCATGTTCCGCTATTGGTTATTGATCGGAGATGTGTCTCGGTCATGTCTACATAGTTCTCGAACCCGTAGGGTCCGCATGCCTAACGTTCGATGACGATTTGTATTATGAGTTATGTGTTTTGGTGACCGAAGTTTGTTTGGAGTCCCGGATGAGATCACGGACATGACGAGGAGTCTCAAAATGGTCAAGGAGGTAAATATTCATATGCTGGAAGGTAGTATTCGTACATCGGAATGGTTTCGTGTGGTTCGGGTATTTTACCGGAGTACCGAGGGGTTACCGGATCCCCTCGGGGAAGTATTGGGTCTACATGGGCCTTAGTGGAGAGAGAGGGGACCCCGCAAGGGGTGGCGCGTGCCCCCCTCCAAGGGAGTCCGAACAGGACAAGGAGGAGGGGGCGCGACTGAAGGAAATATGCCCTAGAGGCAATAATAAAGTTTTTATTTATATTTCCTTATATCATGATAAATGTTTATTATTCATGCTAAAATTGTATTAACCGGAAACTTAGTAATGGTGTGAATACATAGACAAACAGAGTGTCTCTAGTATGCCTCTACTTGACTAGCTCGTTAATCAAAGATGGTTAAGTTTCCTCACCATAGACATGTGTTGTCATTTGATGAACGAGATCACATCATTAGAGAATGATGTGATGGACAAGACCCATCCTTTAGCTTAGCATAATGATCGTTAACTTTTATTGCTATTGCTTTCTTCATGACTTATACATATTCCTCTGACTATGAGATTATGCAACTCCCGAATACCGAAGGAACACCTTGTGTGCTATCAAACATCACAACGTAATTGGGTGATTATAAAGATGCTCTACATGAGTCTCCAAAGGTGTTTGTCGGGTTGGCATAGATCTAGATTAGGATTTATCACTCCAAGTATGGGAGAGGTATCTCTGGGCCCTCTTGGTAATGCACATCACTATAAGCCTTGCAAGCAATGTAACTAATGGGTTAGTTGAGGAATGATGCATTACGGAACGAGTAAATAGACTTGCCGGTAACGAGATTGAACTAGGTATGATGATATCGACGATCGAATCTCGGGCAAGTAACATACCGATGACAAAGGGAATGACGTATGTTGTTATTTGGTTTGACCAATAACGATCTTCGTAGAATATGTGGGATTTAATATGAGCATCCAGGTTCCGCTATTGGTTATTGGCCGGAGAGGTGTCTCGGTCATGTCTACATAGTTCTTGAACCCGTAGGGTCCGCACGGTTAACGTTCAATGATAATTTGTATTATGAGTTATGTGATTTGATGACCGAAGTTTGTTCGAAGTCCCAGATGAGATCATGGACATGACGAGGAGTCTCAAAATGGTCGAGAGGTAAAGATTCATATATTAGAAGGCTATATTCGGACATCAGAATGGTTCCTAGTGATTCGGGTATTTTTCGGAGTACCGGAGAGTTACGGGAATTCACCAGGGGAAGTTAATGGGCCTTATTGGGCTTTAGTGGAGAGAGGGAAGAAGGTCCATGAGGTGGCACACACCTCCCCTTGCGCAAAACAAATTGGACAAGGGGCGGGGGCATGGCGCTGATAACCCACAAGTATAGGGGATCGCAACAGCTTTCGAGGGTAGAGTATTCAACCCAAATTTATTGATTCGACACAAGGGGAGCCAAAGAATATTCTCAAGTATGAGAAGCTGAGTTGTCAATTCAACCACGCCTGGAAACTTAGTATCTGCAGCAAAGTGCTTAGTAGCAAAGTAATATGATAGTGGTGGTAGCAGCAACAAAAGTAAAGACAGCAAAAGTAATGTTTTTGGTATTTTGTAGTGATTGTAACAGTAGCAGCGGGAAATTAAATAAGCATAAACTAGTATATGGAAAACTCGTAGGCACCAGATCAGTGATGGATAATTATGCTGGATGCGGTTCATCATGTAACAGTCATAACATAGGGTGACAAAGAACTAGCTCCAATTCATCAATGTAATGTAGGCGTGTATTCCGTATATAGTCATACGTGCTTATGGAAAAGAACTTGCATGACATCTTTTGTCCTACCCTCTCGTGGCAGCGGGGTCCTATTGGAAACTAAGGGATATTAAGGCCTCCTTTTAATAGAGAATCGGAACAAAGCATTAGCACATAGTGAATACATGAACTCCTCAAACTATGGTCATCACCGGGAGTGGTCCCGATTATTGTCACTTCGGGGTTGCCGGATCATAACACATAGTAGGTGACTATAGACTTGCAAGATGGGATCAAGAACTCACATATATTCATGAAAACATAATAGGTTCAGACCTGAAATCATGGCACTCGGGCCCTAGTGACAAGCATTAAGCATAGCAAAGTCATAGCAACATCAATCTCAGAACATAATGGATACTAGGGATCAAACCCTAACAAAACTAACTCGATTACATGATAAATCTCATCCAACCCATCACCGTCCAGCAAGCCTACAAACAAATTACTCACGCACAACGGTGGGCATCGTGAAATTGCTGATGGAGGATGGTTGATGATGACGACGGCGACGAATCCCCCTCTCCGGATCCCGAACGGACTCTAGATCAGCCCTCCCGAGAGGTTTTAGGGCTTGGCGGCGGCTCCGTATCGTAAAACGCAATGATTTCTTCTCTCTGATTTTTTTCTCTCCGAAAGCAAATATATAGAGTTGGAGTTGGCGTTGGAGGGTTTCCAGGGGGACCACAAGGTAGGGGGCACGCCCCCCACCCTCGTGAGAAGGGTGTGGGCCCCCTGGTCTTCATCTTTGGCGAGGATTTTTTATTGTTTTTTCTAAGATGTTCCGTGGAGTTTCAGGTCATTCCGAGAATATTTGTTTTCTGCACATAAAACAACACCATGGCAATTCTGCTCAAAAGAGCGTCAGTCCGGGTTAGTTCCGTTCAAATCATACAAGTTAGAGTCCAAAACAAGGGCAAACGTGTTTGGAAAAGTAGATACGACGGAGACGTATCAACTCCCCCAAGCTTAAACCCTTGCTTGTCCTCAAGCAATTCAGTTGACAAACTGAAAGAAAGAAAGAAAAACTTTTACAAACTCTGTTTGCTCTTGTTGTTGTAACTATGTCAAGCCAGCATTCAAGTTTTTAGCATAGATCATAACTAACCACATTTGCAGTAATTCTCAGGTCTCATAACTACTCATATCAATAGCATAATCAACTAGCAAGTCATAATAATAAATCTCGGATGACAACACTTTCTCAAAACAATCATGACATGATATAACAAGATGGTATCTTGCTAGCCCTTTCTGAGACTGCAAAACATAAATGCGGAGCACCTTTAAAGATCAAGGACTGACTAGACATTGTAATTCATGGTAAAAGAGATCCAATCATAGTCACACCCAATATAAATTAATAGTGATGAATGCAAATGATGGCTGTGCTCTCCAGCTAGTTCTTTTTAATAAGAGGGTGATGACTCAACATAAAAGTAAATGGATAGGCCCTTCGCAGAGGGAAGCAGGGATTTGTAGAGGTGCCAGAGCTCGGTTTTGAAATAGAGATAAATTGCATTTTGAGCGGTATACTTTCATTGTCAACGTAACAACTAAGAGATGGCGATATCTTCCATGCTAAACACATTATAGGCGGTTCCCAAATAGAATGGTAAAGTTTATACTCCCCCTCCACCAACAAACATCAATCCATGGCTTGCTCGAAACAACGAGTGCCTCCAACATACATCAGGTCCCAGGGGGAGTTTTGTTTGCAATTAATTTTGATTTAGTTTGCATATAGCATGGGACTGGGCATCCCGGTGACCAGCCATTTTCTCGTGAGTGAGGAGCGGAGTCCACTCCTCTTGAGAATAACCCGCCTAACACGGAAGATAAGGACAGCCTTGGTTGATACATGGGCTATTCGAGCATACAAAACAGAATGTTTATTTGAAGGTTTAGAGTTTGGCACATACAAATTTACTTGGAACGCAAGGTAGATACCGCATATAGGAAGGTATGGTGGACTCATCTGGAATAACTTTGGGGTTTAAGGGATTGGATGCACAAGCAGTATTCCCGCTTAGTACAAGTGAAGGCTAGCAAAAGACTGGGAAGCGACAAACTAGAGAGCGACAACAGCCATGTACGTGCATTAAAATTAATAAAAATTGGATGCAAGCATGAGTAGGATATAATCCACCATGAACATAAATATCGTGAAGGCTATGTTGATTTTGTTTCAACTACATGCGTGAACATGTGCCAAGTCAAGTCACTTAAATCATTCAAAGGAGGATACCACCCCATCATACCACATCATAACCATCTCAATAGCATGTTGGCACACAAGGTAAATCATTATAACTCGTAGCTAATCAACCATGGCACAAGCAACCATGATCTCTAATTGTCATTGCAAACATGTTTATTCATAATAAGCTGAATCAAGAACGAGGGACTCATCATATTTACAAAAACAAAAGAGGTCAAGTTCATACCAGCTTTTCTCATCTCAGTCAGTCCATCATATATCATCATAATTGCCTTTCACTTGCACGACCGAATAGTGTGAATAATAATAAGAGTGTACGTGCATTGGACTAAGCTGGAATCTGCGAGCATTCAATAAACAGGAGAAGACAAGGCAATATGGGCTCTTGGTTAAATCAATAATGCATATAAGAGCCACTTCAACAATTTAATTATGGTCTTCTCCTGCTGACCCCCAAAGAAAAGAAAAGAAATAAAACTATTTACACGGGAAAGCTCCCAACAAGCAAAAGAAGAACGGGAAATATTTTTGGATTTACTTTTTAATTATTACTACTACAGCAGAAAAATAAACTACTACTAATTTTTTTGGTTTTTCTTAAGGTTTAACAAACTCACAAGAAGAAAGGAGGAAAAAGAAAATAGCCTAGCATGGATATTACAGTGAAAAAGTATGAGCACCGACATCTAGCAATGAGTGTGTGTGAACATAAATGTAATGTCGATGAGAAATACATACTCCCCCAAGCTTAGGCTTTTGGCCTAAGTTGGTTTATGGCCATGCCTGTCCTGGCGGATATCCATAATAATAGTTGTTGGGGTCGTACTGTGATGAGGAAGAATACTCTGACTGCCACTGGCTGACAGTCATCTCTGGATCCCAAGAATAAACAGATTATCGTGGAGGTTCATCTTGTGGTTCCTGTTCCGGGGCTGGTGCAGGATTCTTGTAAGCTTGGACGGCAGCCCACGTAACGAGGTAGGGTCCTATAAAATTAAACAAAGAAGGAGCAGGCAGGATAATAGTCTCAGGATGATGTTTGTTAAAGAACAATTGATATTTAAGCTCTCCTGCCCTATTCTTAATAATAAAATCATGTGCTACCATACTTTTATGATCTAGATAAACACGGGGCAGCACCTTTTCTTCATTCTCAGCATGCCTAATAGGTATGTTAAAATGTGCAACTAGGCGTGTGGCATAGACGCCTCCAAAGATGGGACCCTTAGTATGGTTCATACTTAACTGTCTAGCAATAATACCGCCCATACTAAAGGTGTTATCACTGTATAAACCATGGTGCAGAATAATTATATCAGGGATACTAAGGTTTCCACTGTTTCCGCATCCAATTAAACAACGACTAGCAAATAATGTAAAGTAGCGTAAAACAGGAAAATGTATGCTAGTGATTCGTGCATCGAAAACCTTTCTAGTTTCTCCTACAGTGATAGTATCAATAGACCCAGCCACATCATCATGATGTGGTTCTTCTGTCTTGCCCTCAA
This sequence comes from Triticum dicoccoides, assembly GCF_002162155.2. Taxonomy (NCBI): domain Eukaryota; kingdom Viridiplantae; phylum Streptophyta; class Magnoliopsida; order Poales; family Poaceae; genus Triticum; species Triticum dicoccoides. The sequence continues at coordinate 669,362,163 of NC_041392.1, forward strand.
AAGGGATTAAAAAAATCTGACAGAAATCATAAAGTAACATCTACTTATGCTCATCATATAAATGAAACTCCACCGTAGGTGGTGAGTTCCTAGAATGAAAATGAAAGTTTTGAACAAAAGAATTTGTGAGTAAGAGATACTGATCGCATTGGTCGTGGAGGAAAGCAGTGAGGCCTGCATTGTGATCCCATTCATGAAAATCTTCATAGCTACCGGCTGCTCTCAAGAAATCTTCAGAAGGCCATTCACACGCCCGAATCTCCGCAGTGCGCGGCAAATTATACTTAGGTTTCGGTGCCTTTTCCTTCGAGCTTTGGCTCGATGAGCCCCTCAAAAATCTCCTCATTATTTTTCTGAAATAATCTGAAAATTTTAGTAACTTCAAATAAAAGTGAACCAACTTCAATAAAACTGATAGCAACTACTCCTACAAGTGCCTAGAGCCTAAATCAAGCATTAGAACTACTTGGGACCATATAAATTTGACATGCAAGCTCAATAACATGGTCACGTATGAAGCACAAATTTGCAAAGAATAAAGTACTAGAACAAAAACTAATTGGACCAATGGAGGAGTCACATTCCAAGGAACAATCTCCCCAAGCAGTTTTGCGAGAGGTGCTTTGAGCAAGGAGATCGAAAATCATAGCAAAAGTAGCGGGAACTCGTGCTTGAGTTGGTTTTTCGGGTTTGTGTGAGATAGAGGAAGAAGATGGGTGCTGGGATAAGTGGAGGAGGGCCACCGTGGGCCCATGAGGCAGGGGGCGCGCCCTATAGGGGGGGGGGGCGCCCACCACCCTCGTGTCCAGGTGGCAGCTCCTCCTGCGGTAATTTTTGCACAGTAAATCCTCAAATATTCCCGACAAAATCATATTAAATTAGCATGGCATTCCGAAGACTTCTATTTTCGGGATATTTTTATATTGCACGAATAAGTCAGGAAACAGACAGAAAATACTATTTTTACTTTATTTAATATAAATAACAGAAAGTATAGAGAGGGTACAGAAGGTTGTGCTTCTAGTTTCATCCATCTCATGATCATCAAAAAGAATCCACTAACAAGGTTGATCAAGTCTTGTTAACAAACTCATTCCGATAATCATGAAACCGGAGAAATTTCGAATAACACTAAGTTACCTCAACGGGGATATGCACATCCCCAATAATAAGAATATCATATTTCTTCTTGACAGTAGGAAGAGGAAATTCAAAACCTCCAAATATAATCGATGAAATTTTTCCAATAGAATTGATACTATGAACTTGAGGTTGTTTCCTCGGACAGTGTACCGTATGCTCGTTACCATTAACATGAAAAGTGACATTGCCTTTGTTGCAATAAATAACAGCCCCTGCAGTATTAAGAAAAGGTCTTCCAAGAATAATAGACATACTATCATCCTCGGGAATATCAAGTATAACAAACTCCGTTAAAATAGTAATGTTTGCAACCACAACAGGCACATCCTCACAAATACCGACATGTATAGCAGTTGATTTATCAGCCATTTGCAAAGATATTTCAGTAGGTGTCAGCTTATTCAAATCAAGTCTATGATATAAAGAGAGAGGCATAACACTAACACCGGATCCAAGATCACATAAAGCAGTTTTAATATAATTTCTTTTAATGGAGCAAGGTATAGTAGGTACTCCGGGGTCTCCGAGTTTCTTTGGTATTCCACCCTTAAAAGTATAATTACCAAGCATGGTGGAAATTTCAGCTTCCGCTATCTTTCTTTTATTAGTAATGATATCCTTCATATATTTAGCATAAGGATTTGTTTTGAGCACATCAGTTATTCGCATATGCAAGAAGATAGGCCTAATCATTTCAGCAAAGCGCTCAAAATCCTCATCATCCTTTTTCTTGGATGGTTTCGGAGGAAAAGGCATGGGTTTCTGAACCCAAGGTTCCCTTTCTTTACCATGTTTCCTAGCAACAAAGTCTCTTTTATCATAACGTTGATTCTTTGATTGTGGGTTATCAAGATCAAGAACAGTTTTAATTTCTATATCATTATCATTACTAGGTTGAGCATCATCATGAACATCATCATTAATATTTTTACTAGGTTCATGTTCATTACCAGATTGTGTTTCAGCATCAGACATAGAGATATCATTTGGATTATCAGGTGGTTCAGCAGTAGGTTCACTAGGAGTTTGCACAGTTCTATCATTTTTCTTCTTCTTCTTTTTAGAAGAACTAGGAACATCAATATTATTTCTTTGAGAATCTTGCTCGATTCTCTTAGGGTGGCCTTCAGGATACAAAGGTTCCTGAGTCATTCTACCAGTTCTAGTGGCCACTCTAACAGCATAATCATTTTTCTTACTATTCATTTCATCAAGCACTTCTTTTTGAGCCTTAAGTACGTGTTCTACTTGAGTGGTAACCATAGAAGCATGTTTGCTAACAAGTTTAAGTTCACCTTTAATATTGGCCATATAATCACCCAAGCGTCTAATCATATAAGCATTTTCTTTTAATTGTCTACCAAAATAAGCATTGAAGTCGTCTTGCTTAAACATAAAGTTATCAAACTCATTCAAGCACTTACTAGCAATTTTAGTAGGAGGAATTTCAGCTTTATCATATCTATAGAGAGAATTTACCTTTACTACCTGTGTCGAGATATCGGGATCAGGAGGTTCTTCAGTAAATAAAGAATTGAGATCATATGTTTCTTCAACAGGCGGTGAATTAAGACCATGTATTTCTTCAATAGGAGGTAAATTCTTAATGTCTTCAGCTTTAATACCTTTCTCTTTCATAGATTTCTTTGCCTCTTGCATATCTTCGGGACTGAGGAATAAAACACCTCTATTCTTCGGAGTTGGTTTAGGAATAGACTTAGTAATTGGAGCAGGAGCTGGCTCAGGAGGTGGCTCAGGAGGTGCCCAATTATTTTCATTTGTCAACATATTATTCAATAGAATTTTAGCTTCGTCCAGTGTTCTTTCCCTGAAAAGAGAACCAGCACAACTATCCAGGTAATCTCTGGAAGCATCGGTTAGTCCATTATAAAATATATCAAGTATTTCAGGTTTCTTAAGAGGATCATCAAGCAAAGCATTAAGTAACTTGAGAAGCCTCCCCCAAGCTTGTGGGAGACTCTCTTATTTAATTTGCATGAAGTTGTATATTTCTCTCAAAGCAGCTTGTTTCTTATGAGCAGGGAAATATTTAGCAGAGAAGTAATAAATCCTATCCTGGGGACTGCGCACACAACCAGGATCAAGAGAATTAAACCATATCTTAGCATCACCCTTTAATGAGAACGGAAATATTTTGAGTATATAAAAGTAACGCGATCTCTCATCATTAGTGAACAGGGCAGCTATATCATTTAACTTAGTAAGATGTGCCACAACAGTTTCAGATTCATAGCCATAAAACGGATCAGATTCATAGCCATAAAACGGATCAGATTCAACCAAAGTAATTATATCAGGATCAACATAGAATTCATAATCCTTATCAGGAACACATATAGGTGAAGTAGCAAAAGCAGGGTCAGGTTTCATTTTATCTCTAAGTGATTCTTTGTTCCATTTAACTAATAACCTCTTAAGCTCATATCTATCTTGGCAAGCTAAAATAGCGGCAGAAGATTCCATATCAAAAAGATAACCCTGAGGAATAACGGGTATATTTTCATCATCACTATCATCATCGTATTCAGATTCAATAATTTCTTTTTCTCCAACCCTAGCAATTTGTTCATCAAGAAATTCACCAAGGGGCACAGTAGTATCAGGCATAGAAGCAGTTTGATCATAAGTATCATGCATAGCAGAAGTGGCATCATCAATAACATGCGACATATCGGAACAAATAGCAGAAGCAGGTGTAGGTGTCGCAAACTTACTCATAACAGAAGGTGAATCAAGTGCAGAGCTAGATGACAGTTCCTTACCTCCCCTTGTAGTTGAGGGATAGATCTTGGTTTTTGGATCTCTCAAGTTCTTCATAGTGTCCAGCAGATATAAATCCAAAGTGACTCAAAGAATAGAGCTATGCTCCTCGACAACGGCGTCAGAAATTAGTCTTGATAAACCTCAAGTATAGGGGATCGCAACAGCTTTCGAGGGTAGAGTATTCAACCCAAATTTATTAATTCGACACAAGGGGAGACAAAGAATATTCTCAAGTATTAGTAGCTGAGTTGTCAATTCAACCATACCTGGGAACTTAGTATCTACAACAAAGTGTTTAGTAGCAAAGTAATATGATAGTGGTGGTAGCAGCAACAAAAGTAAAGACAGCAAAAGTAATGTTTTTGGTATTTTGTAGTGATTGTAACAGTAGCAGCGGGAAAGTCAATAAGCGTAAACCAGTATATGGAAAACTCGTAGGCACCGGATCAGTGATGGATAATTATGCCGGATGCGGTTCATCATGTAACAGTCATAACATAGGGTGACACAGAACTAGCTCCAATTCAACAATGTAATGTAGGCATGTATTCCGTATATAGTCATACGTGCTTATGGAAAAGAACTTGCATGACATCTTTTGTCCTACCCTCCCGTGGCAGCGAGGTCCTATTGGAAACTAAGGGATATTAAGGCCTCCTTTTAATAGAGAACCAGAACAAAGCATTAGCACATAGTGAATAAATGAACTCCTCAAACTATGGTCATCACCGGGAGTGGTCCCGATTATTGTCACTTCGGGGTTGCCGGATCATAACACATAGTAGGTGACTATAGACTTGCAAGAGAGGATCAAGAACTCACATATATTCATGAAAACATAATAGGTTCAGATCTGAAATCATGGCACTCGGGCCCTAGTGACAAGCATTAAGCATAGCAAAGTCATAGCAACATCAATCTTAGAACATAATGGATACTAGGGATCAAACCCTAACAAAACTAACTCAATTACATGATAAATATCATCCAACCCATCACCGTCCAGCAAGCCTACGATGGAATTACTCACGCATGGCGGTGAGTATCATGAAATTGGTGATGGAGGATGGTTGATGATGACGACGGCGACGAATCCCCCTCTCCGGAGCCCCGAACGGACTCCAGATTAGCCCTCCCGAGAGGTTTTAGGGCTTGGTGGCGGCTCCGTATCGTAAAACGCGATGATTTCTTCTCTCTGATTTTTTTTCTCTTCGAAAGCAAATATATAGAGTTGGAGTTGGCGTCGGAGGGTTTCCAGGGGGACCACGAGGTAGGGGGCGCGCACTAGGGGGGCGCCCCCCACCCTCGTGAGAAGGGTGTGGGCCCCCTGGTCTTCTTCTTTGGTGAGGATTTTTTATTGTTTTTTCTAAGATGTTTCGTGGAGTTTCAGGTCATTCCGAGAATATTTGTTTTCTGCACATAAAACAACACCATGCCAATTCTACTGAAAACAGCGTCAGTCCGGGTTAGTTACATTCAAATCATACAAGTTAGAGTCCAAAACAAGGGCAAAAGTGTTTGGAAAAGTAGATATGACGGAGACGTATCAGGCATCCCTTTCCTTCTCCCTCTCCCTCCTTTCCTTCTTTCCCACTCCGAAAAGGAAAGGAAATCCTACTAGGACTTGGGAGTCCTAGTAGGACTCCCTAGACATGGAGCGCCCCTAGGAGGGCTGGCCTCCCTCCCTCCTTTATATACGTGGGCAGGGGGCACCCCAAAGGCACTCCAAGGTTGATCTTAGCCATGTGCGGTGCCCCCCTCCACAGTTTAACACCTCGGCCATATCATCGTAGTGCTTAAGCGAAGCCCTGCGCCGATAACTTCATCATCACCGTCGCCACACCGTCGTGCTGACGGAACTCTCCCTTGTCCTCAACTGGATCAAGAGCTCGAGGGACTTCATCGTGCTGAACGTTGCTGAACATGGAGGTGCCGTACGTTCGGTACTTGGATCGATTGGATCATGAAGTCGTTCGACTACATCAACCGCGTTACTAAACGCTTCCGCTTTCGGTCTACGAGGGTATGTAGACACACTCTCCCGTCTTGTTGCTATGCATCTCCTAGATAGATCTTGCGTGATCGTAGGAATTTTTTTGAATTACTACGTTCCCCAACAGTGGCATCCGAGCCAGGTCTAGGCGTAGATGTTATATGCATGAGTAGAACACAATGAGTTGTGGGCGATAATAGTCATACTGCTTACCACCAACGTCTTACTTTGATTCAGCGGTATTGTTGGATGAAGCAGCCTAGACCGATATTACATGACCGCGTTCATGAGACTGGTTCTACCGACATGGTTCGCACACAGGTGGCTGGCGGGTGTTTGTTTCTCCAACTTTAGTTGAATCAAGTTTGACTATGGCCGGTCCTTGTTGAAGGTTAAAACAACACACTTGACAAAAAATCGTTATGGTTTTGATGCGTAGGTAAGAGCGGTTCTTGCTAGAATCCCATAGCAGCCACGTAAAACTTGCAACAACAAAGTAAAGGACGTCTAACTTGTTTTCGCAGGGCATGTTGTGATGTGATATGGTCAAGAGCTGAATGATAGTGTCTACTCCTTGCCCTCCCTTTTGTAGTTAACTTTGGCGGATCCCCGGGAGTGGCATCGTCATTGTCGTTGCTCGTAGGCGACATCTGCTCAGTGTAGTTAGGATGGCCTTGTGTTGTGTTCCCCATAGGAAGAGGTGTTGAAGCATTACTGACACATGGCACAACATAACCCATCATAGGAGGTGGTTCAGCACCACCCATGGGAGGAGGCGCAGGACCATGAGCAACATGACCCATGGGAGGACATGGTGGACCACGACTACCATGGCCCGTGGGAACAGGTGATGGACCACAACCACCATGGCCCATCGGAGGAGGTGCTCCACCAAAACCACCACTGCCCATGGGAGGAGGTGGTCCACCATTATCCATGGGAGTAGGCGGTGGAGCACAACCAGTAGGGGTAGGTGCTGCAGTAGGCCCTGTAGATGTAGGCGGCACGGGAGGATCCTGGTTGTTATCACTAGCGGACGGACTTGTCTCTCTTGCAGCCCTTTTTCCTTTTAGACTTGTTTAGCTGCACAATATCTGTCCGCGCCGCACACATGTGCTTATCAGCAATCCTTTTGCTACATCAGAATCACAAGCAAACTTTGCTAGTTTCTGGAAATCTGCAGTCATGTTCACATGCCTAATTCCTTTAGAGATTCAGGGGGCATTACATCAGGCTGCTGGCTAGTGGCACTTGGCACACTTGGGACAGCAATTGGCGTCCAACGCTGCAACATGTACTGCTCCGGGATGACATCAAGCCCAATATGCGTGAACACTTTTACTATGTGGCAACAAAGGATTCCATCCCTCTCCATTTTGCAACATTCACACGAATAGTGTCCTCTGGGTATTTTTGCCACCACCAAGTAGTTCCTGGAACCATACTTCACAACCCAATCTGTATTTGGTCTCAGCTCAGACGTTTCCACACCAATTTGGAATGCATTGTAGCGTCCAATCATCGAAAACTCATCATGGAACTTTTAGTAAAGATCTCTAGTGTATGTCTTGTATGCCTGCTTTTCTATTGTTAACGATGACCACATGTCAACATCCAGATGTTTTGTCCTATAGTCATTGCACCCTTCCTTGACGAGGATGTGTGTCTGTATTTTCTCGTACTAGCTACTTCACAAAGTTCAGAATTGACTTGTGAGGGTTGACATACCACTTCAATACTGCATTGAACCCCTCACTTCATTGTGTAGACTGCAAGAAGAGGAAAAATCTAAGCTTGAAGTAACATGGCACCCAAGTGTTCCTATATTTGTACAAATTCTCAAAATGGGTGTGTGTAATTGCCTCATATTTCATCATCAACGTAGCCCAATTCTGTTCAAACTCATCTAGTGTGAAACTGAAATCAACGCAAAGGTTGAAATCTCCAGACAATCCCGAGTTCTGGCCTAGCAACCATCCAACTTTCTCTTGAGATTTTTTCATGACGTGCCACCGACAACATCGGTGCACACTTGTGGGAAATATGTTCTTTATGGACTCTGTCATTGCCACATCCTGATCAGTAATGATGTTATCCGGTGCCCTTCCATTCATAGCCTCTAGGGAAGCTCCACAAACCCAATCAAAGCTGGTCTTCATTTCTTGCCTCACAAACGCGCAACCCAACATGAAAGATTTCCCATGACGGTTGATCCCAATGAATGGAGCAAAATGCATGTTGTACATATTGGTCATGTGTTGTGTCAAAGGAGACACAATCATGATATGCCTCTGTATAAGCTTTCCGTGCCAAGCCATCCACCCAAAAAATGTTTTCTGCCCTCCCTTCGAGATCATATTTTATCTTATAGAAAAAATCATGATCATCTTTTTGCAAGTCTTTAAAATGTTCAATTGTCTCAATAATGTCCCCCTCTTTCATTGAGTCCTTGGAGAAGCCAGCACATAGGTTTGTTATTGCTTTAGGTCCATACGGTACATTTAGCTCCAAGCCATAAAATTCTGACATGGTATGCATCATACGGCCTGCAGTAAACAAAGTTTAGTTAGATAGTTGCACACTTCGCAAATAACAGTTGCAGACTAAAGAACAATAGTTGCACAACTATTGACATGTGGTTGCCATAGATCTTATTTTTCATTTTTTTACCCCCTTTTTATTCCACAGTGCAAAACAATTTAGTTATTATTGTCTATCATCAGTTGCAGAGATATGAACACTCGTTGTAGAAAAGAAGGTTTACTTGCATCGATAAGGAACACTAGTTTGCAGAACAAATATTATGGAGTTGCCATCAAAACTATGACCATTTTGTAAATCTACATCTTATTCAATCAAAAAATAGTTCCAACTTTGTGTTTTCTTTATGGGACTAATTTTTCACAAGTACTCAAGCCTGGTTGCACAACACAGTGTATGTACTTGCGCAACCCCCTACTACTAGATGCGCAATTGGCAGAGCAGAATTAAACAATTTAGTTTGAAGATTGAAGTTTTTGGGAGGTCAATGAGAACACACCTGAAGTCAGATTGCAGTTGTAGAGTATCTCTAGGAACCTCTTTTCCTCCAGTGGTATACCCATGTGAGATCGCAAGTATTTGGACAGCGAAGGCTTGGTGACCAAAGGATGATTATGATCATGCACAAAGTGGGTTACTTCCCACCGCTCATCCTTCAATTTAACCAACATTTTTTGCCTTACATTGTGCTCGCTTTATCCTTTCTCTCTTGCTCTTCTTCTTATTCTTCTTTTGTCCACTCTCCTCTCCATCGAATATTGGCACTTCTTCCATTTCATCTTCTTCACCCAAAGGTTTGGGGTCTGGTATAGGATCTAGCACAGGTGGCAACTCAGCTCCGACATCATCCTATTTTGGCTTCCTAAACTTGTTACATGCAAATTGTTGTTTCTCCAATATGTTGGTATAAGCATTCCTCCTTGAAGAGTTCATCTTAACAAAGAAACCTATCTTTAGGGCATAATCATTGTAATAATCCTTAGCACCCTGCAGAGTATCAAATCTCATCCCAACAAACGGCTCCAATGGCTGAGAACCAACCTCATCTTCCTCCACAGCATTTCGATCACCACCAACTACCCCTGCCCTTTGTTCTGTTTTAGTAGGTCCTGCCACTGTGGTCTTTGTTTCGTCAAGTGTATGGCTTTCTGGTTGCATGTTGACATCAACATCATCCATCAAACATGATCTTGATTTGGCTATGTGAAAATCCCTGGTTGTACAAACTCAACATCATCATTAGGCAACACATTGAGATAAGGAGGCAACGCACTGAGGTCTATCATCCTTGAAAGCTGCTCCAACCTGCATTTTTTTTCAACAAAAAAGTCATCAACAAGCTGTATTGGGGCATAGTTGCTAGAAAAGTGAGGCGTGAATTTAACACCGTTGTGCTACCTCTTGAGCTTGCGTTGGTTTTACCCTTGAAGAGGAAAGGGTGATGCAGCAAAGTAGCATAAGTATTTCCCTCAGTTTTGAGAACCAAGGTATCAATCCAGTAGGAGATAACGCGACAAGCCACCGAATACCTGCATAAACAAACACCAACTTGCGACCAACGCGACAAAGGGGTTGTCAATGCCTTCACGGTTATTTGCAAAGTGAGATCTGGTAGAGATGGATAAATGATAAATTAATATTTTTTGGTATTTTTGGTTTATGGAACGGAAAGTAAAAAAATGAAGGAAATATGCCCTGGAGGCAATAATAAAGTTGTTATTTATATTTCCTTATATCATAATAAATGTTTATTATTCATGCTAGAATTGTCTTAACCAGAAACTTAGTACATGTGTGAGTACATAGATAAACTGAGTGTCACTAGTATGCCTCTACTTGACTAGCTCATTAATCAAAGATGGTTAAGTTTCCTATCCATGGACAAAGAGTTGTCATTTGATAAACGGGATCACATCATTAGAGAATGATGTGATTGACTTGACCCATCCGTTAGCGTAGCACTTTGATCGTTTAGTTTACTGCTATTGCTTTCTCCACAACTTATACATGTTCATATGACTATGAGATTATGCAACTCCCGAATACCGGAGGAACACTTAGTGTGCTATCAAATGGTGTTTGTTGAGTTGGCATAGATCAAGATTAGGATTTGTCACTCCGTGTATCGGAGAGGTATCTCTAGGCCCTCTCGGTAATGCACATCACTATAATCCTTGCAAGCAATGTGACAAATGATTTAGTTGCGGGATGTTGTATTACGGAACGAGTAAAGAGACTTGCAGGTGACGAGATTGAACTAGGGATTGAGATATCGACGATCGAATCTCCGGCATGGAACATAACGATGACAAAGGGAACAACGTATTTTGTTATGTGGTTTGACCGATAAAGATCTTCGTAGAATATGTAGGAACCAATATGAGCATCCAGGTTCCGCTATTGGTTATTGACCAGAGATGAGTCTCGGTCATGTCTACATAGTTCTCGAACCCGTAGGGTCCGCACGCTTAACGTTCGATGATGATCGGTATTATGAGTTTATGCGTTTTGATGTACCGAAGGTAGTTCGAGTCTCGGATATGATCACGGACATGACGAGGAGTCTCAAAATGGTCGAGACATAAAGATCGATATATTGGAAGGCTATGTTTGGACATCGTAATGGTTCCGGGTGAGTTCGGGCATTTACCGGAGTACAGGGGGGTTACCGGAACCCCCTAGGGAGTGTATGGGCCTTAGTGGGAGAGAGGAGGAGGAGGCCTAGGTGCCCCCCCCAAGCCCAATCCAAATTGGGGTGGGAGGCCGTCCCCCCTTTCCTTCTCCCTCTCTCTCCCTTCCTTCTCTCCTACTCCAACAAGGGAAAGGGGGAATCCTACTCCCACCGGGAGTAGGACTCCTCCCTTTGGGCGCGCCATAGACACACAAGTTGGATTGTTTAGCCATGTGCGGTGCCCCCCTCCACAGACTTCCACCTCGGTCATATTGTTGTAGAGCTTAGGCGAAGCCCTGCGTCGGTAACTTCATCATCACTGTCATCACGCCGTCGTGCTGACGAAACTCTCCCTCGACCTCAGCTAGATCTTGAGTTCGTGGGACGTCACCGAGCTGAACGTGTGCAGATCACGGAGGTGCGTACCTTCGGTGCTAGGATTGGTCGGATCGTGAAGACGTACGACTACATCAACCGCGTTACCATAATGCTTCCTCTTACGGTCTACGAGGGTACGTGGACAACACTCTCCCCTCTCGTTGCTATGCATCACCTAGATGGATCTTGCGTGTGCGTAGGAATTTTTTTGAAATTACTGCGTTCCCCAACAGTGGCATCCGAGCCAGGTCTATGCTTAGATGTTATATGCACGAGTAGAACACAAAGGAGTTGTGGGCGTGAGTATATACATATTGCTTGCTGTCACTAGTTGATTCTTGATTCAGCGGTATTGTTGGATGAAGCGGCTCAGACCGACATTACGCGTACGCTTACGCGAGACTGGTTCTATCAACGTGCTTCGCACACAGGTGGCTAGTGGGTGTCTATTTCTCCAACTTTAGTTGAATTGGATTAAATGAACAGGGTTCTTTCTGAAGATCAAAAAGCAATCACTATACTACGTTGTGGTTTTTGATGCGTAGGTAAGAACGGTTCTTGCTCAGCCCATAGCAGCCATGTAAAACTTGCAACAACAAAGTAGAGGAAGTCTAACTTGTTTTTGCAAGGAATGTTTTGATGTGATATGGTCAAGACATGATGCTAAATTTTATTGTATGAGATGATCATGTTTTGTAACAGAGTTATCGACAAACGGCAAGAGTCATATAGTTGTCGCTTTATTGTATGAAATGCAATCGCCGTGTAATTGCTTTACTTTATCACTAAGTGGTAGCGATAGTCGCAGAAGCAATAGTTGGCGAGACGAAAACGATGCTTCGATGGAGATCAAGGTGTCAAGCCGGTGACGATGGTGATCATGACGGTGCTTTGGAGATGGAGATCAAAGGCACAAGATGATGATGGCCATATCATATCACTTATATTGATTGCATGTGATGTTTATCCTTTATGAATCTTATTTTGCTTAGTTCGGCAGTAGCATTATAAGATGATCTCTCACTAAATTTCAAGGTATAAGTGTTCTACCTGAGTATGCACCGTTGCTGCAGTTCGTCATGCCGAGACACCACGTGATGATCGGGTGTGATAAGCTCTACGTTCACATACAACGGGTGCAAGCCAGTTTTGCACACGCGGAATACTCAGGTTAAACTTGACGAGCCTAGCATATCCTGATATGGCCTCGGAACACTGAGACCGAAAGGTCGAGCGTGAATCATATAGTAGATATGATCAACATAGTGATGTTCACCATTAAAAACTACTCCATCTCACGTGATGATCGGACATGGTTTAGTTGATATGGATCACGTGATCACTTAGATGATTAAAGGGATGTCTATCTAAGTGGGAGTTCTTAAGTAATACTAGCACAAATGCCCGTGCATTGCAACGAGAGACATAATTGTAGTGTATTTAAATTTAGTTAGAATTATATGGGAAAACACAATGATAGTTCATGTGAAATTTAATGTTCACCAAAATCCGTAGACCAACACAATAACAAATTATATGCTAATTCCAGATGGATTTCAAATTTATTTATATAGAGCTATAATTCATCATCATATTCTAATTTAAAATAGAACTGGTTATCTTTGATCGCATCTTGAAATATATTTCATGATGGTTGTAGAGGTGGTGTCGGCATGTGTTGGGTGCCTGGTGAGAACCACTTGTCATCGATCCATGTCGTTGTCACACAATATTAACAAAACAAAAAAATAATGAAGTGGAAATGCTGGGATTTTACACAAACAATTCTACAAAACAAAAATAGTAGGTAGCAAGCTCCAGAAGACCTAAAAACATGTGTTTCAATTATGAAAAGATGATACAGATGTCATCAACTTTTAAGGAGAAGATGTATCGACTTATCTATATAAATAAAATTAATATTAATAAAAACATAAATAATGAGATCACACGATTGATTAACATATTAATATTATTTATGGAAGAGGATAATGAATATACTTGGGGCTCAGTAGCATGAGATTTGCTTTTATTATTGGGCTTGTTGATATTTTTTGTTTTTTCTGTTTTCATGTAGCTTACCACACGTACCATGTGGTTGGGCTTGTTGATATTGATAGGACCAATTGTTGTTTGTGCCGATAAAACCGGTGGTTATCGTTGCAACTGTAGAAAAAATTGTATATTTCTAGAGACCCATTGTTGTCGCTAATTCTTCTTTTCGTCACAATTGTCGATGGTAGTCTCTCTTGCCCATTTATTCATGTGGAACATGATTAATCCCACAACTATGGGTTTGATCAGCATACTGTATCACAAAGCTTCCCGAGTCTCTCTTGCCCACCAACTTATAATTTTGTGGACTTAATGCTCCTAGTATATTAATTGATATTTCAAACCGGCAAGAGTAAAAATCTTATAAAGAAATAAAATCATTAATATTTTAGCCGTACAAACACAACATTAATTTTAGTCGTCAACCCATGCAACTGCACGGGCTAGCTATTACTCTAAACACATAATGTATCAGAATGACTGAATGATTAGACACAACTCAACTTATTATTCCATCATTATTGAGTTGTTATATGTGGCAATATTGTTTACATAAGAATGCTTCTGGTTATATCTTTGTGGATGTTTTTTCATCTTTTCAGTGCTCCCCTAAAGAATGCATATGCATTGCTAAAGACCATGTGAAAGAAAGTGCACCAAAGTTCCATTTCATCTACTGTGGAAGTAAGATTCTTTTCTTCTTTGTTCGCAAAAAAAGTATTTTGTTGTGGAAAACAACAATGGTCGTAAAATTACTTCGGTTTCAAGTTGCAAATGTTATGATGTTCTATGTCACAGATTCACATAGGTAGAAAAGCTAGGCAAAAATGGTAGCCAACAACATTTAATAATGGCTATAGACAAAAGTGTGAGGTGAAGGTAAGTACAAAAAAATAAAGGCTTATTCAAATATGGGCCGAATTTTAAAAGAAAAAATAGGAAAATAATTACGCATTTGTGCTATTTTTTTTTTGGAATCTTGTTATTAAAAAGTAAATTCTAAATTCCAAGCCATTGTAGGTAGGAAAAGCTTCATATGTGCCTTGTTTACTGTCTTGGGTAGCCAGGGGATACAAAATGGACATGAAAGTAAATTTCCTCTTTTGAAATTTAAATGCAAAGAATATTTTTCAAATAAGATAAGGTAATTAGCTAATAAATGTGTTTGAGTGTTTCATTTGGACCTGCAGCAGTTCGCTTAACACTTTGAAACTATTATGTTGGCTACAATACTTGTGTGCAGCAAATTTAGTAACATGCGTTTGTCAATTATCAAAAGACTGGTAGAGAGAAAGTCTTCGAGATTTTCTTAGAAATATTGATTTAGAAAAATATAATTCAGGAATGAATAAGAAATATAAAACACAACTTCAATGTTTATGGTTGAATTTGGTTCTTTGTCATCGAAGTGTTTCTCATACCAAGAACGAATGATCAAGTCAATGGTTTTATGCTTAAGTGATGGGCTGCTTCTAGAACTCCTCCTTTGAAACTATTTAGAACTTCCCTTTGCTCTCTTTGAGTCATTTTGACAAATGTCCATCTTGACAACGTAAATAAGCATGGATACTTGGTCGCACCATGTTACTCTATGTTGAATATAATTATCTCTCTCTCTCTCTCTCTCAAGCAATTTCATCAGGAGATTAATGTCAGTACAAATCCATGTGCTCCACCTCCACCTTACGATTATAATTAGATATAGTAGAGTGCCTGCACGGAAGCGAGACAATGTAAGCTGAACAGTCAAGCAGAGCATACCTTCACATTTATAGACTGTTGTCTTAGCTGCAACACCTGTGTGTAGCCACTCCAGTAGCATATGTTTGTGAATTATAAAGAGAGAAAGGAATTCTTCGAGATTCTCTTGAAAATATTTATTTAGAAAACTATAATTTACAATGCATGAAAATATAAAACACCACTACAATTTGGTTACATGGCTTCTAAGTGTTGATCATAGAAAAAAATGATCAGATCAAAGTCCCTATGTTGAAATAATATGCTGCTTCTAAAACTCGTGATTTGAAAAATATTTAGAACTTCCTTCTGTTATCCATGGATGATTTTGACGAATGTCCATCTTGGCAACCTTTTTAGGATACAAAAATATGCACAATAATGCGACATAAACTACTATTACTTTTGTTTACTCTTCTTGCTGTTATGAACAGATACTACAACTACAAAACTATATAAATCTATTGCATTAGTCGTTCCTTTTACTTTCTTTTTGCGCTAACGAATAAAATATAGTAATTTGAACACTATGTGAAACGCTTTGGTACAGTATGGCAAATGATGGCGCACATATATATGGCTCTTATTAAGAAACTTGAGAAAATAATATTACCTCCTCCCTTTTAAATTTCTATTGTTCTGATGCAGATTTGGTACCAATTCATGTAGCATAAAACAATTTCAGTGCAATGTCAATAGCAGCTTATAAAATCTAGACGTACAAACAAAAAAGGATCCTGGTCAAGTGATTTTATTCTTCCCATAAAAACCAAGAACGAACACAAAGAACATGAATAGTCATTAAAGTAAATTTTGTTGTTGCAAGTGGGTTGCACCTGTACTTGACCGCACTGTGCTATTCTTTGTTGAATATTGTTATATATCTCAAGCAATTTCATCATGCAGAACGACATAATGTCACCCGACACGGGATCGTCGACAGGGATCCAGGGCCGGGGTCGAGTATTGGAACGCCGAGGATCAATGTCTCGAACGTGACCCCTAGTTTTTAGGTTCTCGCTCCCACTGGATTGACCCGTGAATAGAAAATATACCAGGCATCCATGCGTCTGCCCTCTGTGTCGCCTAACGCAAGGCTTCACATTGAGTCTCAGTTCTCACTGGAAGCATCGTGCCAGGATACGCCACGGGTACCAGGAGTGTGGCCTTCGCAGCTCACACAACGTGGACATGGTGGTTGTGGCGCCGCTGTCTGCAGTCCCGCTTCCGCACCCGACGACTGAGTCGCCAAGAAAACCAGATCCGCGAGACGGTGGCAGGGTCGTACTGCAGCCAATCTGCAATGGCGCCTCTGTGAGATGCAAATCAGGAGGAAGACACCGCGATTTTGGTAGGTGCCCGAGTAATTTGTGGCTACATTAAAATCTTTCCAGGGGCATGTATTTCAACGTTCCTTGTTCCGTGAAAACCTTCCAAGTATGAAGTTTAATGATTCTATTCACTGGAATTTCTCACGGGATACTAACCTTCCAAGTAATCCGATTTTTTTACGGAATTAAAGAACCAAATCTAGAGAAAACTCACCGGAAGGATATGGGAGAAGCCATCACGTCTCCATTGGGATGGCACACCGACTTGTCTGCTTTGAGTTTATGCCATCTGACTGCATGATGCTAAGATGAAAAGAGGCGGCTGTAACTCATAGGGAAAACATAGCACGGAAGAGAGCAGAGTAGTCCATGAAGAAAGGCAGCGTGGATGTAAAGGAGGGCAGAGTCCATGATATACAGGAGTATCTAGGAAGAAAGGCTGCGTTGAGATGTAACTGTTTTTTCTCACAATTAAGCAATATTAAAAAAAGATTATGTGGGTTGATCTGGACCGTAATAATCTGGCCCCACGAGATTAACGGTTCGTATTTTCTAATTAACATGGTAATTTTTTGGGAGTCACAAATTAGTATAGGTATAGATAGATAGATAGATAGATAGATAGATAGATAGATATCTCTACTCCTAATGGAGCAGTTGGTAGTCTCGCTTCCAGGTTTTTTTTCGTCCCACCTCACCCGGTTTTTTTGGTACTTCTTTGGTACTTCCTCCCACCTCCCACCCGTTTCATTTCGCTGGTTTTTTTCGTCCTTCCCCTACCCCACCGGTTTAGTTTCGCGTCACCCTCTCACACAACGAAAAAAATCTTAACGGATCATAACTTTCCATGCGTCACCCTCCCATCAATGCAATTTGATTTAGGAAACATATAATAAATTTTAAGGAAACAAATAACAGACTTTAAAGAAAAATCCAATTTTAAGGAAACAAATCAATCGATCCATCCAAATCAAACGATCCATCTCATCAATGCAATTTGCTTTAGGAAACATATAATGGATGTGAAGGAAACAAATAATAGACTATCTAAATCAATCGATCCATCCCATCAATGCAATTTGATTTAGGAAACATATAATAAATTTTAAGGAAACAAATAACAGACTTTAAAAAAAATCCAATTTTAAGGAAACAAATCAATCGATCCATCCAAATCAAACGATCCATCTCATCAATGTAATTTGCTTTAGGAAACATATAATGGATGTGAAGGAAACAAATAATAGACTATCCAAATCAATCGATCCATCCCATCAATGCAATTTGATTTAGGAAACATATAATAAATTTTAAGAAAACAAATAACAGACTTTAAAGAGAAATCCAATTAACTAATCTCTACTCTTAAAGGCCCCTCGATTGATTTTTGTCCCTCGCTTCCTTTCCCAGCACTTATACAATGGAAGGAATTATAATCCACCTATTTGTTCTCCTATATATCTGTGCAGGCAACACAACATAAACCGGTGAAAAAAACACTCACCTCGCACGTCCCCCTGCCTGCAATCCCGAAACGTCGCCATCGCTCCAGGCTCCAGCCTCCGCCGTCCTACATCTTGCCCCTCTCCAACCTCAGAGACCTCCGCCACCGCCGCCATCTCGGAACCCCAGTTCAGGGCAGGACTCAGAGAGGGTGTGGCTGTGGACGACGCTGCCGCCGTCGCAGAACCCTAGGGCAGGGCGTGGTCGCGTTGCGGGCAGCGCGAGCGGCCGTGCGTCTCCCCCGTCAGGCTGTCCTCGGCAGGAACTCGGGACCTCCTCCTGACAGAGCTAAGGCCCTCCGAGGTCCAAGTCGCTGTGCGGCGTGCACAGTAATCTCCCCGGCCTACTCTGTCTTCACGTCAATGCTCATGTGCTCCGACCCTCCCCGACCCCTCCCAGCAAGCAGCAGAGTCTCTCGGGTTCGAGCTCCACCGGGCCGCCGGCGGCGGCGTCCATGTTCGTTGGGCGGAGCACAACGCTAGGTTTGAAATTCACCATGATGCTACTGATGAGGCTCTCCTTCTCCTTTGTTTCGTCTGGGTTTTTTCGTCCCCCGTCCCACCACCCCATCTCGTCTGGGTTTGAAATCAATAAGAGCAGCACAAAGTCTAGGTCCCTGTCTCGGTGGCAGACGGAAGGAGAAGAAGGATTGATATGTATGAGAATATTAATATTGAACTCTTAAAGTTAATGTGGCCCCGTTGCAACGCACGGGCGTTCTTCTAGTAGATAGATAGATATAGATGTTGATATTTTTCCCGTGCTCATTTTCGTTCCTCCATAAATATCGTGTGTGCACCCTCAACCTTCCTTTTTAGCCTCACACAATCCTGATTCCGCCCGTTTAAATCCTTCCTTATTATATCATTCCTTTTACTTATTAGCCTCACATAATTTCTTCCTTCCGTTTTCCCGTGCCTTATATTAATTAAGGATCCCATCCATTTAAATATTGTGCCGAGCCCACCCACCATAATCCTTCCTTTGAATATTCTGCCGAGCCCACACAATACTTCTTTTGAATTAGCCGCATCTATTTAGCCACGCTCCTTTCCTTAATTAGCCTATCCGCTTATTTAGCTCTTCTCTTTTCACGTCTGTTTGTTAATTATTTGGCTATATTAACCGGTATGTGTGTCCTTAAAATCGCAAGGTGGGATTATTCATCAAGTAGGATGTTTGTCTCAGTTGGTTGTTGTAGCCAAAGAAATAGAAGAGATCTAACGTTCGATTCTCCACAGTAATGTATTTTTTTCATTTCTCTATGATCTAATATAAGGAAGCCCACTCGCGTGCATGCAACTGATAAGGGAAGGCCCATGTTATTTGCGGCCAGTTAGCTGGGCTAGGATAGCTGCATGTACGTAGTTATTATGAAATTTCAGGCCCATGTCACCGACGAACCAGAGAGTTTTATCGTGGACACCTGGGCGATGTACGAACGAACGCTAACACATGAAAATATTAGTACCACCTCGAATATGTTTTAAATACAAACAGAAAGCGTAAATTCACGAGAAAAAGCGTATTGTGACGGTGAACCCACGGAGTCAATCCATGCTTTATTATTAGGGAAAGATGATTAATTGAACTTTAATTTATAATGAACTTAGTACCTGATAGTATTTTGCATGTCTATGTTGTTGTAGATAGATGACCCGTATTGTTGTTCCGTTGAATTTTAATGCGTTCCTAGAGAAAGCTAAGTTGAAAGATGATGATAGCAACTACACGGACTGGGTCCATAACTTGAGGATTATCCTCATTGCTGCACATAAGAATTACGTCCTGGAAACACCGCTAGGTGACAAACCCGCTGCAGGAGCAACACCAGATGTTATGAACGTCTGGCAGAGCAAAGCTGATGACCACTCGATAGTTCAGTGTGCCATGCTTTACGGCTTAGAACTGGGACTTCAACGACATTAACGTCATGGAGCATATGAGATGTTCCAGGAGTTGAAGTTAATATTTCAAGAAAATGCCCGGATTGAGAGATATGAAGTCTCCAATAAGTTCTACAGCTGCAAAATGGAGGAGAATAGTTCTGTCAGTGAACATATACTCAGAATGTCTGGGTACCACAACCACTTGACTCAGCTGGGAGTTAATCTTCCTGATGATAATGTCATTGACAGAGTTCTTCAATCACTGCCACCAAGCTACAAGAGCTTCGTGATGAACTATATTATGCAAGGGATGGATAAGACGATTCCAAGCTCTTTGCAATGCTAAAGGCCGCGGAGGTAGAAATCAAGAAGGACCATCAAGTGTTGATGGTCAACAAGACTACGGGTTTCAAGAAAAAGGGTAAAGGGAAGAAGGGGAACTTCAAGAAGAACGGCAAGCAAGTTGCTGCTCAAGTGAAGAAGCCCAAGTCTGGACCTAAGCCTGAGACTGAGTGCTTCTACTACAAAGGGACCGGTCATTGGAAGCGGAACTGCCCCAAGTATTTGGCGGAGAAGAAGGATGGCAGAGTGAAAGGTATATTTGATATACATGTTATTGATGTATACCTTACTAATGCTCGCAGTAGCGCCTGAGTATTTGATACTGATTCTGTTGCTAATATTTGCAACTCGAAATAGGGGCTATGGATTAAGCGAAGATTGGCTAAGGACGAGGTGACGATGCGCGTGGGAAATGGTTCCAAAGTCGATGTGATCGCCGTCAGCACGCTACCTCTACATCTACCATCGGGATTAGTATTAGACCTAAATAATTGTTATTTGGCGCCAGCGTTAAGCATGAACATTATATTTGGATCTTGTTTGATGCGAGACGGTTATTTATTTAAATCAGATAATAATGGTTCTTCTACTTATATGAGTAATATCTTTTATGGTCATGCACCCTTGATGAGTGGTCTATTTTTACTAAATCTCGATAGTAGTGATACACATATTCATAGTATTGAAGCCAAAATATATAAGTTTAATAATGATAGTGAAACTTATTTGTGGCACTACCGTTTAGGTAATATTGGTGTAAATCGCATGAAGAAACTCCGGAACAAAGGAACGAGCAACATGCTTATTGGAAATAATACATACTAATGTATGCGGTCCGATGAGTGTTGATGCTCGTGGAGGGTATTGTTATTTTCTGACCTTCACTGCTGATTTGAGCAGATATGGGTATATCTACTTGATGAAACATAAGTCTGAAACATTTAAAAAGTTCAAAGAATTTCAGAGTGAAGTGGATAATCATCGTAACAAGAAAATTAAGTTTCTACGATCTGATCGTGGAGGTGAATATTGGAGTTATAAGTTTGTTCTTCATTTCAAACAATGCGGAATAATTTCGCAACTCACGCCACCTAGAACGCCATATCGTAATGGTGTGGCCGAACGTCATAACCGCACTTTATTAGATATGGTGCGACCTATGATGTCTCTTACTGATTTACCGCTATCGTTTTGAGGTTATTCTTTAGAGACGGCTGCATTCACGTTAAATAGGGAACCACCAAAATCCGTTGAGACAACACCTTATGAACTCTGGTCTGGCAAGAAACCCAAGTTGTCGTTTCTTAAAGTTTGGGGTTGTGATGCTTATGTGAAAAAGCTTCAACCTGATAAGCTCGAACCCAAATCGGAGAAATGTGTCTTCATAGGATACCCAAAGGAGACTGCTGGGTACACCTTCTATCACAGATCCAAAGGCAAGATATTCGTTGCTAAGACTGGATCCTTTCTAGAGAAGGAGTTTCTCTCGAAAGAAGTGAGTGGGAGGAAAGTAGAACCTGATGAGGTAACTGTACCTGCTCCCTTATTGGAAAGTGGTTCATCACAGAAATCAGTTCTAGTGATTCCTACACCAGTAAGTGAGGAAGCTAATGATGATGATCATGAAACTTCTGATCAAATTACTACTGAACCTCATAGGTCAACCAGAGTAAGATCCGCACCAGAGTGGTATGGTAATCTTGTTCTGGAGGTCATGTTACTTGACCATGATGAACCTACTAACTATGAGGAAGCGATGATGAGCCCAGATTCCGCAAAATGGCTTGAGGCCATAAAATCTGAGATAGGATCCATGTATGAGAACAAAGTGTGGACTTTGGTTGACTTGCCTGATGATCGGCAAGCCATAGAGAATAAATGGATCTTCAAGAAGAAGACTGACGCTGACGGTAATATTACTATCTACAAAGCTTAACTTGTTGCAAAAGGTTTTCGACAAGTTCAAGGAGTTGACTACGATGAGACCTTCTCACCCGTAGCGATGCTTAAGTCCGTCCGAATAATGTTAGCAATTGCCGCATTTTATGATTATGAAATTTGGCAAATGGATGTCAAAACTGCATTCCTTAATGGATATCTTAAAGAAGAGTTGTATATGATGCAACCAGAAGGTTTTGTCGATCCAAAAGGTGCTAACAAAGTGTGCAAGCTCTAGCGATCCATTTATGGACCGGTGCAAGCCTCTCGGAGTTGGAATATATGCTTTGATAGTGTGATCAAAGCATATGGTTTTATACATACTTTTGGAGAAGCCTGTATTTACAAGAAAGTGAGTGGGAGCTCTGTAGCATTTCTGATATTATATGTAGATGACATATTGTTGATCAGAAATGATACTGAATTTCTTAATAGCATAAAAGGATACTTGAATAAGAATTTTTCAATGAAAGACCTCACTGAAGCTGCTTATATATTAGGCATCAAAATCTATAGAGATAGATCAAGACACTTAGGCCAACTCCACCGCGCGACCCCAAACGGACGTCTGTTTTGTCCGAATTCTGTCCGTTTGGGTAGGGATTTGGGGTCGTGTCCGGGCGTGTCCTGGGATGCAGTGGCCGTGCCCCCAGCGCGCGGACGCATCCTGGCCGTATCCTATCCGCATATTTTTCTTTGCAAGTCCTTAACTTTTTTTATCATTCATTTTTGGTACATGACAATACATCATCACATTTTGACTAGTAAAGCAAGGCCAAAGAAAATAAGAACAACAAGAATACATTTTAGAAGATAGCCAACTTCCATAACTGCCCCCTTGAGTTGGGTTAGGGCCTTCTCAATGCACTCATTGTTGATCTATGGAGGAGGCTCGATCTGGCATCCTCCTTTCTTCTTCAAGCCAGATGTAGATGTTGCTTCCTCACACCTAGTCTCGTGTCTAGCCTCTAATTTAGCAACAAGTACACTTGTCTCATTTACAGCCTCTATGCTAGCTAAAAGTGCACGAACATGTACTAAATTTTGCTCTATCAATATATCGATGTACTCTTCTTCCCAATACCAAAACTTGCATCCATTCTACACAACAAAATTTGAAGTTAGCAGAACTAGTCAAATCTAGAGCACAGCCCGAAGCTAAAAAAAGCACATACCCCATCGTTTAAGCACTTGATGAACACCCATCCGGGATGTTCCGGCGTTGTAGACACGCGGCGCACGACCATCCTTGGGCAGTGGTCGCACTTAATGAGTGGCAACGATGCGCCGGCGAGCTTTTGGGCAAGCACCGAGCCTGGCCGACCGCCATTCGTGTATCTGCCGGTGGACCACCGACGATGCAGATCCGAATGGCTAGAGGAGGAGCCACTGCCTGCATGTGGCCTTGCGGCCCTGCCAGGGCCTTCCAGTGAGGTGCCCGGCCAGTCCATGGCGCGGTCCGGCCTCCCACAGCCGGCCGAGCTCAAGGCCGACCGGATCCGTCCCAAAACCAGCCGGCGGGTGCGCAAACCAGGTGGTCGTGGTTGGGTAGCTCGGCGGCGCCGAGGGGAAGGAGTTGGGCGAGCTCGCGTCCGAACTACACAGCTGTAATGGCAGCGGTGGCGGCGGCGGCGAGGGGAAGAGTGGGGAAGAGTGCAGGGGGTGTGTAACATCCCAAAATTCTAAATTTTGGAATGTTATAATAAATAGATAGATTTGATTGATTGTTTGATTGACTGTCTGAAAGTGAGTGAATTCGAAAGTTTTGAAAGTTAAATGAGAGGGAATAAAAGGACTTTTCCAAACTTTCATATTTTCTTTCTGATCTCCATGAATTCAAATTCTTTTCAACACAAAACCCTAGAGAGAAGATGACATGACTTCTTCCATTTAAAATGAAAAGGGTGTTTGAAAAATATTTGAATTCCATTGGGAAATATTTTCCAATTCAGAAACTTTATGCAACTCAATGATTTTCACGAGAGAAGATAAAATGACTTCTTCCCATTATGAAATATGAGTTGGGAGTTTCAAAGGATCAATTTCAAGTCCTTTTGGAATTAATTTTCAATTTGGATTTATTTGAGTTTTATTCAAATTATTTTTCTCCAAAAATAAAATATATGGAAAATAGGGTAACATGATTCCCTACATTAGAAAATTGGAGAAAAATTAATTTGAAATCATTTTGGTATTTTCAAAATGATTTTAGTTGGATTTTAATAGACCAGTAGCACTCTTTGTTTTATCTGAATTTGTGTGGATTTTATTTGAAGTTATAAAAATGTTCATGTCGTAGAAAATCTTTTTCTGAAAATTTTGATATATAATATGCCTATATAATATTTTTAGTTATCTCGTTTTATTATTTTTATTTGTCTGAAAATGTTTTTTTTTTAAAATTCTTCCCACCGTAACTCGGCCGGCCCAGCTCCCAGCCGAGGCCCAGCCCAGCTCGCCCGACCTCTCCCATCTCCCTCCCGTGTGGGAGTCCGCCGCCCGCACGCCTCGCCGGCGCCGCCGTGACCGGGCGGGAGTCCGCAGCTCTGCCCCGGCCCCTCGCGCAAGGAATCGCCTCGCGCCCCCTCTTAAAAGGCACGCCCGGTCCCGTTTCCCTCGGAGCCCAAGCCGCCAGAAGCCGCGCGCCGCCGCCGGATCTCACCACCGCCGGAAGCCGTAGCCGCCGCCCTCGTCGCCGTCGACCGTCACCGACGCCACCACTGCAACCGCCGCTCCACGCCGCCCCTCCTCGTGCTCTTCGCTGCCTCACGCGACGCCCGGAGCCGCCGCTCCGGCCGAGACCGAAGCCGCCGCCGCCGTCCTCCCCGACTCCGGTGATCGCCACGGTAACCGCCGCCTCCAATCCGATGGATCTGGATCCAACGATCCAGATCTTTCTGTTTTTTTGTTTCATTTTGTTTTTTTTAGAGAACGTTCGCTGGTTAGAGTTAGAAAGTGAGCGTTCGCTCAGTAGGTTTTTTTCTTTTTCTGCTTATTTTACGTCAGGGACCTATCCGTGAATATAATTATTTACAGATTGGCCCCTAGTTTTCAAACGACCGCAACTCTTTGCTCGTTTAACCAAATCCAACGAAACCAATGCCCATGTCTTCGTTATGATCTCCTCTATCCAGTAATCCAACTCAAACATGTTTTTGAAAAGTTTAAAATTTGAATTAGATCAGATCTGAATTCAAACTTCGTTTGATCATAACTTGAGTTTCGTAGCTCCGTTTGAGTTGATTCTTTTTGCAAATCGAAGCTCTTGACCTAAACATTCTAATAAGGCCAAATTCACATAATTTTGGTACTGTTAGAAATTGTTTTATGTTGCAAGAGTTATTTGCTTGGTTTCGATGTTTTCCGAATTGTTTTCTTTGTTCTTCCCGATCTTTTGAGTGATTGCTTATGTGTGGTTACTACTGCTTGCTTATGATAGATTCACCGGAGTGTGACGAGTAGAACTATCAAGAGTTTTGAGTGCGAATCATCTTCATCAACATTGCAGGCAAGTAACACTTTGATCATACCTTTTCTACTACCCAGTTTTATTGCATTAGATCAATCCTCACACATTGCATGATTAGGATCTAATTAAATTGTGGGATGGGAAGTAGATGAGGTAGTACCTATTACCTGTTTATTATCAAACCTTTGGGAGTTACTTCTACGTTTGCTTATTATGCCATGCTATGCTAGTAGACGTGGATTGGGTGAGTGAAATCCATGACAGATGTGAGATTGTTAATTAATGGTTTATCTAAGGTGGCAACTTAAACACACATCTGGGTGGATTGAGGCACCTGGGTATTCCAGGACTTGCCTGTTTTCTTTTGGACCGCCACCCAGGCTCAAAGGGATCATGAGACTATTTATACTAGAAACTTTCGTGTGCAGCCACAAGCTATTATGGGCTCTAGCATAGTTTACTAAGTTGTGCGAACTCTTACAGTGGTAGACTAGCAGATGTAGGGGATGTAGGTGGTACGGTCTACCTGATCGTAAGGTGCTAGCGCTTTGGAAAGACTATGTCTCGGTCATCCGTCTTCTCAAACACCATGTAGTGCGAGAAACCAAACGGAGGCGATCGAGTCTTGTGGGGAAAAGTGCGCAAACCTCTGCAGAGTGTAACAAACTAATCATGGTTAGCCGTGTCCCCGGTTTTGGACATCTTGAGTATCTAGTACTTGGATTATCATGTGAATCTCATCATGTGACTTTAAATAATTTTATTGGGTTTTAATGATGTTACTTAATTGGGATTGAGAATGCTGTCAACCATTCTCAATGATTAACAACCACCATGATAGTTAAATAAATTTATTCCTTTGCAGTAGGGAAAAATTGGCTTTACGCAAAAATATAACCATAGAGCTTTTCCACCAGCCAAATATGCATGTAGTGATAGCCATTGTTCATCATTCTCTATGGTGTGAATTTGCCAGTACATTCAATGTACTGACCCTTTGTGGCTGCAACGTCTCATGTTGCAGGATATCTTACGACGAGTAAGTGATACGTTAGGGTTACGATTTCTACACTCAACTTTGCCGTTGGTGTTGATGGGAATCCACAACCTTGTTACTTCCGCTATTTTGGATTGAGGTAATAGTATTTTACGTTACTTATACATGTGATTTACCTCTGTTATAAATCCTCGAGTACTGTGTGTGTCAGCATACCGATCCAGGGATGACACTTAAGCACAGAGACTTGATCCATTCAGGTCGGGTCGCTACAAGATGGTACCAGAGCATATGTTGACTGTAGGAAGTGACCCTAGAAACTGGCAAGCCCATAGCAAAGATTTTTCTCTACAACTTTCCCTTTCAAAAAGATCTTTTACCTCTCTTCTCTTCTGAGCTTATTCAAAAATTCCTTTTTAGTGAGACCATACCCCTTTTCCCTTTTGACCATGAAGATTCGACTAATGAGACCACTCCAAGAAGTACAAGATATCGGACAACTAAGACCACTTCAGAATGAAGAGTATTTTCCGTGCAATGGAAACTACAACCGAAGACAAGTAGAATTTGTAGGCTCTGAAGAATTCCCAGATTTGTATGACCTAGGAAGGCTACCCTTATGGCACTTGGCAGACTATGGAAGTTGTCAATACCCGAGATCAAGGTGTATCGGAGAAAGACTGAAACAAGGAGCATGAGAATTCAAAGTTTTGAAAACCCTAAGGCAGGAGATATCAACTATGGAATGGTAGCTCATGGAAATGATAAGAGCAGAAACATGGTTATCCGTGATGTCATCGCCCGCTGATGCTATTGTCACCGTGCTGAGTTAAGGATGCATTTCGTCAGAATGGATTTGATGGAAGAAGGCTGATGGAGCACCTATTAGTAAGATGAAGTTTTAACCTTAGCCGGTGTATCACCAGGATCTGGAGTAGTACATCAAGAAGTTAAGATGGATCTACAAGAAGCCGTATTTTGATAAGGACCATTTCGTGAAGAACTTAGGTCCAAGAAGCGAAAGTAGCCAAGCTGGAGGAGCCAAACCTCGAGAAACCGGAGATTCGTCAGGAACTAGACCATGGTTCATGCCAAGGATGTTGAAACCTAGAAGTTTGAAATACAACTCCAGAATATTAAAGGATGTCACGAGAGATTTCACGTCAACAGAGATGATCTGGCAAAAGAACTTGAGAAGACAAGCATGATCGGAAGAAGCCATTGGAGGCATGAACAAGGCTTGAAGAGTTTGGAGACGTTGAAGATTTATTGACCTTTAGAAGACCAAACCCCTGTTATATACCTACGTTAGATGCGACGTTTGTGAGCTGTCATTTGTTTGATGTTTTTCCCGATGGCCACAAATAAAATCTATCTTTTTAGAACTTTTGTTTGTGTTGTGTGTATCCCTCTCTATCTCTCTTATCTCACCCCAAACCCATGGACCCAATAGAGGATGAATGAAGATGAGCTTATATTTTCTGGACCGATGAGACAATTGGAGATGGACCAATGGATTCCGAACATGGAGGATCACATGGAGAATAACCCTATAGTCGGAAAGGATATGACCCAGCATGCTCTTCAGTGCTTTGAAAGAGGTGATGCTACTTGGTGGAGGATGTACCAAACCATCAATGGATGGCAAGGAGTAACCACCTGGAGAGAATTAAAGTTGACTCTGCAAAGATCTCACCTTGTGTCCCAGAAGTTGAAGCTTTATGGAAAGGATATGAAGAAACCTTGTGCATGCAAGATTTGTGGAGAAATAGGACACACCCATAAAGAACACAAGGATGAATGCCCTAATTGTGAAGGAAGTCACCCAGTTGAAGAATGCCCAACTAGGCAGATTTCTTGTTTCTTGTGTGAAGGGACTACCCACTATCCTGCTCAGTGTCACATTTACCCCATGGTACAACGAACCATCCAGCAGAAGAAAGAAGTAATGAAAGGAGCCCTCATGGAAATTTTAGAAGAAGTTGTGATGAAGGAAGAGATGGAGGACACGCTTAAAGAAGACCCGAGTAAACCCTGCACTAAGTCTTGCTATTCATGTGGAGAAGAAGGACACATCTCGCAAAATTGTTTGAATGGGGATCTAGTAGAATTCCCGACAGATGAAGTAGAATATGACCCACAAGAAATAGAAGCCATGATTGGCATGGAAAGGTCCAAGAAGAGAAGCAGATTGGATTCTAGGAAGGATCTGAGTCATATCACATGTTACAGGTGCAAGGAGTCAGGGCACTACCTCAACAGTTGCCCAAAAAGGAAACCTCGATACTTGCTAGAAGTAATATGTTTTAGTTGTAATGGAGCAGGGCACTTTGCCAGAGAATGCCCCAAGGAGAAGGAGACTTGTGCTAGATAGTTGAGTTTGCAACAAAAGAAATGGGGTAGTAGAAGTGAGAACATTTTCTTTTATATTGAGGTGTTGAGTTGAGACATCTAATGGAAAAGCAAGAGATTGTAATCATTTGAGAATGAATTAAGTTAGCATTGTTGGTACTGATATGGATTTTATGAGTTGTTACTCTATGAACAAGGATTTTGACCATTTTTTTAGGATATGAGAAATATGGTCTATGGAAGATTTGTGCATTTAAGGGTGGTAGTACCCTGTAAGAACCGTTGACCCCTCGAAAAGATAAGGATACTCCACTGAGTGGATTTCGAACAAAATGAATATGAGTTTTGTCTCGATATGTGTGATACCCCAAGAGTGTGTGGGATGAAGTTGGAGACCGTCAGTTGTTTGGACCAAATGTGATCAAGGAGTCAGAAGAGAATGTTAAGTTTATTCGAGATAGAATGAAGGTAGCTCAGTCCAGGCAGAAGAGTTATGTAGACTCAAAAAACTCAAGGAGGTAGTCTATGAAATTGGAGACAGAGCATGTCTTCGTGTGTTCCCTCTGCGGGGAGTTAAACGACTTGGAGTTAAGGAAAAGTTAGCCCCGAGATTTGTAGGACCGTACCGAGTTTTGGGGCATATGGGAGAAGTGGCCAACAAGTTGGAGTCACCCGAAGGACTATCAGGAGTTCAAGATGTGTTTCACATTTCCCAGTTGAAGAAGTGCCATGCAGAGATGGCCAATATTCCCCTGTAAGGACGCTTGACCCTGGAAAGGGTAATGATGTTCCACGAAATGGAATATGGACTTCATAAGTATAAATTTTATCTTGGTATGAGGGGTATCCCACAAGGATGAAGAGATAAATTACTATTGGATATAAAGGATGTATGATGCCGGAAATATGTATCAATGGAAACTCCATGATGAGTCTGAGTAATCATGTCCTAGTTTGGTGCCAATAGAAGGAAGGAAGACAGTACAATTGGAATGATTTAAGTATGCTAGGAAGCTGGAAGCTGGATGTTGGATTAATGACTAGTTGCCCCGAGGATGAGTTCAAGGATTTCAAGTGATGAGATAGGCCATAACCCCCAGGCCCCGGGACCTGCCAAGGAGCAAGCACATTCTTGCTGAAGGAAAAACCCTGGAGGAAGATACGACATTTAACGACAGACGATTCTATAGGAGTAACGCAAAACTTGAGAGTTGTGAAGGAACAATAGATGTTTGTTTGGCTTGCAGAATCAATGGATTATTCCGAATGCATTTCATGGACAAGAGAAATTCTGCAATGCTTGTGAGGATGACCGAGTGCTAGAATGCGAGATTCGCTAAACCGTATACAAGATAATGATTTGGGTGCAGGATGGATTGATCACCATACCGACTTACTCTTATTATTCGCCTTGCTATATGGGATGGTAAATCTGAGTGACTTGCCTATAGTAGAGGGACGACGATCAAAACCTTGTTTAAACCCTAGAATGGTATAAGAATTTTTCCCTTGTACAAGGCAGCTTTGCCAACCGTAGGTTATACGCTGAGGATCAACCCAGACCCATTTCCTGCAGGAGAAGCCATAAATTGTTAACCACCATGAGATATCGATAGTTATTTAGAATTGGCGCCAGACCGGTCAGCTAAGAAGACCCAATCTCGAAATAACCTTACCAAGAGGAAAGGACAGAAGAAATGAGGAAAAGGTTATGCCACTACTGGAAGAGCCCAGAGAAGGAATTTGCCGAGAATCTGAGAAGACCGGCCCCGTCAAGAATAAGGATGGAGTATATGAGTATTGATGGGACCGTAACCATGTTCTAAGGGTGGTAGCACCCCAGGCCCCCTGTGTTGATCGATGGATTTTGAGAAGACCCCAAACCATAACCTTTTTCTTTCTAGCCTCTCCGAATCTCGAGGACGAGATTCCTTTTAAGGGTGGTAGGTTTGTAACATCCCAAAATTCTAAATTTTGGAATGTTATAATAAATAGATAGATTTGATTGATTGTTTGATTGATTGTCTGAAAGTGAGTGAATTCGAAACTTTTGAAAGTTAAATGAGAGGGAATAAAAGGACTTTCCCAAACTTTCATATTTGCTTTCTGATCTCCATGAATTCAAATTCTTTTCAACACAAACCATAGAGAGAAGATGACATGACTTCTTCCATTTAAAATGAAAAGGGTGTTTGAAAAATATTTGAATTCCATTGGGAAATATTTTCCAATTCAGAAACTTTATGCAACTCAATGATTTTCACGAGAGAAGATAAAATGACTTCTTCAAATTATGAAATATGAGTTGGGAGTTTCAAAGGATCAATTTCAAGTCCTTTTGGAATTAATTTTCAATTTGGATTTATTTGAGTTTTATTCAAATTATTTTTCTCCAAAAATAAAATATATGGAAAATAGGGTAACATGATTCCCTACATTAGAAAATTGGAGAAAAATTAATTTGAAATCATTTTGGTATTTTTAAAATGATTTTAGTTGGATTTTAATAGACCAGTAGCACTCTTTGTTTTATCTGAATTTGTGTCGATTTTATTTGAAGTTATAAAAATGTTCATGTCGTAAAAAATCTTTTTATGAAAATTTTGATATATAATATGCCTATATAATATTTTTAGTTATCTCGTTTTATTATTTTTATTTGTCTGGAAATATTTTTTAAAAAAAATTCTTCCCGCCGTAACTGGGCCGGCCCAGCTCCCAGCCGAGGCCCAGCCTAGCTCGCCCGACCGCTCCCATATCCCTCCTGTGCGGGAGTCCGCCGCCCGCACGCCTCGCCGGCGCCGCCGTGACCGGGCGGGAGTCCGCAGCTCCGCCCCGGCCCCTCGCGCAAGGAATCGCCTCGCGCCCCCTCTTAAAGGGCACGCCCGGTCCCGTTTCCCTTGGAGCCCGAGCTGCCAGAAGCCGCGCCGCCGCCGCCGGAAGCCGTAGCCGCCGCCTCGTCGCCGTCAACCACCGCCGACGCTACACTTCAACCGCCGCTCCACGCCGCCCCTCCCCATGCTCTTCGCTGCCTCCCGCGACGCCCAGAGCCGCCGCTCCGGCCGAGACCGAAGCCGCCGCCGTCGTCCTCCCCGACTCCGGTGATCGCCGCGGTAACCGTCGCCTCCCGTCCGTTGGATCTGGATCCAACGATCCAGATCTTTCTGTTTTTTTGTTTCATTTTGTTTTTTTTAGAGAACGTTCGCTGGTTAGAGTTAGAAAGTGAGCGTTCGCTCAGTAGATTTTTTTTCTTTTTCTGCTTATTTTACGTCAAGGACCTATCCGTGAATATAATTATTTACAGATTGGCCCCTAGTTTTCAAACGACCACAACTCTTTGCTCTTTTATCCAAATCCAACGAAACCAATGCCCACGTCTTCGTTATGATCTCCTCTATCCAGTAATCCAACTCAAACATGTTTTTGAAAAGTTTAAAATTTGAATTAGATCAGATCTGAATTCAAACTTCGTTTGATCATAACTTGAGTTTCGTAGCTCCGTTTGAGTTGATTCTTTTTCCAAATCGAAGCTCTTGACCTAAACATTCTAATAAGGCCAAATTCACATAATTTTGGTACTGTTAGAAATTGTTTTATGTTGCAAGAGTTATTTGCTTGGTTTCGATGTTTTCCGAATTGTTTTCTTCGTTCTTCCCAATCTTTTGAGTGATTGCTTATGTGTGGTTACTTTTGCTTGCTTACGATAGATTGAGCGGAGTTTGACGAGTAGAACTATCAAGAGTTTTGAGTGCGAATCATCTTCATCAACATTGCAGGCAAGTAACACTTTGATCATACCTTTTCTACTACCCAGTTTTATTGCATTAGATCAATCCTCACACATTGCATGATTAGGATCTAATTAAATTGTGGGATGGGAAGTAGATGAGGTAGTACCTATTACCTGTTTATTATCAAACCTTTGGGAGTTACTTCTACGTTTGCTTATTATGCCATGTTATGCTTGTAAACGTGGATTGGGTGAGTGAAATCCATGACAGATGTGAGATTGTTAATTAATGGTTTATCTAAGGTGGCAACTTAAACACACATCTGGGTGGATTGAGGCACCTGGGTATTCCAGGACTTGCCTGTTTTCTTTTGGACCGCCACCCAGGCTCAAAGGGATCATGAGACTATTCATACTAGAAACTTTCGTGTGCAGCCACAAGCTATTATGGGCTCTAGCATAGTTGACTAAGTTGTGCGAACTCTTACAGTGGTAGACTAGCAGATGTAGGGGATGTAGGTGGTACGGTCTACCCGATCGTAAGGTGCTAGCACTTCTGAAAGACTATGTCTCGTTCATCAGTCTTCTCAAACACCATGTAGTGCGAGAAACCAAACGGAGGCGATCGAGTCTTGTGGGGAAAAGTGCGCAAACCTCTGCAGAGTGTAACAAACTAATCATGGTTAGCCGTGTCCCCGATTATGGGCATCTTGAGTATCTAGTACTTGGATTATCATGTGAATCTCATCATGTGACTTTAAATAATTTTGTTGGGTTTTAATGATGTTACTTAATTGGGATTGAGAATGCTGTCAACCATTCTCAATGATTAACAACCACCATGATAGTTAAATAAATTTGTTCCTTTGCAGTAGGGAAAAATTGGCTTTACGCAAAACTATAACCATAGAGCTTTTCCACCAGCCAAATATGCATGTAGTGATAGCCATTGTTCATCATTCTCTATGGTGTGAATTTGCCAGTACATTCAATGTACTGACCCTTTGTGGCTGCAACGTCTCATGTTGCAGGATATCTTACGACGAGTAAGTGATACGTTAGGGTTACGATTTCTACACTCAACTTTGCCGTTGGTGTTGATGGGAATCCACAACCTTGTTACTTCCGCTATTTTCGATTGAGGTAATAGTATTTTACGTTACTTATACATGTGATTTACCTCTTTTATAAATCCTCGAGTACTGTGTGTGTCAGCATACCGATCCAGGGATGACACTTAAGCACAGAGACTTGATCCATTCGGGTCGAGTCGCTACAAGATGGTATCAGAGCACATGTTGACTGTAGGACGTGACCCTAAAAACTGGCAAGCCCATAGCAAAGATTTTTCTCTACAACTTTCCCTTTCAAAAAGATCTTTTACCTTTCTTCTCTTCTGAGCTTATTCAAAAATTCCTTTTTAGTGAGACCATACCCTTTTCCCTTTTGACCATGAAGATTCGACTAATGAGACCACTCCAAGAAGTACAAGATATCGGACAACTAAGACCACTTCAGAATGAAGAGTATTTTCCGTGCAATGGAAACTACAATCGAAGACAAGTAGAATTTGTAGGCTCTGAAGAATTCCAAGATTTGTATGACCTAAGAAGGCTACCCTTATGGAACTTGGCAGACTATGGAAGTTGTCAATACCCGAGATCAAGGTGTATCGGAGAAAGACTGAAACAAGGAGCATGAGAATTCGAAGTTTTGAAAACCCTAAGGCAGGAGATATCAACTATGGAATGGTAGCTCATGGAAATGATAAGAGCAGGAACATGGTTATCCGTGATGTCATCGCCCGCTGATGCTATTGTCACCGTGCTGAGTTAAGGATGCATTTCGTCAGAATGGATTTGATGGAAGAAGGCTGATGGAGCACCTATTAGTAAGATGAAGTTTTAACCTTAGCCGGTGTATCACCAGGATCTGGAGTAGTACATCAAGAAGTTAAGATGGATTATTTTGAATGCAGTTCATGGACAAGAGAAATTCTACAATGCTTGTGAGGATGACCGAGTGTTAGAATGCGAGGTTCGCTAAACCGTATACAAGATAATGATTTGGGTGCAGGATGGATTGATCACCATACCGACTTACTCTTATTATTCGCCTTGCTATATGGGATGGTAAATCTGAGTGACTTGCCTATAGTAGAGGGACGACGATCAAAACCTTGTTTAAACCCTAGAATGGTATAAGAATTTTTCCCTTGTACAAGGCAGCTTTGCCAACCGTAGGTTATACGGTGAGGATCAACCCAGACCCATTTCCTGCAGGAGAAGCCATAAATTGTTAACCACCATGAGATATCGATAGTTATTTAGAATTGGCGCCAGACCGGTCAGCTAAGAAGACCCAATCTCGAAATAACCTTACCAAGAGGAAAGGACAGAAGAAATGAGGAAAAGGTTATGCCACTACTGGAAGAGCCCAGAGAAGGAATTTGCCGAGAATCTGAGAAGACCGGCCCCGTCAAGAATAAGGATGGAGTATATGAGTATTGATGGGACCGTAACCATGTTTCTAAGGGTGGTAGCACCCCAGGCCCCCTGTGATGATCGATGGATTTTGAGAAGACCCCAAACCCTAACCTTTCTCTTTCTAGCCTCTCCGAATCTCGAGGACGAGATTCCTTTTAAGGGTGGTAGGTCTGTAACATCCCAAAATTCTAAATTTTGGAATGTTATAATAAATAGATAGATTTGATTGATTGTTTGATTGATTGTCTGAAAGTGAGTGAATTCGAAACTTTTGAAAGTTAAATGAGAGGGAATAAAAGGACTTTCCCAAACTTTCATATTTGCTTTCTGATCTCCATGAATTCAAATTCTTTTCAACACAAACCATAGAGAGAAGATGACATGACTTCTTCCATTTAAAATGAAAAGGGTGTTTGAAAAATATTTGAATTCCATTGGGAAATATTTTCCAATTCAGAAACTTTATGCAACTCAATGATTTTCACGAGAGAAGATAAAATGACTTCTTCAAATTATGAAATATGAGTTGGGAGTTTCAAAGGATCAATTTCAAGTCCTTTTGGAATTAATTTTCAATTTGGATTTATTTGAGTTTTATTCAAATTATTTTTCTCCAAAAATAAAATATATGGAAAATAGGGTAACATGATTCCCTACATTAGAAAATTGGAGAAAAATTAATTTGAAATCATTTTGCTATTTTTAAAATGATTTTAGTTGGATTTTAATAGATCAGTAGCACTCTTTGTTTTATCTGAATTTGTGTGGATTTTATTTGAAGTTATAAAAATGTTCATGTCGTAGAAAATCTTTTTATGAAAATTTTGATATATAATATGCCTATATAATATTTTTAGTTATCTCGTTTTATTATTTTTATTTGTCTGGAAATGTTTTTTTTTATTCTTCCCGCCGTAACTGGGCCGGCCCAGCTCCCAGCCGAGGCCCAGCCCAGCTCGCCCGACCGCTCCCATCTCCCTCCTGTGCGGGAGTCCGCCGCCCGCACGCCTCGCCGGCGCCGCCGTGACCGGGCGGGAGTCCGCAGCTCCGCCCCGGCCCCTCGCGCAAGGAATCGCCTCGCGCCCCCTCTTAAAGGGCATGCCCAGTCCCATTTCCCTCGGAGCCCGAGCCGCCAGAAGCCGTGTCGCCGCCGCCGGAAGCCGTAGTCGCCGCCTCGTCGCCGTCAACCGCCGCCGACGCTACACTGCAACAGCTGCTCCACGCCGCCCCTCCCCGTGCTCTTCGCTGCCTCCCGCGACGCCCGGAGCCGCCGCTCCGGCCGAGACCGAAGCCGCCGCTGTCGTCCTCCCCGACTCCGGTGATCGCCGCGGTAACCGCCGCCTCCCGTCCGTTGGATCTGGATCCAACGATCCAGATCTTTCTGTTTTTTTGTTTCGTTTTGTTTTTTTAGAGAACGTTCGCTGGTTAGAGTTAGAAAGTGAGCGTTCGCTCAGTAGGTTTTTTTCTTTTTCTGCTTATTTTACATCAAGGACCTATCCGTGAATATAATTATTTACAGATTGGCCCCTAGTTTTCAAACGAGCACAACTCTTTGCTCGTTTATCCAAATCCAACGAAACCAATGCCCACGTCTTTGTTGTGATCTCCTCTATCCAGTAATCCAACTCAAACATGTTTTTGGAAAGCTTAAATTTTGAATTAGATCAGATCTGAATTCAAACTTCGTTTGATCATAACTTGAGTTTCGTAGCTCCGTTTGAGTTGATTCTTTTTGCAAATTGAAGCTCTTGACCTAAACATTCTAATAAGGCCAAATTCACATAATTTTGGTACTGTTAGAAATTGTTTTATGTTGCAAGAGTTATTTGCTTGGTTTCGATGTTTTCTGAATTGTTTTCTTCGTTCTTCCCGATCTTTTGAGTGATTGCTTATGTGTGGTTACTACTGCTTGCTTACGATAGATTGATTGGAGTGTGACAAGTAGAACTATCAAGAGTTTTGAGTGCGAATCATCTTCATCAACATTGCAGGCAAGTAACACTTTGATCATACCTTTTCTACTACCCAGTTTTATTGCATTAGATCAATCCTCACACATTGCATGAGTAGGATCTAATTAAATTGTGGGATGGGAAGTAGATGAGGTAGTACCTATTACCTATTTATTATCAAACCTTTGGGAGTTACTTCTACGTTTGCTTATTATGCCATGCTATGCTAGTAGACGTGGATTGGGTGAGTGAAATCCATGACAGATGTGAGATTGTTAATTAATGGTTTATCTAAGGTGGCAACTTAAACACACATCTGGGTGGATTGAGGCACCTGGGTATTCCAGGACTTGCCTATTTTCTTTTGGACCGTCACCCAGGCTCAAAGGGATCATGAGACTATTCATACTAGAAACTTTTGTGTGCAGCCACAAGCTATTATGGGCTCTAGCATAGTTGACTAAGTTGTGCGAACTCTTACAGTGGTAGACTAACAGATGTAGGGGATGTAGGTGGTACGGTCTACCTGATCGTAAGGTGCTAGCGCTTCTGAAAGACTATGTCTCGGTCATCCGTCTTCTCAAACACCATGTAGTGCGAGAAACCAAACGGAGGCGATCGAGTCTTGTGGGGAAAAGTGCGCAAACCTCTGCAGAGTGTAACAAACTAATCATGGTTAGCCGTGTCCC
Organism: Triticum dicoccoides; assembly: GCF_002162155.2. Classification (NCBI taxonomy): domain Eukaryota; kingdom Viridiplantae; phylum Streptophyta; class Magnoliopsida; order Poales; family Poaceae; genus Triticum; species Triticum dicoccoides. The sequence goes on from NC_041392.1 coordinate 669,400,146, forward strand.
TGGTTATGGACATCTTGAGTATCTAGTACTTGGATTATCATGTGAATCTCATCATGTGACTTTAAATAATTTTGTTGGGTTTTAATGATGTTACTTAATTGGGATTGAGAATGCTGTCAACCATTCTCAATGATTAACAACCACCATGATAGTTAAATAAATTTATTCCTTTGCAGTAGGGAAAAATTGGCTTTATGCAAAACTATAACCATAGAGCTTTTCCACCAGCCAAATATGCATGTAGTGATAGCCATTGTTCATCATTCTCTATGGTGTGAATTTGCCAGTACATTCAATGTACTGACCCTTTGTGGTTGCAACGTCTCATGTTGCAGGATATCTTACGACGAGTAAGTGATACGTTAGGGTTACGATTTCTACACTCAACTTTGCCGTTGGTGTTCATGGGAATGCCCAACCTTGTTACTTCCGCTATTTTGGATTGAGGTAATAGTATTTTACTGTAACATCCCAAATTTGCAATTTGGAATGTTATACACTAGATCATCATGCATATCATATTTTCATGCATTTTGGTCGATCCTAGAAATTTCACGCAACTCAAGGACCCACGGAGAGAGTTGGAGATTTCGTTATTTTCATATTTGAGTTCTCTCAAATTTTGGAAAAGAGGATCATTTGATTTATTTATTTCATCTTCAATTATTTTTCCAATATCAAAAAAATGAGAGAGGGAATAATATGACTTTCCCAAAGTTAGGAAAAATGAAGATTTAATGAATAAATCAAATTTTTGGTTTTGCCGAAGTTTTGTTTGCTTTTATTTGGATAGGGAAAAATGCGCATTTTCAAAATTTGCATTTTAGGCCCGGAGAAAAGTTCATTTTGTTCGACTCATTTTTAGGAGTCGGGGAAAATTTACTTTAGATTTTTCGGAGTCCGTTTAGATAGTTTTCTTTTGTTTTTCTGCGCGCGAAACCGATTTAAAAAAAAAGCAGCTCCCGCGCGCCAGGCCAGCCGGGCCAAGGCCCAGCCAGCCGCCACCGACACAGCCCCTCGCGCGAAGCCGAGTCCCAGCGGGACTCTAGGCCGCCGCCCCCCCTTTTTTTGCCCCTTG
>NC_041392.1:669401568-669437972 GCF_002162155.2 Triticum dicoccoides
CCGCCGCCGCCGCCCCTAAGCCGCCGCCCGGAGCCCCGCCTCCCGAGGTAGCCGCGCCGCCTCTTCTTTTCCTCGGTTCGGTTTTTCTTCTAGAAAACTGTTCCGGTCTTTCTCTTCTTCTTTTTTCTTCCGGTTTTTCTTCCGGCTTTGTTTCGGTTTTCTTTCGAAACCCTAGATCGGTTTTCATTCTTCTTTTGGACCGTTCGTCTCAACGAACGTGATCACCGATTTTTTCCCAGTTAACGACGCCTGTTCGTTTAACCGTTCGTCTCTTTCTTTTCGTCGGATTTATTCCACGATCGCGATCTCAGATCCGATCTTCGTTCTAGTCTTTCTTCCCGCTCGTTTATCGGAATCAGGTGATTCAAGCGCCTGGAGTTTCGTTTCGAAACCTCCGTTCCGTCTAATCAACTTGAACAAGTTTTTGCCACAATAAAATTTGACCTAGTTTCAACCTGCTAGAACCGAGTTGTTTTCTTCTGCCGTTTGTTTTTCCGTCGTCTGTTCGGTTCTTTCTTTCTTTGCAACCGGAGTTCCTAAGTTGAACTTTCTGGCTCGTTCTCTTGTTCGAGTTTTACCTGTGCATTAGATGAGTACTTATTGTGTGCTTGTTGTTTGTCTGCGATAGATCACCCGGATTGCACCGCTTGTTACATCAAAACCCTAGGACTCGCGGATTCTCAGCAAGGCAAGTAACACTTTGATCTTACCTTTTCTACAACCCATGTTTTAATGCATTAGATCAATCCTCTCACATTGCATGATTAGGATCTAATTAAATTGTGGGATGGGAGGTAGATGAGGTAGTACCTATCACCTGTATTATTATGAAACCTTTGGGAGTTACTTCTACGTTTGCTTATTATGCCATGCTATGCTAGTAGACGTGGATTGGGTGAGTGATATCCATGACAGATGTGAGTTTGTTAATTTTAAATGGTTTACTTAAGGTGGCAACTTAAATACACATCTGGGTGGATTGAGGCACCTGATGTCTATCGGGACTTGCCTGTTTTTATTTCGGACCGCCACCCAGGCTCAAAGGGATCATAAGATCATTCATGCTAGTAACTTCCGTGTGCAGCCACAAGCCATTATGGGCTCTGGCATAGTTGACTAAGTCATGCGAACTCTTACAGGGTAGACTAGCAGATGTAGGGGAAAGTAGGTGTACCGGTCTATCCATCGTAAGGTGCTAGCGCTTCTGAAAGACTGTGTCTCGGTCATCCGTCTTCTCAAACACCATGTAGTGCGAGAAACCAAATGAAGGCGATCGAGTCTTGTGGGGAAAAGTGCGCAAACCTCTGCAGAGTGTACAAACTAATCATGATTAGCCGTGTCCCCGGTTATGGACAACTTGAGTATCTAGTACTTGAATATCATGTGAATCTCATCACGTTACTTCTAATTAATGTTGTTGGGTTTTAATTACTTAATTGGGATTGGAATGCTGTCAACCATTCTCGATGTTTAACAACTACCATGATAGTTAAATAAATTTATTCCTTTGCAGTAGGGAAAAACTAGCTTTACGCAAAACTGTAACCATAGAGCTTTCCACCAGCCATATATGCATATAGTATAGCTGTTTCATTCCATTACTCTCTATGTGTTACATTGCCAGCATATTCCATGTGCTGACCCGTTTTCGGGCTGCAACTTTCATGTTGCAGACTTTTCAGACGACGAGTAAGGTGCTTTTAGGTCGTGGTTCTATACTCAGTGATGCCGTTGGAGTTGATGGACCCATTTATCTTCCGAGTCTTCCGCTGTTATCGTTATTAGATGGCCTTAAGCCATATTTAATGTAATAAGTTCTCTTTGAGACAACGATGTAATAAGTGTGTGATTGCCACTCTGCTATAAATCCTTCGATGTACTGTGTGGTGTCAGCATTACTGATCCAGGGATGACACCGGAGCACAGTAGACTTGATCCATTCGGGCCGGGTCGCTACAGAGATGGTATCAGAGCACACGCTGACTGTAGGACACGAGCACTAAGTTAAAGCCATAGATCACCATTCTCTTCTCATTTTCTAACTCCTCATCTTTTCTACTCTTTTAGGATGACGAACGCGAAGATTAAGTACGCTCAACCGGATGAAGGCACACCATTTGGATTTCACCTGAAGGAAGTCACCAAGTACCTGAACATTGGATTACCAAGCTTCACGGGAACCTTCAACGCCACTCTGCCTGAAGAGGAGCGCTGGAAGATTCAAGCTCACATTCCGGGAAGGACATTCGCACCAATCACGAAGCCCATAGATAGTGTTTTCAATGCACCAACCTGGAGTCTGGGAAGGAGCATGGCAGCTCATATCACCATGGGACGCATTGGAGAAGTTTATCAAGAAGACCTCAAGGACACTATCTACCAGATTTGTGGACGCCGAGATGAACAACGGGAGTTAGTCAGCACCAAGAAGGATAGATCCATTGCATCTTTCATACAGGAGTTAAACCAGCACATTCGACGCCACGAGAACCAGATGTGCAATGATATGATAGAGTTGAAGAATGCGAAGGCAAGGATCATCGAGCTAGAAGGAGAACTGAAGTCTACACGCAAGGACTACATGGACGAGATCGTAGCTCTAGCGAGACACAATGGCGATCTTAAGCAGGAGATTGAAGAACTGAAGAGGAAGCTAGCATCCAAGGAGGAAGACGAGTACGTCGCCTGTCCAGACAACTACATCATCATCAACGACACCGATTTGGATCCAAGTGAACCCTACTTTGAAGACGAAGCTGGAGCAGATATCATGGAGTCTTCCACCGGTTCAAATTTCTAGATGACCACCAGATAGTAGTAGCATTTACCCCCTGTAAACATTATAGTTGAGCACATTTGTGATAGTTTTAGACCGATTGTAAGCCCTTGTTTGATTGAATGAAGTGATTTTGTGTGCATTTGCTCATGTGCATTGGGGTAGTGTTTTCCCTTTAGACCTCACTCTATTCTTAATTCTCGTCTCTTCTAAACCCTCAGATGCCTCCGAGACGTGACAATGGATTCCCACCGGAGCTCACTCAGTTGATCCAGCAGCAGAATCAATTTATGCAGATGTTAGTCCAGAACCAGCACAACAACAACAACCCACCACCACCACCACCACCACCTGTTGACCACTTAGCCCGTTTCCTTAGGCTGAATCCGCCGGTGTTTTGCAGTAGCACCGAGCCAATAGTAGCAGACGATTGGCTCCGCAAGATAGGAAGGGAGTTGACCACTGGAGGATGCACAGATGGTGAGAAAGTGAAGTTTGCCGCTCACCAGCTTGACGGACCCGCGGCAGCATGGTGGGAGAATTTCACAGCCACTTACCCAGTTGACACTGTCACATGGGATCAGTTTCAGCAAGCTTTCCGCACTGCCATGTTTCAGTAGGAGCTATGGCCATGAAGAAGCGTGAGTTTCGCAACTTACGCCAAGGAGGAAGGACAGTTGGCCAGTACGTTGACGATTTCAGCAAGTTAGCACGTTATGCCCCAGATGATGTTGCTACGGATGCACCTAAGCAGGAGAAGTTTCTGGAAGGACTGAATGATGAACTAAGCATGCAGTTGATGGTAGCGAGTTTCAACAACTACCAGGAGTTGGTAGATCGTGTCATCATGATTGAAGGAAAGCAACAGCAGATTGAGAACCGTAAGAGGAAGTATGGACAGGGGAAGTATAACTCTGGAGCCCAGCAGAAACCCCGTTTTGCCCCTAAACCGGGATTTCAGTTTCAGCACACCCATGGAGGAGGTAGCTCGCACATCCATAATGGCCACAAGAATGGTAATGGGAATGGAGGAAGCAACGGCCAGAACCGTACCACCCCATCGACCCCAACCAAGAGAGATCTGAGTCAAGTCACTTGTTTCAAGTGTTCCAAGACCAGACATTATGCCAATTAATGTCCCGAAGGCCAGAATGGAAATGACAATGGAAGCTCTGGGAATAAGCCGAACCCTTTCAATAGGGGACAAGTGAACCACGTTAATGTGGAGGAGGTTGAAGATCAGCCTGATGCAGTAATCGGTAAGTTTTGGGTTAAGTCATTTACCGCACTCGTTCTTTTCGATACTGGTGCATCGCATTCATACATATCAAGGGGATTTGTGGAAAAGTATAGCCTGCCCACTAGGATTCTTAAAACGCCTATGCTAGTAAGCTCGCCAGGAGCAGAGTACATGGCCAGACAAGGATGTTTCCAAGTACCATTAAGTATAGGAAGGCATGTTTTCCCAACAGATTTAATTATTCTAGAATCCCAAGGTCTGGATGTGATTCTTGGTATGGATTGGCTGTCGATGTATGGGGGAAACATCGATTGCGCCAGTAAGACAATTTTGCTTACCACACCAGAAGGAAGAAGGATCAAGTATGTATCTCGGCATGTGCCAAACAGGACACAAGTAAACTGCCTAACAGGAGTTGTGCAAGAAGAAGTACCAGTGGTAAAGGATTTTCCTGATGTATTTCCTGAGGAATTATCAGGCATGCCACCAGATAGAGACATTGAGTTTTTGATTGAGTTATTGCCAGGTACAGGCCCAATATCGAAGCAACTGTACCGGATACCAACAAAGGATTTGGTGGAAATTAAGAATCAGATTAAGGAGTTATTGGATAAAGGTTACATTCGCCCAAGTTCTTCGCCTTGGGGATCACCCGTACTTCTAGTGGAAAAGAAGGATGGATCATTAAGGATGGTTGTAGATTATCGGGGATTGAATGAAGTAACCATCAAGAACAAGTATCCACTGCCAATGATCAACGATCTGTTTGATCGGTTGCAAGGAGCTAAAGTGTTTTCCAAGATCGATTTGCGATCAGGGTACCATCAATTGAAGATTCGGGAGCAGGACATACCTAAGACAGCATTCACCACGAGATATGGACTGTATGAGTATACCGTTATGTCATTTGGATTGACTAACGCACCTGCCTATTTTATGAACCTGATGAACAAAGTGTTTATGGAGTTTTTGGATAAGTTCGTCATAGTGTTCATTGATGACATCCTGGTTTATTCAAAGAATGAAGAGGAGCATAAGGAACATTTGCATTTGGTTTTGGAGAAACTAAGGGAACATCAGTTATACGCCAAATTCAGCAAATGTGAGTTTTGGTTGAAGGAAATTGGATTCCTCGGACACGTTGTATCCGGAGAAGGTATAGCAGTTGACCCCACTAAGGTTGAGACCGTAACCGAATGGGAATCACCAACGGCAGTTGGAGAGATCCGGAGTTTTCTTGGACTCGCAGGATACTACCGGAGATTCATTGAGAACTTTTCAAAGATTGCAAAGCCTATGACTGAATTGTTGAAGAAGGATACTAAGTTCAAATGGACTGAGGAGTGTGAGGCTAGTTACCAGGAGTTGAAGAAACGCTTGGTTACCTCACCAGTATTGATTTTGCCAGATCAGACCAAGGATTATGAGGTGTATTGCGACGCTTCACGTCGAGGACTTGGAGCAGTGCTTATGCAGGAAGGAAGAGTTGTTTCGTATGCTTCACGACAACTGAAGCCTCATGAGTTGAATTATGCCACGCGTGATTTGGAGTTAGCAGCCGTAGTGCATGCATTGAAGACGTGGAGACATTTCCTCATTGGAAATCATTGTGAGGTGTACACGGATCACAAGAGTTTGAAGTACATTTTCACGCAGAAGGAGTTGAACCTCAGACAAAGGAGATGGTTGGAGCTCATCAAGGATTATGATATGAAATTGCATTATCATCCCGGAAAAGCTAATGTAGTAGCTGACGCATTGAGCCATAAGAGCCATGTCAATACTCTAATGACGGGGAAAATACCCAAGGAGTTAGCAGAAAACCTTCGTGAGCTATGTTTGGAAATAGTTCCAAGAGGCTATGCAGCAGCATTGGAGATTCAGTCAACATTGATGGATAAAATCAGAGAAGCCCAGAAATCTGACAAGGAGATTGCTGCTATAAAAGAGAAATTGAGCGGAGGAAAAGCAAAGGGATTTCGTGAGGATGAGCACGATACCCTATGGTTTGAGGACCGTGTTTATGTGCCCAATGACCCGGAGATCAGGAAGTTGATTTTGCATGAGGCACATGAATCACCGTATTCGATTCACCCAGGGAATACCAAGATGTATTTGGATTTGAAGGAAACATTCTGGTGGACCGGAATGAAGAAGGATATTGCAGCATATGTAGCAGTTTGTGACGTATGTCAGAGAGTAAAGGCCGAGCATCAGAAGCCAGCAGAATTGTTACAACCATTGCCGATACCCGAATGGAAGTGGGATAATATAGGCATGGATTTTATCACAGGACTACCCAGGACAAAATCAGGCTATGACTCGATATGGGTAGTAGTTGATCGTTTGACGAAGGTAGCACATTTTATTCCAGTTAAGACCACCTACACCAGTGCTAAGTTCGCGAAGATATACATGACTAGGATCATTTGTTTGCATGGAGTTCCAAGGAGTATCGTATCAGATAGAGGAACCCAATTTACCTCAAAGTTTTGGAATCAGTTGCATGAAACTTTAGGAACCAGACTGGAGTTCAGCACAGCTTTTCACCCACAGACGGATGGACAGACCGAGAGAGTCAATCAGATTTTGGAAGATATGCTGAGAGCTTGTGCACTAGATTATGGATCTAGTTGGGACGATAACTTGCCGTATGCGGAGTTTTCTTATAACAACAGTTATCAAACCAGTTTGAAGATGGCACCTTTCGAAGCTTTATACGGAAGGAGGTGCAAGACACCATTGTCATGGGACCAAGTTGGAGACCATCAATTCTTTGGACCGGATTTGATTAAGGAGTCTGAACGGAAAGTTAAGTTGATTCGCGATAGGCTCAAGGTAGCCCAGTCTAGGCAGAAGAGCTACGCAGATTCTAAACGCAAGGAGACAGTTTACGAAACCGGAGACAGAGTTTATCTCCGAGTATCCCCACTTCGAGGAGTTAAGCGCTTTGGAGTTAAGGGAACATTAGCACCGCGCTTCGTTGGACCGTACAAGATCTTGCAACGTATGGGAGAAGTCGCTTATAAGTTGGAATTGCCAGAGGAGCTGTCAGGAGTTCATGATGTATTCCATGTTTCTCAGCTGAAGAAATGTCATGCCGAGATGGCGGAGGTACCGCTAAGAGATACCGTGCCACTCGAAGCGATTCAGTTGAAGGACGACTTAACGTATGAGGAGAAACCAGTCAAGATTCTCGATTATGCCAGCAGAGTTACCCGCAGCAAGGTTATCAAGTTTTGCAAAGTTCAGTGGAACCACCACTCAGAGGATGAAGCCACCTGGGAAAGAGAAGAAGATTTGCTCAAGGACCACCCTCACCTATTTTCTAGCCAACCCGAAACTCGAGGGCGAGATTCATCTTAAGGGGGGTAGGTTTGTAACATCCCAAATTTGCAATTTGGAATGTTATACACTAGATCATCATGCATATCATATTTTCATGCATTTTGGTTGATCCTAGAAATTTCACGCAACTCAAGGACCCACGGAGAGAGTTGGAGATTTCGTTATTTTCATATTTGAGTTCTCTCAAATTTTGGAAAAGAGGATCATTTGATTTATTTATTTCATCTTCAATTATTTTTCCAATATCAAAAAAATGAGAGAGGAAATAATATGACTTTCCCAAAGTTCGGAAAAATGAAGATTTAATGAATAAATCAAATTTTTGATTTTGCCGGAGTTTTGTTTGCTTTTATTTGGATAGGGAAAAATGCGCGTTTTCAAAATTTGCATTTTAGGCCCGGAGAAAAGTTCATTTTGTTCGACTCATTTTTAGGAGTCGGGGAAAATTTACTTTAGATTTTTCGGAGTCCGTTTAGATAGTTTTTCTTTTGTTTATCTGCGCGCGAAACCGATTTTTAAAAAAAATGAGCAGCTCCCGCGCGCCAGGCCAGCCGGGTCAAGGCCCAGCCAGCCGCCACCGCCCCCCCTTTTTTTTGCCCCTTGGCCAAGTCACACCCCCCCTCCTAGTATCTATACTCACCCCCCCTCTCTTTTCCTCCACCACCCCAAGCCCCAAGCCACCGCCGCCTTAAGCCGCCACCGCCGCCCCTAAGCCGCCGCCCGGAGCCCCGCTTCCCGAGGTAGCCGCGCCGCCTCTTCTTTTCCTCGGTTCGGTTTTTCTTCTAGAAAACTGTTCCGGTCTTTCTCTTTTTTTTTCCGGTTTTCTTCCGGCTTTGTTTCGGTTTTCTTCCGAAACCCTAGATCGGTTTTCATTCTTCTTTCGGACTGTTCGTCTCAACGAACGTGATCACCGATTTTTCCCGGTTAACGACGCCCGTTCGTTTAACCGTTCGTCTCTTTCTTTTCGTTGGATTTATTCCGCGATCGCGATCTCAGAGCCGATCTTCGTTCTAGTCTTTCTTCCCACTCGTTTATCGGAATCAGGTGATTCAAGCGCCTGGAGTTTCGTTTCGAAACCGCCATTCCGTCTAATCAACTTGAACAAGTTTTTGCCACAATAAAATTTGACCTAGTTTCAACCTGCTAGAACCGAGTTGTTTTCTTCCGCCGTTTGTTTTTCCGTCGTCTGTTCGGTTCTTTCTTTCTTTGCAACCGGAGTTCTTAAGTTGAACTTTCTGGTTCGTTCTCTTGTTCAAGTTTTACCTGTGCATTAGATGAGTACTTATTGTGTGCTTGTTGTTTGTCTGCGATAGATCACCCGGATTGCGCCGCTTGTTACATCGAAACCCTAGGACTCGCGGATTCTCAGCAAGGCAAGTAACACTTTGATCATACCTTTTCTACAACCCATGTTTTAATGCATTAGATCAATCCTCTCACATTGCATGATTAGGATCTAATTAAATTGTGGGATGGGAGGTAGATGAGGTAGTACCTATCACCTGTATTATTATGAAACCTTTGGGAGTTACTTCTACGTTTGCTTATTATGCCATGCTATGCTAGTAGACGTGGATTGGGTGAGTGATATCCATGACAGATGTGAGTTTGTTAATTTTAAATGGTTTACTTAAGGTGGCAACTTAAATACACATCTGGGTGGATTGAGGCACTTGATGTCTATCGGGACTTGCCTGTTTTTATTTCGGACCACCACCCAGGCTCAAAGGGATCATAAGATCATTCATGCTAGTAACTTCCGTGTGCAGCCACAAGCCATTATGGGCTCTGGCATAGTTGACTAAGTCGTGCGAACTCTTACAGGGTAGACTAGCAGATGTAGGGGAAAGTAGGTGTACCGGTCTATCCATCGTAAGGTGCTAGCGCTTCTGAAAGACTGTGTCTCGGTCATCCGTCTTCTCAAACACCATGTAGTGCGAGAAACCAAACGGAGGCGATCGAGTCTTGTGGGGAAAAGTGCGCAAACCTCTGCAGAGTGTACAAACTAATCATGATTAGCCGTGTCCCCGGTTATGGACAACTTGAGTATCTAGTACTTGAATATCATGTGAATCTCATCACGTTACTTCTAATTAATGTTGCTGGGTTTTAATTACTTAATTGGGATCGGAATGCTGTCAACCATTCTCGATGTTTAACAACTACCATGATAGTTAAATAAATTTATTCCTTTGTAGTAGGGAAAAACTGGCTTTACGCAAAACTGTAACCATAGAGCTTTCCACCAGCCATATATGCATATAGTATAGCTATTTCATTCCATTACTCTCTATGTGTTACATTGCCAGCATATTCCATGTGCTGACCCGTTTTCAGGCTGCAACTTTCATGTTGCAGACTTTTCAGACGACGAGTAAGGTTCTTTTAGGTCGTGGTTCTATACTTAGTGATGCCGTTGGAGTTGATGGACCCATTTATCTTCCGAGTCTTCCGCTGTTATCGTTATTAGATGGCCTTAAGCCATATTTAATGTAATAAGTTCTCTTTGAGACAACGATGTAATAAGTGTGTGATTGCCACTCTGCTATAAATCCTTCGATGTACTGTGTGGTGTCAGCATTACTGATCCAGGGATGACACCGGAGTACAGTAGACTTGATCCATTCGGGTCCGGTCGCTACATTTACGTTACTTATACATGTGATTTACCTCTGTTATAAATCCTCGAGTACTGTGTGTGTCAGCATACCGATCCAGGGATGACACTTAAGCACAGAGACTTGATCCATTCAGGTCGGGTCGCTACAGGGTGCGGCCGGAGGGAGGGAGGGGGCGGATAGAAAAAGGCCCGCCTTGTGCCACCGATGGGCGGGCCAGGGGAGGACACGTGCAGACGACCCGCGCGTCCGCGTGGTGTCCGTTTCACCCCAAAAGCGGCGCAAACTTGGGCCGCGGATGGGTCGAAAGCGGACACAAAACGGACAAAAGTCCGTTTGCTCCCACGCGCTGGGCCGCCTCTTTTGTCCCTTTTACCCCAAATGGACGGGGCCGGACAGGATAGGGTTGCGCGGTGGAGTTGGCCTTAACTGGACTTTCACAAAGCACATACCATGATAAAGTTTTGAAGAAGTTCAAAATGGATCAAGCAAAGAAAGGGCTCTTGCCTGTGTTACAAGGTGTGAAGTTGAGTCAGACTTACCACTGCAGAAGATAGAGAGAAAATGAAAGTCATTCCCTATGCTTCAACCATAGGTTCTATCATGTATGCAATGCTGTGTACCAGACCTGATGTGTGCCTTGCTATTAGTTTAGCAGGGAGGTATCAAAGTAATCTAGGAGTGGATCACTGGACAGCGGTCAAGAACATCCTGAAATACCTGAAAAGGACTGAGGATATGTTTCTCGTTTATGGAGGTGACAAAGAGCTCCTCGTAAACGGTTACATCGATGCAAGCTTTGACACTGATCCGGATGGCTCTAAGTGACAAAACTGGATACGTATTTTTATTAAATAGTGGAACTGTCAGTTGGTGCAGTCCCAAGTAGAGCGTCATGGCGGGATCTTCGCGTCAAGCGGAGTACATAGCTGCTTCAGAAGCAGCAAATGAAGCAGTCTGGATGAAAGAGTTCATATCCGATCTAGGTGTCATACCTAGTGCATCGGGTCCAATGAAAATCTTTTGTGACAATACTGGTGCAATTGCCTTGGCAAAGGAATCCAGATTTCACAAGAGAACCAAGCACATCAAGAGACGCTTCAATCCCATCCACGATCAAGTCATGGAGGGAGACATAGATATTTGCAAGATACATACGGATCTGAATGTTAGAGACCCGTTGACTAAGCATCTCTCATGAGCAAAACATGATCAGCACCAAGACTCCATGGGTGTTAGAATCATTACAATGTAATCTAGATTATTGACTCTAGTGCAAGTGGGAGACTGAAGGAAATATGCCCTAGAGGCAATAATAAAGTTGTTATTTATATTTCCTTATATCATGATAAATGTTTATTATTCATGCTAGAATTGTATTAACCGAAAACTCAGTACATGTGTGAATACATTGACAAACTGAGTGTTACTAGTATGCCTCTACTTGACTAGCTCATTAATCAAAGATGGTTAAGTTCCCTAGCCATGGACAAAGAGTTGTCATTTGATAAACGGGATCACATCATTAGAGAATGATGTGATTGACTTGACCCATCCGTTAGCTTAGTACTTTGATCGTTTAGTTTACTGCTATTGCTTTCTCCATAACCTATACATGTTCCTATAACTATGAGATTATGCAACTCCCGAATACCGGAGGAACACTTAGTGTGCTATCAAATGTCACAACATAACTGGGTGACTATAAAGATGCTCTACAGGTGTCTCCAATGGTGTTTGTTGAGTTGGCATAGATCGAGATTAGGATTTGTCACTCTGTGTATCAGAGAGGTATCTCTAGGCCCTCTCGGTAATGCACATCACTATAAGCCTTGCAAGCAATGTGACTAATGAGTTAGTTGCGGGATGTTGGATTATGGAACGAGTAAAGAGACTTGCTGGTAACGAGATTTAACTAGGTATTGAGATACCGACGATCGAATCTCGGGCAAGTAACATGCCGATGACAAAGGAAACAACGTATGTTGTTATGCGGTTTGACCGATAAAGATCTTCATAGAATATGTAGGAACCAATATGAGCATCCAGGTTCCGCTATTGGTTATTGACCTCAGATGAGTCTCGGTCATGTCTACATGGTTCTCGAACCCGTAGGGTCCGCTCGCTTAATGTTCGATGACGATCGATATTATGAGTTTATGTGTTTTGATGTACTAAAGGTAGTTCGGAGTCCCGGATATGATCACGGACATGACGAGGAGTCTCGAAATGGTCAAGACATAAATATCGATATATTGGAAGGCTATGTTTGGACATCGGAATGGTTCTGGGTGAGTTCAGGCATTTACCGGAGTACCGGGGGGTTACCGGAACCCCTCGGGGAGTGTATGGGCCTTAATGAGCCTTAGTGGGAGAGAGGATGAGGCGGACTTGGTGCCCCCCCCCCTCGCCCAAGCCCAAACCGAATTGGGGTGGGGGCCGGCCCCCCCTTTCCTTCTCCCTCTCTCCCCGTTCCTTCTCTCCTACTCCAACAAGGGAAAGGGGGAATCCTACTCCCACCGGGAGTAGGACTCCTCCCTTTGGGCGCGCCATAGAGGGTCGTGATGACCCACAAGTATAGGGGATCTATCCTAGTCCTTTCTATAAGTAAGAGTGTCAAACCCTGTTGGGGAACGAAGTAATTTCAAAAATTTCCTACGCACACACTGGATCATGGTGATGCATAGCAACGAGAGGGGAGAGTGTGTCCACGTACCCTCATAGACCGAAAGCGGAAGCGTTATGAAAATGCGGTTGATGTAGTCGTACGTCTTCATGATCCGACCGATCCAAGTACAGAACGTATGGCACCTCCGCGTTCAGCACACGTTCAGACCGATGACGTCTCATGAACTCTGATCCAGCAGAGCTTCACGGGAGAGTTTCGTCACCATGACGGCGTGGTGACGGTGATGATGATGCTACCGACGCAGGGCATCACGTAAGCACCGCTGTGATATGATCGAGGAGGAATATGGTGGAGGGGGCACCAAAGGGGCTGCACCCTTTGTCCAATTCGGACCAGAGGGGGGAGCGCGCCTCCTTTCTTTTGGCCTCTCTCCTCTATTCCCGTATGGCCCAATAAGGCCCAATACTTCTCCCGGTGAATTGGCGTAACTCCCCGGTACTCCGAAAATACCCGAATCACTCGGAACCTTTCCGATGTCCGAATATAGTCGTCCAATATATCGATCTTTACGTATCAACCATTTTGAGACTCCTCGGCATGTCCCCGATCTCATCCGGGACTCCAAACTACCTTCGGTACATCAAATCACATAAACTCATAATACAATCATCACCGAAACTTTAAGCGTGCGGACCCTACGGGTTCGAGAACTATGTAGACATGACCGAGACACGCCTCTGCCCAGTAACCAATAGCGGAACCTAGATGCTCATATTAGCTCCCACATATTCTACAAAGATCTTTATCGGTCAAACCGCATAACAACATATGTTGTTCCCTTTGTCATCGGTATGGTACTTGCCTGAGATTCGATCATCGGTATCTCAATACCTAGTTTAATCTCGTTACTGGCAAGTCTCTTTACTCATTCTGTAACACATCATCATGTAACTAACTCATTAGTTACAATGCTTGCAAGGCTTATAGTGATGTGCATTACCGAGTGGGCCTAGAGATACCTCTCCGACAATTGGAGTGACAAATCCTAATCTTGAAATACGCCAACCCAACAAGTACCTTCAGAGACACCTGTAGAGCACCTTTATAATCACCCAGTTACGTTGTGACGTTTGGTAGCACACAAAGTGTTCCTCCGGTAAACGGGAGTTGCATAATCTCATAGTCATAGGAACATGTATAAGTCATGAAGAAAGCAATAGCAACATACTAAACGATCAAGTGCTAAGCTACCGGAATGGGTCAAGTCAATCACATAATTCTCCTAATGATGTGATCCTATTAATCAAATGACAACTCATGTCCATGGCTAGGAAACTCAACCATCTTCGATTAACGAGCTAGTCAAGTAGAGGCATACTAGTGACACTCTGTTTGTCTATGTATTCACACATGTTTTATGTTTCCGGTTAATACAATTCTAGCATGAATAATAAACATTTATCATGAAACAAGGAAATAAATAATAACTTTATTATTGCCTGTAGGGCATATTTCCTTTAGTCTCCCACTTGCACTAGAGTCAATAATCTAGATCACATCACCATGCGATTTAACATCAATAGTTCACGTCACCATGTGATTAACACCCATGGTTCACATCGTCATGTGACTAACACCCAAAGGGTTTATTAGAGTCAATAATCTAGTTCACATCGCTATGTGATTAACACCCAAAGAGTACTAAGGTGTGATCATGTTTTGCTTGCGAGAGAAGTTTAGTCAGCGGGTCTGCCATATTCAGATCCATATGTATTTTGCAAATTTCTATGTCAACAATGATCTGCACGGAGCTACTCTAGCTAATTGCTCCCACTTTCAATATGTATCTAGATTGAGACTTAGAGTCATCCAGATCGGTGTCAAAGCTTGCGTCGACATAACTCTTTACGACGAACCTTTTGTCACCTCCATAATCGAGAAACATATTCTTATTCCACTAAGGATAATTTTGACCGATGTTCAGTGATCTACTCCCACTATTGTACTCCCTTGTCAAAATCAGCGTAGGGTATACAATAGATCTGGTACACAGCATGGCATACTTTATAGAACCTATGGCTGAGGCATAGGGAATGACTTTCATTCTCTTTCTATCTTCTGCTGTGGTCGGGCTTTGAGTCTTACTCAATTTCACACCTTGTAACACAGGCAAGAACTTTTTCTTTGCCTATTCCATTTTGAACTACTTCAAAATCTTGTCAAGGTATGTATTCATTGAAAAAACTTATCAAGCGTCTTGATCTATCTCTATAGATCTTGATGCTCAATATGTAAGCAGCTTCACCGAGGTCTTTCTTTGAAAAACTCCTTTCAAACACTCCTTTATGCTTTGCAGAATAATTCTACATTATTTCAAATCAACAATATGTCATTCACATATATTTATCAGAAATGTTGTAGTGCTCCCACTCACTTTCTTGTAAATACAGGCTTCACCGCAAGTCTGTATAAAACTATATATGCTTTGATCAACTTATCAAAGCGTATATTCCAACTCCGAGATGCTTGCACCAGTCCATAGATGGATCGCTGGAGCTTGCACATTTTGTTAGCACCTTTAGGACTGACAAAACCTTCTGGTTGCATCATATACAACTCTTCTTTAAGAAATCCATTAAGGAATGTAGTTTTGACATCCATTTGCCAGATTTCATAAAATATGGCAATTTGCTAACATGATTCAGACAGACTTAAGCATCGCTACGACTAAGAAAATCTCATTGTAGTCAACACCTTGAACTTTGTCAAAAAACCTTTTTCGACAAGTCTAGCTTTGTAGATAGTAACACTACTATCAACGCTCGTCTTCCTCTTGAAGATCCATTTATTTTCTATGGCTTGCCGATCATCAGGCAAGTCAACCAAAGTCCACACTTTGTTCTCATACATGGATCTCATCTCAGATTTCATGGCCTCAAGCCATTTCGCGGAATCTGGGCTCATCATCGCTTCCTCATAGTTCATAGGTTCGTCATGGTCAAGTAACATGACCTCCAGAACAGGATTACCATACCACTATGGTGTGGATCTCACTCTGGTTTACCTACGAGGTTCGGTAGTAACTTGATCTGAAGTTACATGATCATCATCATTAGCTTCCTCACTAATTGGTGTAGTAGTCACAGGAACAGATTTCTGTGATGAACTACTTTCCAATAAGGGAGCAGGTACAGTTACCTCATCAAGTTCTACTTTCCTCCCACTCACTTCTTTCTAGAGAAACTCCTTCTCTAGAAAGAATCCATTCTTAGCAACGAATATTTTGCCTTTGGGTCTGTGATTAGAAGGTGTACCCAACAGTCTCCTTTGGGTGTCCTATGAAGACGCATTTCTCCGATTTGGGTTCGAGCTTATCAGGTTGAAACCTTTTCACATAAGCATTGCAACTCCAAACTTTAAGAAACGACAACTTTTGTTTCTTGCCAAACCATAGTTCATATAGTGTTGTCTCAACGGATTTAGATGGTGCCCTATTTAACGTGAATGCAGCTGTCTCTAATGCATAACCCCAAAACAATAGTGGTAAATCGGTAAGAGACATCATAGATTGCACTGTATCTAATAAAGTATGGATACGATGTTCGGACACACCATTCTGCTCTGGTGTTCCAGGTGGCGTGAGTTGCAAAACTATTCCGCATTGTTTCAATTGAAGACCAAACTCGTAACTCAAATATTCTCCTCCACGATCAGATCGTAGAAACTTTATTTTCTTGTTACGATGATTTTCCACTTCACTCTGAAATTATATGAACTTTTCAAATGTTTCAGACTTATGTTTCATCAAGTAGATATACCCATATCTGCTCAAATCATCTGTGAAGGTCAAAAATAATGATGCTCGCCGCGAGCCTCAACACTCATCGGATTGCATACATCGGTATGTATTATTTCCAAAAATTCAGTTGCTTGCTCCATTGTTTCGGAGAACGGAGTTTTAGTAATCTTGCCCATAAGGCATGGTTCGCAAGCATCAAGTGATTCATAATCAAGTGATTCCAAAATCCCATCAGCATGGAGTTTCTTCATGCACTTTACACCAATATGACCTAAACGGCAGTGCCACAAATAAGTTGCACTATCATTATTAACTTTGCATCTTTTGGCTTCAATATTATGAATATGTGTATTACTACAATCGAGATCCAACAAACCATTTTTGTTGGTGTGTATGACCATAGAAGGTTTTATTTATGTAAGCAGAACAACAATTGTTCTCTAGCTTAAATGAATAACCGTATTGCAATAAACATGATCAAATCATATTCATGCTCAACACAAACACCAAATAACATTTATTTAGGTTCAACACTAGTCCCAAAAGTATAGGGAGTGTGCAATCATGATCATATCAATCTTGGAACTGCTTCCAACACACATCGTCACTTCACCCTTAACTAGTCTCTGTTCATTCTGCAACTCCCGTTTCGAGTTACTACTCTTAGCAACTGAACTAGTATCAAATACCGCGGGGTTACTATAAACACTAGTAAAGTACTCATCAATAACATGTATATCAAATATACCTTTGTTCACTTTGCCATCCTTCTTATCCGCCAAATACTTGGGGCAGTTCCGCTTCCAGTGACTAGTCCCTTTGCAGTAGAAGCACTTAGTCTCAGGCTTAGGTCCAGACTTGGGCTTCTTCACTTGAGCAGCAACTTGCTTGCCGTTCTTCTTGAAGTTCCCCTTCTTCCATTTGCCCTTTTCTTGAAACTAGTGGTCTTGTTAACCATCAACACTTGATGCTTTTCTTGATTTCTACCTTCGTCGATTTCAGCATCACAAAGAGCTTGGGAATCGTTTCCGTTATCCCTTGCATATTATAGTTCATCACGAAGTTCTAGCAACTTGGTGATAGTGACTAGAGAACTCTGTCAATCACTATCTTATCTGGAAGATTAACTCCCACTTGATTCAAGTGATTGTAGTACTCGGGCAATCTGAGCACATGCTTACTGGTTGAGCTATTCTCCTCCATCTTGTAGGCAAAGTAATGTCAGAGGTCTCATACCTCTCGACACGGGCATGAATATGAAATACCAATTTCAACTCTTGGAACATATTATATGCTTCGTGGTATTCAAAACATTTTGAAGGCTTGGTTCTAAGCCGTAAAGCATGGTGCACTAAACTATCAAGTAGTTATCATACCGAGCTTTTGTCAAAACATTCAAAATGTCTGCATCTTCTCCTGCAACAGTTCTATCACCTAGCCGTGCATCAAGAACATAATACTTCTGTGCAGCAATGAGGATAATCCTCAGACCACGGAGCTAGTTCGCATCTTTGCTACTAACATCTTTCAACTTATTTTTCTCTAGGAACATATCAAAAATAAAAATAGGGGAGCTAAATGCGAGCTATTGATCTACAACATAGATATGCTAATACTATCAGGACTAAGTTCATGATAAATTAAAGTTCAATTAACCATATTACTTAAGAACTCCCACTTAGATAGACATCCCTTTGATCATCTAAGTGATCACGTGATCCAAATCAACTAAACCATGTCTGATCATCACGTGAGATGGAATAGTTTTCAATGGTGAACATCACTATGTTGATCATATCTACTATATGATTCACACTCGACCTTTCAGTCTCAGTGTTCCGAGGCCATATCTGCATATGCTAGGCTCGTCAAGTTTAACCCGAGTATTCTGCGTGTGCAAAACTAGCTTGCACCCGTTGTAGATGAACGTAGAGCTTATCACACCCGATCATCCCGTGGTGTCTCGGCACGATGAACTTTGGCAACGGTGCATACTCAGGGAGAACACTTTTATCTTGAAATTTAGTGAGAGATCATATTATAATGCCACCCTCAATCAAAGCAGAATAAGATGCATAAAGGATAAACATCACATGCAATCAATATAAGTGATATGATATGGCCATCATCTTGTGCTTGTGATCTCCATCTTCGAAGCATCATCATGATCACCATCGTCACCGGCGCGACACCTTGATCTCCATCGTAGCATCGTTGTCGTCTCGCCAACTATTGCTTCCATGACTATCGCTACCGCTTAGTGATAAAGTAAAGCATTACAGGGCGATTGCATTGCATACAATAAAGTGACAACCATATGGCTCCTGCCAGTTGCCGATAACTCGGTTACAAAACATGATCATCTCATACAATAAAATATAGCATCATGTCTTAACCATATCACATCACAACATGCCCTGCAAAAACAAGTTAGACGTCCTCTACTTTGTTGTTGCAAGTTTTATGTGGCTGCTACGGGCTGAGCAAGAACCGTTCTTACCTATGCATCAAAACCACAACGATAGTTCGTCAAGTTAGTGTTGTTTTAACCTTCTCAAGGACCGGGCGTAGCCACACTCGATTCAACTAAAGTTGGAGAAACTGACACCCGCCAGCCACCTGTGTGCAAAGCACGTCGGTAAAACCAGTCTCGCGTCAGCGTACGCGTAATGTCGGTCCGTGCCGCTTCATCCAACAATACCGCCGAACCAAAGTATTACATGCTGGTAAGCAGTATGACTTGTATCGCCCACAACTCACTTGTGTTCTACTCGTGCATATAACATCTACACATAAAACCTGGCTCTGATACCACTATTGGGGAACGAAGTAATTTCAAAAGTTTCCTACACACACACAGGATCATGGTGATGCATAGCAACGTGAGGGGAGAGTGTGTCCACGTACCTTCGTAGATCAAAAGCGGAAGCGTTATGATAACGCGGTTGATGTAGTCATACGTCTTCATGATCCGACCTATCCAAGTACCGAACATACAGCACCTCTGAGTTCAGCACACGTTCAGCTCGATGACGTCCCGCGAACTCCGATCAAGCAGAGCTTCACGGGAGAGTTTCTTCAGCACGATGGCGTGGTGACGGTGATGATGATGCTACCGACGCAGGGCTTCGCCTAAGCACCGCTACGATATGATCGAGGTGGAATATGGTGGAGGGAGCACCGCACACGGCTAAGAGATCAAGAGATCAATTGTTGTGTCTAGAGGTGCCCCCTTGCCCCCGTATATAAAGGAGGGAGGGAGAGGCCGGCCCTAGAGGGGGCGTGCCAAGTGTGGGGAGTCCTACTAGGACTCCCAAGTCCTAGTAGGATTCCCCTTTCCTTTCCAGAGTAGGAGAGAAGGAAACATGGGGAGAGGGAGAAGGAAAAAGGGGTAGCACCGCTTGTCCAATTCGGACCATAGGGGGGGCTCCTTCCTTTTGGCCTCTCTCCTCTATTCCCGTATGGCCCAATAAGGCCCAATACTTCTCCCGGTGAATTCCCGTAACTACCCGGTACTCCGAAATTACCCCAATCACTCGGAACCTTTCCGATGTTCGGATATAGTCGTCCAATATATCGATCTTTACATCTCGACCATTTCAAGACTCCTCGTCATGTCCCCAATCTCATCCGGGACTGCGAACTACCTTCGGTACATCAAATCACATAAACTCATAATACAATCGTCACCGAAACTTTAAGCGTGCGTACCCTACGAGTTCAAGAACTATGTAGACATGACCGAGACACGCCTCTGCCCAATAACCAATAGCGGAACCTGGATGCTCATATTAGCTCCCACATATTCTACAAAGATCTTTATCGGTCAAACCGCATAACAACATATGTTGTTCCCTTTGTCATCGTTATGTTACTTGCCCGAGATACGATCGTCGGTATCTCAATACCTAGTTTAATCTCGTTACTGGCAAGTCTCTTTACTCGTTCTGTAACGCATCATCCTGTAACTAACTCATTAGTTACAATGCTTGCAAGGCTTATAGTGATGTGCATTACCGAGAGGCCCAGAGATACCTCTCCGACAATCGGAGTGACAAATCCTAATATCAAAATACGCCAACCCAACAAGTACCTTCGGAGACACCTGTAGAGCACCTTTATAATCACCCAGTTATGTTGTGATGTTTGGTAGCACACAAAGTGTTCCTCTGGTAAACGGGAGTTGCATAATCTCATACTCATAGGAACATGTATAAGTCATGAAGAAAGCAATAGCAACATACTAAACGATCAAGTGCTAAGCTAACGAAATGGGTCAAGTCAATCACATCATTCTCCTAATGATGTGATCCCGTTAATCAAATGACAACTCATGTCCATGTCTAGGAAACTCAACCATCTTCGATTAACGAGCTAGTCAAGTAGAGGCATACTAGTGACACTCTATTTGTCTATGTATTCACACATGTATTATGTTTCCGGTTAATACAATTCTAGCATGAATAATAAACATTTATCATGAAATAAGGAAATAAATAATAACTTTATTATTGCCTCTAGGGCATATTTCCTTCAAACCCAACGAGGAGCAGAAGGAAATGATAAGCAGTTTTCAACAAGGTATTCTCTGCAAGCACTGAAATTATCGGTAACAGATAGTCTTGTGATAAGGTAATTTGTAATGGGTAACAAGTAATAAATGTAAATAAGGTGCAGCAAGATGGCCCAATCCTTTTTGCAGCAAAGGACAAGCCTGTACAAACTCTTTTATAAAGGAAAACGCTCCCGAGGACACATGGGAATTATCGTCAAGATAGTTTTCATTACGCTCATATGATTCACGTTCGGTACTTTGATAATTTGATATGTGGGTGGACCGGTGCTTGGGTAATGCCCTTCCTTGGACAAGCATCCCACTTATGATTAACCCCTATTGCAAGCATCCGCAAATACAAAAGAAGTATTAATGTAAACCTAACCATAGCATCAAACATATGGATCCAAATCAGCCCCTTACGAAGCAACTCATAAACTAGGGTTTAACCTTCTGTCACTCTAGCAACCCATCATCTACTTATTACTTCCCAATGCCTTCCTCTAGGCCCAAACAATGGTGAAGTGTCATGTAGTCGATGTTCACATGACACCACTAGAGGAAAGACAACATACATCTCATCAGAATATCGAACGAATACCAAATTCACATGACTACTTATAGCAAGACTTCTCCCATGTCCTCAGGAAGAAACGTAACTACTCACAAATCATATTCATGTTCATAATCAGAGGGGTATTAATATGCATAAAGGATCTGAAGATATGATCTTCCACCGAATAAACCAACTAGCATCAACTACAAGGAGTAATCAACACTGCTAGCAACCCACAGGTACCAATCTGAGGTTTTAGGACAAAGATTGGATACAAGAGATGAACTAGGGTTTGGGATGAGATGGTGCTGGTGAAGATGTTGATGGAGATTGACCCCCTCCCAATGAGAGGATCGATGGTGATGACGATGGTGATGATTTCCCCCTCCCGGAGGGAAGTTTCCCCAACAGAACAGCTCCACCGGAGCCCTAGATTGGTTCCACCAAGATTTCGCCTCGTGGCAGCGGAGTTTCGTCCCGTAAGCTTGCTTATGATTTTTTTCTGGACGAAAGACCTCATATAGCAGAAGATGGGCATCAGAGGGCTGCCAGGGTGCCCACTAGGCAGGGGGCGCGCCCCCCACCTCGTGGATGGTGGGTGGGCCCCCTCTGGTACTTCCTTCGCCCAATATTTTTTATATATTCTGAAACGTGCTCCCGTGAAGTTTCAGGACTTTTGGAGTTGTGCAGAATAGGTCTCTAATATTTGCTCCTCTTCCAGCCCAGAATTCCAGCTGCCGGCATTCTCCCTCTTCATGTAAACCTTGTAAAATAAGAGAGAATAGGCATAAGTATTGCGACATATTGTGTAATAACAGCCCATAATGCAATAAATATCGATATAAAAGCATGACGCAAAATGGATGTATCAGGTCGGCCCTCCCTCTCCTCCACTCCTTTATATACAGGGGAGGGGGCACCCCATAGACACACAAGTTGATTGTTTACCGTGTGCGGTGCCCCCTCCACAGATTTTCACCTCGGTCATATCGATGTAGAGCTTAGGCGAAGCCCTGCGTCGATAACTTCATCATCACCGTCATCACGCTGTCATGCTGACGGAACTCTCCCTCAACCTTAGCCAGATCTAGAGTTCGTGGGACGTCACCGAGATGAAATTGTGCAGATCGCGGAGGTGTCGTACCTTCGGTGCTAGGATCGGTCGGATCATGAAGACATACAACTACATCAACCGCGTTGTCATAATGCTTCCTCTTATGCTCTACGAGGGTACGTGGACAACACTCTCCCCTCTCATTGCTATGCATCACCTAGATGGATCTTGCATGTGCATAGGATTTTTTTTGAAATTACTGCGTTCCCCATCAAAAAATTGCAAAATAAAGTAAATAGGAAACTAGAATTGTAGATCAGAAACTTATATGATGAAAAATAGACCCGGAGGCCATAGGTTTCACTAGAAGCTTCTCTCAAGAACGGAATTATTATGGTGGATGAACAAATTAATGCCGATCAATTGATAGAAAAGCACAAAGTTATGATGATATCTAAGGCAATGATCATGAATCTAGGTATCACATCAGTGTCAAGTAGACCGAAATGATTCTGGATCTACTACTATTACTCCACACATCGACCAACTCCTGCCTGCATCTAGAGTATTAAGTTCATAAGAACAGAGTAACGCATTAAGTAAGATGACATGATGTAGCGGGATTAACTCAAGCAATATGATGAAAACCTCATCTTGTTATCCTCGATGGCAACAATACAATACGTGTTGGTTCCCCTTCTGTCACTAGGATCGAGCACCGCAAGATTGAACCCAAAGCTAAGCACTTCTCCCATTGCAAGAAAAACCAATCTAGTTGGCCAAACCAAATCGATAGTTCGAAGAGACTTGCAAAGATAACAAATCATGCATATAAGAATTCAGAGGACATTCAAATGATATGCATAGATAATCAAATCATAAATCCACAATTCATTGGATCTCGGCAAACACAGTGCAAAAGAGTATTACATCGAATAGATCTCCAAGAAAATCGAGGAGAACATGGTATTGAGAATCAGAGAGAGAGAGAGAGAGAGAGAGAGAAAGCCATCTAGCTACTAGTTATGGACCCGTAGGTCTGTGGTAAACTACTCACGCTTCATCAGTGAGGCAATAGTGTTGATGTAGAAGCCCTCCGTGATTGAATCCCCCTCCGGCAGGATGCCGAAAAAGGCCCCAAGATGGGATCTCATGGGTACAGAAGGTTGCAGTGGTGGAAAAGTGGTTTCGTGCCTCCCCTGGAAGTTTTCAGGGTATAAGAGTATATATAGGAGGAAGATCTAGGTCAGGAGGCCATCGAGGGGCCCACAAGGTTGGGGGCGCGCCCTCCACCCTTGTGGCCACCTCGTGGCTCATCCGACTTGCACTCCAAGTCTCTAGGGTGTCTTCTGGTCCAATAAAGATCATCACGAAAGTTTTATTCTGTTTGGACTCCGTTTGGTATTCCTTTTCTGCGAAACTCTAAAACAAGGAAAAAAAGAAACTGGCACTGGGCTCTAGGTTAATAGGTTAGTCCCAAAAATCATATATAATAGCATATTAATGCATATAAAGCATCCAAAATAGATAATATAATAGCATGGAACAATAAAAAATTATAGATACGTTGGAGACGTAACAAGCATCCCCAAGCTTAATTCCTGCTCGTCCTCAAGTAGGTAAATGATAAAAACCAAATTTTTTATGTGGAATGCTACCTAACATATTTATCCATGTAATTCTCTTTATTGTGGCATGAATGTTCAGATCCGTAAGATTCAAAACAAAAGTTTAATATTGACATAAAAACAATAAAACTTCAAGCATACTAACAAATAATTATGTCTTCTCGAAATAACATGGCCAAAGAAAGCTTATCCCTACAAAATCATATAGTCTAGCTATGCTCCATCTTCATCGCACAAAATTTTTAAATCATGCACAACCCCGATGACAAGCCAAGCAATTGTTTCATACTTTTGACGTTCTCAAACTTTTCCAACTTTCACGCAATACATGAGCGTGAGCCATGGATATAGCACTATAGGTGGAATAGATGGTGGTTGTGGAGAAGACAAAAAGAAGGAGATAGTCTCACATCAACTAGGCGTATCAATGGGATATGGAGATGCCCATCAATAGATATCAATGTGAGTGAGTAGGGATTGACATGCAACGGATGCACTAGAGCTATAAGTTTATGAAAGCTAAAAAACTAAGTGGGTGTGCATCTAACTCGCTTGCTCACGAAGACCTAGGGCAATTTGAGGAAGCCCATCACTGGAATATACAAGCCAAGTTCTATAATGAAAATTCCCACTAGTATATGAAAGTGATATCATAGGAGACTCTCTATCATGAAGATCATGGTGTTACTTTGAAGCACAAGTGTGGTAAAAGGATAGTAACATTTCCCCTTCTCTCTTTTCTCTCATTTTTTATTTGGACCTTCTCTCATTTGTTTGGCCTCTTTTTTCATCTGGAGTCTCATCCCGACTTCATAGTCTCCATCATCCTTTCCTCACATGGGACAATGCTCTAATAATGAAGGTCATCACACTTTTATTTACTTACAACTCAAAGATTACAACTCGATACTTAGAACAAAATATGACTCTATGTGAATGCCTCCGACGGTGTACCGGGATGTGCAATGAATCAAGAGCGACATGTATAAAAAATGATGAACGGTAGCTTTGCCACAAATACGATGTCAACTACATGATCATGCAAAGCAATATGACAATGATGAAGCGTGTCATAATAAACGGAACGGTGTAAAGTTGCATGGCAATATATCTCGGAATGGCTATGGAAATGCCATAATAGTACGTATGGTGGCTATTTTGAGGAAGGTATATGGTGGGTTTATGGTACCGGCGAAAGTTGCGCGGTATTAGAGAGGCTAGCAATGGCGGAAAGGTGAGAGTGCGTATAATCCATGGACTCAACATTAGTCATAAAGAACTCACATACTTATTGCAAAAATCTATTAGTCATCGAAACAAAGTACTACACGCATGCTCTAGGGGGATAGATTGGTCGGAAAAGACCATCGCTCGTCCCCGACCGCCACTCATAAGGAAGACAATCAATAAATAAAGCATGCCCCGACTTCATCACATAACAGTTCACCATACATGCATGCTACGGGACTCACAAACCTTAACACAAGTATTTATCAAATTCACAACTACTTACTAGCATGACTCTAATATCACCATCTTCATATCTCAAAACAATCATAAGGAATCAAGCTTCTCATAGTATTCAATGCACTTTATATGAAAGTTTTTATTATATCCCTCTTAGATGCCTATCATATTAGGACTAATTTTATAACCAAAGCAAATTACCATGCTGTTCTAAAGACTCTCAAAATAATATAAGTGAAGTACGAGAGTTCATCAATTTCTATAAATAAAACCACCGTCGTGCTCTAAAAAGATATAAGTGAAGCACTAGAGCAAATTTGCCTAGCTCAAAAGATATAAGTGAAGTACATAGAGCATTCTAATAAATCACGATTCATGCGTGTCTCTCCCAAAAGGTGTGTACAACAAGGATGATTGTGGCAAACTAAAAAGCAAAAACTCAAATCATACAAGACGCTCCAAGCAAAACACATATCATGTGGTGAATAAAAATATAGCATCAAGTAAAGTTACCGATAGACGAAGACGAAAGAGGGGATGCCTTCCCGGGGCATCCCCAAGTTTAGGCTTTTTGACATACTTGAATATTACCTTGGGGTGCCTTGGGCATCCCCAAGCTTAGGCTCTTGCCACTCCTTATTCCATGGTCCATAAAATCCTTTCCCAAAACTTGAAAACTTCACAACACAAAAGTCCAACAAAAAATCTCGTAAGCTCTGTTAGTATAAGAAAATAAATAACCACTTTTGGTACTGCTGTGAACTCATTATTTATTTATATTGGTGTAATATCTATTGTATTCCAACTTTTCCATGGTTCATACCCCCCGATACTAGCCATAGATGCATCAAAATAAGCAAACAACACGCAAAAAGCAGAATCTGTCAAAAACAGAACAGTATGTAGAAATCTGGATATTTTGAATACTTCTGTAACTCTAGAAATCTTGAGAAATTATGAAGTCTTAGACAATTTGTTTATTAATCCTCTGCAAAAACAATCAGAATTTTATCGTGCTTCTGTTAAAAATTAAAACTAATCTCCTGGGCGCAAAAGTTTTTGTTTTTCAGTAGGATCAAATCAACTATCACCGTAAGCTATCCCAAAGGTCTTGCTTGGCACAAACACTAATTAAAACACAAAACCACATCTAACTAGAGGCTAGATAAAATATTTATTGCAAAACAGGACCTAAAAGCAAGAACAAATATAAGGTTGGTTTGCCTCCCAACAAGCGCTATTGTTTAACGCCCCTAGCTAGGCATAAAAACACTAATATATCTAAGTATTCTCATCTTCGGTATTCAATTCATTTCTCATCAAGTCTTCCAAAACTCGTCTAAGCAATTCCATTTTATTTCCCTTTTAGTAGATGAACTTAAATCATGGAAGGGTTTGGTTGGTGATCTTAACATTCGTAAACCCATAATCAGGATCATCACCGTATATGTCGTCATACAAAATACGTAGCTCGTTTTTAATGGGTTCCTTCATCATTTTATTCAACCAATCTCTATTAAACCCTACATAAATTCTCCAAGTTATCCAATCAAACTCTTCAAAGGTTTCAAGATACAAAGATTGAGAGATCTCATAATGGGGAACTCTTTTCCTAAGATTTTCACTATAAGATTGATAATCCCTAGATTTCAAACTACGCATAGTTTCTTTATCATGCAGGATATCTATAATTGGAGGGTGTTCAACATCCTTTTTATATAAAGCAAAAATATCCCTAGCTTCTTGGATAATAAAATCAAATTCACGCATAAGAATAATAGTGGCAATCTTTTTAGCTGTAGGACGATTGATTTTAGGAAGTTCATAAAACACCATTTGTAAAGCAGGATGAAGATGCACAAATTTTCTTTCTAATTTTTCAACAAGCATCACAATAGCATCAGCATAACAATTTGTCTCAAGAAGAATAGTTCTTTTATTAATAGGCAAGGATCCCGTACAGTCAAAGAATTCTTGTAATATTACCGTCTCCTATATGAAAGATTTTAGTTTTGTAATTAGGAGGCTTTTCAGCTCCGGGATCCAAAGAGCAAGTTTCAAGATTCTCCTCAAGATTTTCAGCGATAGCATCCCCAGTTTTAGACATGGTGGCGGTAAACGAGCAAACGAAGAAGACGAACGGAAGAGGGGTAAAGAAAAAGGCGAATCTTTTCGAAAACCGTTTTAGAAGTGGGGGAGAGGAAAACGAGAGGCGAATGGCAAATAATGTAATGCGAGGTGAGGGAGTCCTGGATTGGGGGGTCTCCGGACAGTCGGACTATATCCTTTGGCCAGACTGTTGAACTATGAAGATACAAGATTCAAGACTTCGTCCCGTGTCCGGATGGGACTTTCGTTGGCGTGGAAGGCAAGCTTGGCAATACGGATATGTAGATCTCCTCCCTTGTAACCGACTCTGTGTAACCCTAGCCCCCTCCGATGTCTATATAAACCGGAGGGTTTAGTCCGTAGGACAACAACAATCATACCATAGGCTAGCTTTTAGGGTTTAGCCTCTACGATCTCGTGGTAGATCAACTCTTGTAATACTCATATCATCAAGATCAATCAAGCAGGACGTAGGGTATTACCTCCATCAAGAGGGCCCGAATCTGGGTAAACATCGTGTCCCCCGCCTCCTGTTACCATCCGCCTTAGACGCACAGTTCGGGACCCCCTACCCGAGATCCACCGGTTTTGACACCGACATTGGTGCTTTCATTGAGAGTTCCACTGTGTCGTCACCGTAAGGATTGATGGCTCCTTCGATCATCGGTAACGATGCAGTCCTGGGTGAGGTTTTCCTCCCCGGACAGATCTTCGTATTCGGCGGCTTCGCCCTGCGGGCCAACTCGCTTGGCCATCTGGAGCAGATCAAGAGCTACGCCCATGGCCATCAGGTCAGGTTCAGAAACTTAAACTACACTGTCGACATCCGCGGAGACTTGATCTTCGACGGATTCGAGCCTATGTCAGGTGCGCCGCACAATCACGACAAGCATGACGTAACTCTGCCATTGGATAGTGTTCGGGAGATCACACCTGCAACTACTCTGGCCCTCAGTCCGGAGCAAATTGTGCCATCCGAGGATGGAGGGATAGACCCCGCCATGGAGGCTATATTCTCAGTGGTGATGGAGCCGGATACTGAGTTCACCCCTTGAGAGAGCCACGTTGCCGAACCACTGGATTCGTCTCCGGCCACGGACTCCGAGCCGCCTGCGTCCGTGCCTATCAAATCCGATTGGGCGCCGATCATGGAGTTCACCTCCGCGGATATCTTTTAGCACTCACCTTTCGGCGACGTGCTAAATTCATTAAGGTCTCTCTCCTTGTCAGGAGATCCTTGGCCGAACTATGCCCGGCTAGAATGGGATGCGGACGGCGAAGAAATTCGCTGCCCACCCACCACCCACTTAGTAGCCTCTGTTGACGATTTAACCGACATGCTCGATTTCAACTCCGAAGACATCGACGGCATGGATGATGATGCAGGAGAGGAACAAGAACTAGTGCCCACAGGGCGCTGGACAACCACTTCACCACATGACATATACATGGTGGATACACCCAAAGAAAACAATGACGAAGAACGGCAGGATGCAGCGAAGAATAGCTCCCTCAAGAAGCAATCAAAGCGTCGGCGTAGGCGCCGCTGAAAATCCCGCCTCGGCAAAAACAGCGATAACAGTGCAAGAGAAAATAACACTCCACTCGACTCCAGAGGAAACGACGACCACATTGACCCAGCGGCAGAGCACGATGAAACTGCAAACAGCGAACATAGTACGGATCCGATGTCCGAACACGGCGACGCTGAGGATAAACCTCATCAAACCCCCTCTGGGGAGGAAAACAGTCCGGATGAAGATGCACACATCATCTTGGAAACGCACTTGGAGCAAGAGAACCTCCGCAGAAGGCTTATTGCCACATCGAGGAGTCTGAAGAAGCAGAAGCAAAGGCTTAAGGCCACACAAAATAGGCTCAACAGCAGGTGGAACAAAGTGCTCGACAATGAAGAAAAGTATGGTGGAAGTTACCACACAAAGAGCTGTCCAAAGCGCAAGCTATTACCTGAATTCGACGATAAGGCCTTAGAGCCCACACAACCGAAAAATAAAACGGCCAATCGGCCGGACCAACCACCTTGTGACCGCGATAGAGCGGCTAACAAGGCCGCACATAAGTCAACACACGATCTACGTGAGGACTTGTGCCAAAAATCCAGTATGACCAGATCCATCTATGGATCTAGGAAGCGCGCTCTGACACAAAACCAAAACCGAATACTACAACCATCTGAACGCCAAGATACATCCAAATACAGGGGTGCCGCACACCCCCTATGTTTCACCGATGAGGTGCTAGACCACGAATTTCCAGAAGGATTCAAACCAGTGAACATAGAGGCGTACGACGGGATCACAGATCCTGGGGTCTGGATTGAGGACTTTATCCTCCATATCCATATGGCTCGCGGAGACGATCTCCACTCCATCAAGTACTTTCCCCTCAAGATTAAAGGACCAGCTCGGCACTGGTTGAAAAGCCTCCCCAAAAACTCAATTGGAAGTTGGGAGGAGCTCGAGGATGCTTTTCGGGCTATTTTTCAAGGGACCTATGTCCGACCTCCGGATGCAGACGATTTAAGTCATATAATTCAACAGCCCGGAGAGTCAGCCCGAAAGCTTTGGAACAGGTTTCTCACTAAGAAGAACCAAATCATCGACTGCCCGGACGCCGAAGCCTTAGCAGCTTTCAAGCACAGCATCCGAGACGAATGGCTCGCCAGACACCTCGGCCAAGAAAAACCGAGAACAATGGCAGCCTTGACAAGCCTCATGACCTGCTTTTGTGCGGGCGTAGATAGCTGGTTAGCCTGCAGTAGCACCGGCGACCCAAGCACATCTGAAGTCAGGGATGGCAATGGAAAACCACGATGCAGTAAAAGCAAGCGTCGAAATAAAGAAGCCAGCCTAGATAACACGGCGGTAAACGCCGGATTCAGGGGCTCTCGACCAGGTCAGCGGAAAAGGCCTTTCAAAGGCAGCAGAGATGGACCGTCTAGCCTAAACAAGATTCTAGACAAACTATGTCAGATTCATGGCACCCCCGATAAACCTGCAAATCACACCCACAGAGAATGCTGGGTCTTCAAGCAGGCCGGTAAGCTAAATGTCGAACACAAGGGGAGGGAGACACCAAGCGAAGACAAGGACGAACCTCGCCAGCAAAGCACTGGAGGATAGAAAAAATTCCCACCAGAGGTTAAAACAGTAAACATGATCCACATGACGAAGAGGAGAAGCAAACACGCACTCCGAAACATATGCGTTGTAGAGCCCGTGACCCCTAAGTTCAACCCCTGGTTGGCCTGCCCGACCACTTTTGATCGCAGGGGTCACCCGACAAGCATCTGGCATGAAGGATTAGCTGCCTTGGTGTTAGACCCAATAATAAGCGGATACCATCTCACACGAGTCCTTATGGACGGCGGCAGTGGTCTAAATCTGATATATCCGGACACAGTCCGCAAAATGGGGATAGACCCGACAAAAATCAGCCACAGTAATACTACCTTCAAGGGAGTAATACCAGGCCCAAAGGCCCGCTCCACGGGCTCTCTAATACTAGAGGTTGTATTCGGTTCACCCGACAACTACCGAAGTGAGAAGTTAGACTTCGACATTGCTCCATTCCGAAGCGGCTATCAAGCACTACTCGGAAGAACAGCTTTTGCTCGTTTTAATCCGGTACCACATTACGCTTCTCTTAAGCTTAAGATGCCTGGTCCACGTGGCACCATCACAGTTGGTGGAAATATTGAGCGTTCTCTATGCGCGGAAGAACGTGCGGCGGCTTTAACAGCCGAGCACTAGACGGCCTCACCAACCAGAATAAATGACAGGTCGTCAAGACCGCGGACACGGTTAGACGAGTCCGACGCATCACTAGGTATACCTGAGATTGGTTTGATGGTTAAACCCTCATAGACGGTACCAGGGGCTTCCCGCGTGTAATCAGGGCTAGTTCGGCTCAACTTGACTTATCTTGAATTTTAATGGTTTATCGAGAATAACCAATTTTTGGCATGACAACTTTCACCTAAGTTCTTCTCTTTACAGATGACAATCATGCTACACCCGTCGAGGACACGGCACAACGGAGACACAGGCGCAGACGTGCAGCAAGGACCCGCTCAAAGGTTTCTTTTTAGATTAAGACCCTGTGTAAACCTTTTTTACTGTCTCTTGTTGTTCACATCCCCCGGATACTCAGTACAACCGAGAAGGATGCTGGCATTATTGGCATTTCGCCACGTCAGAATATTGCACGTACCTGGACACTTGGGGTTTATTATTAAGGGCATTGTTCAGCCCAACATATATGTTAAAAAGACTGAATACCTTAGTGAGTGTTCGGCATCGCGAGTTTGGCCTTATATGCATCAGCTCCGAATCATGTCTTTGGTCAAATGTTGGGTTTGCCCGGCTCCCGTGTTTTGCTACCTTACATTCCGCTCTATCGGCTAAGGCGGCACCGGGAGAACTACTGCGATTGTGCCCTGGTTCATCCGGATGAGCACCTCAGTAGAGAAAGCCAAAAACTGACTGTCATGATAAAGCGCGAGACTGGTCAACCACTCGATGACTTAGCGGAATCTTCAGGATTCCTCTGCATTAACGAAGGGCCGTTTCCCGGTCATGTACATACGCGCACCGTATTCGGACAAGCGCGGAAGTACCAGTGGCTATATAGTAGTCCCACCGTCAAACTCCTATGGCTAAGTGAAAGTGTTAAAGCAATATAGTCCGATTGCCTCGTTCGCTGCGCTACCACCTCCTTAATGGACCAAGACGTTGGATCTAGTGTGAATACGCGTTTTTTGCGAACACCCCCACATTACATGCGTGGGGGCTGAAGCCGACGACTGCAAACTTTCAGGTTATATACATATATACATAAACGGCCGCTTAGGAGGCATCATAATACTTTCAGGCAAAAGTATAAACACAGCCTTTACAATTCAATAGAACATTGTTTTTTACAATGGGAATACATCTCACTAGAACATAATATTCTTCGAGCACTGAGCCTCTATTGAACGAGTGCCTTCAAGGACTTCTTCAAAGTAGTGCTCCGCAGATACTCGGCCCATGGCCGAACTCTGGGTTGCAATAGTGGTGGCCTCCATCTCTGCCTAGTATGTCTTGACACGGGCAAGTGCCATCCGCGCACCCTCTATGCATACCGACCTCTTCATAGCGTCGATGTGCGACACAACACCAAGGAATTGTTGCACTAAACTAAAATAACTATTCGGCCTTGACCCTTCCGGCCACAGATGATCCACAATAGACCTCATGGCAAGTCCGGACAACCTATGGAGCTTGGCCCACTCGGCCATTCGCTCATTCAACAGCAGCGGACGCACTGGAACATTGAACTGTGACCAGAACAGCTTTTCCACTTCATGATCTTTTTGATCCTTGAAGTACTCGGCCGCGTTAGCAGCACTTGCTGCCAAATCCACGTATGTGTCTGCAGAACTCCATAGTTGATCAAGAGGGGCATACTTCGGATCTCCGAACTTCGTCCGCAACAAAAAGGGTTTCCCAGCCGCGATATCTCCAGCTTGACGCAGCTCCTCCTTGATCGCTCTGATTTTGAAGCGGGCTTCCTTGGCTGCTACCATGGCCTTATCCAGGTCCGCCGCCTTCGCTTGGCTTTCTTTTTCAAGAAGCTGGTAACGGTCGGCGGCATCTTTCAACTCAACGGCCATCTTGGCTATTTTTTCCTTGCTTTGGCAATGCGCAACCCGTTCGGCCCTCAGCTCTTTGTCCGCCTTTAGAGCGGCCGCATCACTATCCCTGGCTTGTTCATTGGCTCGGGCAAGTTCCGCCCGAAGGGTCTCCACGGCGGCAGCCCCATCTGCAGTCACAACATATTAAAGATACTGGCATCATGCTCCTCTTACTTGTGTTGATCACCAGAGAAATCACATACCCTGGGCCTCGTCGAGCCGCTTGTTGACAAGCACGATGTCGGCATCTGCCGCATCAAATTGCCGCTTCAGCTCGGCAAGCTCATCGGTCTGGCTAGCCACCAGACCTTCAGCCACCTGCACATGATGGCGGCCTGATTATTACCTGGGACTATGATCCTCTGTTTGCCGCCGTTCTCGACGGCAACCAGAGTCTTAGGGGCTACTATCTGCACAGGGCACACCTAACGTGTGTGGTACTATCAAAAACATACACTATTTCACGTACCTCAAAGCCTTTCAGCAGACTCATAAAAGCTTCATGCAACCCGCATTCGGCGGATAAAATCCTCTCAATCACCGTACCCATTAGCGTACGATGCGCTTCTGAGATGGCCGCTTGCTCCAGAAGATCCTTCAGTTCGTCCGATTGCACACGGGACGGTTCCAGACTCTTTCTGCTGCTCTCTTTAGGAGCCGAATACTGAGGACTTCGGGTGGCCGAAGGATTACCCTCTGGCCTGGGCGGATCAGCAGAAACCCTCCGCGACAACACTTCAGGGTTGCCCGCCTCATGAGGCGGGGTGGCATGGGGAGGTGTTTCACTCTCCATCATCTTCAGAAGAAGATCCCCCAAAGACGAACTCTGTCGAGAAGGGCTACGATCCGAACTACAAAGATATATGCTTCGGTTACTGTCTTCACAAGTAATGTAGGATATTTTTACTATTAAGTACTTTTTGTTTACTTACAGCTCGGTAGAGGGCTGATCCCCTTGCGGGCATTGTGCGGCAAGAGTACCCTCCGAGGCAGGACCCTCTGGCGAAGATTTCTTCCCC
This sequence comes from Triticum dicoccoides, assembly GCF_002162155.2. NCBI lineage: Eukaryota > Viridiplantae > Streptophyta > Magnoliopsida > Poales > Poaceae > Triticum > Triticum dicoccoides. The sequence continues at coordinate 669,436,065 of NC_041392.1, forward strand.
CGTTTGGAAACCTTTGTTTCTGGGTCTTCAGAGGTGGTCCTCTTCCTTCCTTGGGGAGAGGGAATTTCATATTCTTCTCCCTAGTTATCCTCCTTCGCGGAGGCGATAATTCCCCCGGTTTGGATGAATAATGAGTGAGGCTTGCTTTCACCCTCTTTATTCCCCCCTTTATCTTCCCCTGAGGGCGCCTGATAAGGCGCCGGCTCGAGCATTCTGGCTAGTACTGGATTTGCTGAGCCTTCGGGAAGGGGGGCCGAACACCTGATCATCTTCGCCTTTGTTACCCAGTCCTGGTCAAAGAGCGACTTTTCAGAATGATAAATAAAAAGATAGTGTGTTCAGCCACGGGATTAATTACTTGGGTATCTGGGCGATTACAGCTCAGACCCGCATCCTCGGTGGTGTCCGGACACTTTACTTGTGGTCCAAAGAACAATTTTTACATCTCTTCGAGCATCATTCCGAGGAAGTGTTGAATAGTTCGCGGTCCTTCCGGGTTGAACTCCCACATACGGAGGGATCAACGTTTGCAAGGCGGGACTCGACGAACTAGCATGACTTGCATTACCATCACCAGGCTGACATCTCTCTCAAGGAGATCTCAGATGCGACTCTGCAATATCGGCACATCATTTACTGGCCCCCAGTCCAGCCCCTTGTTGATCCATGACGTCAGTTGTGGTGGGGGGTCCAAGCGAAAGGCAGGGGCTGGCACCCACTTGGTACTCCGGGGAGTTGTGATATAAAACCACTCCCGTTGCCATAAATTGGACACCTACGGGAAGGAACCTTTTGGCCATGGAACATCAGCGCCTTTGCTTATTACGGCACCTCCGCACTCTGTGTGTCGCCCCCCAACCATCTTCAGCTTCACATTGAAACTTTTGAGCCATAGGCCGAAGTGTGGGGCAATGCGGAGGAAGGCCTCACACACAACAATGAACGACAAGATGTGAAGGATGGAATCCGGGGCCAGGTCATAGAAATCCAGCCCATAATAGAACATGAGCCCCCTAACAAAGGGATCCAGAGCGAGGCCTAGCCCTCGGAGGAAGTGAGAGATGAATACAACGCTCTCGCCGGGTTCGGGAGTGGGGATGACCTGCCCTCGAGCAGGCAGCCTGTGCGAGATTTCGAGGGTCAAATACCTGGCCTCTCGTAGCTTCTTGATGTCTTCCTCTGTGACGGAGGAAGGCATCCACCGACCTTGAAGGTTGGATCCGGACATGGTTGAAGGTCCGAAGTGCCTGGCGCGAGCCTTGGGTGTTGGAACTCGAGGTGGGGGTGTTGGGGAACGTAGTAATTTCAAAAAAAAATCCTACACACACGCAAGATCATGATGATGCATAGCAACGAGAGGGGAAGAGTGTGATCTACGTACCCTTGTAGATCGACAACGGAAGCATTAACTTGGTTGATGTAGTCGTACGTCTCCATGGCTCGACCGATCAAGCACTGAAACTACGGCACCTCTGAGTTCTAGCACATGTTCAGCTCGATGACGATCCCCGGACTCCGATCCGGCAAAGTGTCGGGGAAGAGTTCCGTTAGCACGACGGCATGGTGACGATCTTGATGTACTACCGTCGCAGGGCTTCGCCTAAGCACCGCTACAATATTATCGAGGACTATGGTGGAAGGGGGCACCGCACACGGCTAAGAATATGATCACGTGGATCAACTTCTGTGTCTAGGGGTGCCCCTTGCCTCCGTATATAAGGATCCAAGGGGGGTGCGGCCGGCCCTAGTAGGAGGCGCGCAGGAGGAGTCCTACTCCTACCGGGAGTAGGACTCCCCTCCCTTTCCTTGTCCAAGTAGGAGAGGGGGAAGGAGAGAAGGAAAAGGGGGGGCGCCGCCCCTCCCTCCTTGTCCAATTAGGACTAGGGGGAGAGGGGGCGCGCGGCCTGC
>NC_041392.1:669438309-669459712 GCF_002162155.2 Triticum dicoccoides
GAACTCCGAACTAACTTCGGTACATCAAAACTCATAAACTCATAATATAACTGTCATCGAAACCTTAAGCGTGCGGACCCTACGGGTTCGAGAACAATGTAGACATGACCGAGACACGTCTCCGGTCAATAACCAATAGCGGAACCTGGATGCTCATATTGGCTCCTACATATTCTACGAAGATCTTTATCAGTCAGACCGCATAACAACATATGTTGTTCCCTTTGTCATCGGTATGTTACTTGCCCGAGATTCGATCGTCGGTATCCCATACCTAGTTCAATCTCGTTACCGGCAAGTCTCTTTACTCGTTCCGTAATACATCATCCCGCAACTAACTCATTAGTTGCAATGCTTGCAAGGCTTCAATGATGTGCATTACCGAGAGGGCCCAGAGATACCTCTCCGACAATCGGAGTGACAAATCCTAATCTCGAAATACGCCAACCCAACATGTACCTTTGGAGACACCTGTAGAGCACCTTTATAATCACCCAGTTACGTTGTGACGTTTGGTAGCACACAAAGTGTTCCTCCGGCAAACGGGAGTTGCATAATCTCATAGTCATAGGAACATGTATAAGTCATGAAGAAAGCAATAGCAACATACTAAACGATCGGGTGCTAAGCTAATGGAATGGGTCATGTCAATCAGATCATTCAACTAATGATGTGATCCCGTTAATCAAATAACAACTCTTTGTCCATGGTTAGGAAACATAACCATCTTTGATTAACGAGCTAGTCAAGTAGAGGCATACTAGTGACACTCTGTTTGTCTATGTATTCACACATGTATTATGTTTCCGGTTAATACAATTCTAGCATGAATAATAAACTTTTATCATGATATAAGGAAATAAATAATAACTTTATTATTACCTCTAGGGCATATTTCCTTCAGTCTCCCACTTGCACTAGAGTCAATAATCTAGATTACACAGTAATGATTCTAACACCCATGGAGCCTTGGTGCTGATCATGTTTTGCTCGTGGAAGAGGCTTAGTCAACGGGTCTGCAACATTCAGATCCGTATGTATCTTGCAAATCTCTATGTCTCCCACCTGGACTAGATCCCAGATGGAATTGAAGCGTCTCTTGATGTGCTTGGTTCTCTTGTGAAATCTGGATTCCTTCGCCAAGGCAATTGCACCAGTATTGTCACAAAAGATTTTCATTGGACCCGATGCACTAGGTATGACACCTAGATCGGATATGAACTCCTTCATCCAGACTCCTTCATTTGTTGCTTCCGAAGCAGCTATGTATTCCGCTTCACACGTAGATCCCGCCACGACGCTTTGTTTAGAACTGCACCAACTGATAGCTCCACCGTTTAATGTAAACACGTATCCGGTTTGCGATTTAGAATTGTCCGGATCAGTGTCAAAGCTTGCATCAACGTAACCATTTACGATGAGCTCTTTGTCACCTCCATATACGAGAAACATATCCTTAGTCCTTTTCAGGTACTTCAGGATGTTCTTGACCGATGTCCGGTGATCCACTCCTGGATTACTTTGGTACCTCCCTGCTAGACTTATAGCAAGGCACACATCAGGTCTGGTACACAGCATTGCATACATGATAGAGCCTATGGCTGAAGCATAGGGAACATCTTTCATTTTCTCTCTATCTTCTGCAGTGGTCGGGCATTGAGTCTGACTCAACTTCACACCTTGTAACACAGGCAAGAACCCTTTCTTTGCTTGATCCATTTTGAACTTCTTCAAAATCTTGTCAAGGTATGTGCTTTGTGAAATTCCAATTAAATGTCTTGATCTATCTCTATAGATCTTTATGCCTAATATGTAAGAAGCTTCACCGAGGTCTTTCATTGAAAAACTCTTATTCAAGTATCCCTTTATGCTATCCAGAAATTCTATATCATTTCCGATCAGTAATATGTCATCCACATATAATATCAGAAATGCTACAGAGCTCCCACTCACTTTCTTGTAAATATAGGCTTCTCCAAAAGTCTGTATAAAACCAAATGCTTTGATCACACTATTAAAGAGTTTATTCCAACTCCGAGAGGCTTGCACCAGTCCATAAATGGATCGCTGGAGCTTGCACACTTTGTTAGCTCCCTTTGAATCGACAAAACCTTCCGGTTGCATCATACACAACTCTTCTTCCAGAAATCCATTCAGGAATGCAGTTTTGACATCCATCTGCCAAATTTCATAATCATAAAATGCGGCAATTGCTAGCATGATTCGGACAGACTTAAGCATCGCTACGGGTGAGAAGGTCTCATCGTAGTCAACCCCTTGAACTTGTCGAAACCCTTTTGCGACAAGTCGAGCTTTGTAGACAGTAATATTACCGTCGGCGTTAGTCTTCTTCTTGAAGATCCATTTATTCTCAATTGCTTGCCGATCATTGGGCAAGTCAACCAAAGTCCACACTTTGTTCTCATACATGGATCCCATCTCAGATTTCATGGCTTCAAGCCATTTTGCGGAATCTGGGCTCACCATCGCTTCTTCATAGTTCGTAGGTTCATCATGATCTAGTAGCATGACTTCCAGAACAGGATTACCGTACCACTCTGGTGCGGATCTCACTCTGGTTGATCTACGAGGTTCAGTAGTATCTTGTTCTGAAGTTTCATGATCATTATCATTAGCTTCCTCACTAATTGGTGTAGGTGTCACAGAAACAGTTTTCTGTGATGCACTATTTTCCAATAAGGGAGCAGGTATAGTTACCTTGTCAAGTTCTACTTTCCTCCCACTCACTTCTTTCGAGAGAAACTCCTTCTCTAGAAAGGATCCATTCTTAGCAACGAATGTCTTGCCTTCGGATCTGTGATAGAAGGTGTACCCAACCGTCTCCTTTGGGTATCCTATGAAGACACATTTCTCCGATTTGGGTTCGAGCTTATCAGGTTGAAGCTTTTTCACATAAGCATCGCAGCCCCAAACTTTCAGAAACGACAACTTTGGTTTCTTGCCAAACCATAGTTCATAAGGCGTCGTCTCAACGGATTTTGATTGTGCCCTATTTAACGTGAATGCGGCCGTCTCCAAAGCATAACCCCAAAATGATAGCGGTAAATCAGTAAGAGACATCATAGATCGCACCATATCTAGTAAAGTACGATTACAACGTTCGGACACACCATTATGCTGTGGTGTTCCGGGTGGCGTGAGTTGCGAAACTATTCCGCATTGTTTCAAATGTACACCAAACTCGTAACTCAAATATTCTCCTCCACGATCAGATCGTAGAAACTTTATTTTCTTGTTACGATGATTTTCAGCTTCACTCTGAAATTCTTTGAACTTTTCAAACGTTTCAGACTTATGTTTCATTAAGTAGATATACCCATATCTGCTTAAGTCATCTGTGAAGGTGAGAAAATAACGATATCCGCCACGAGCCTCAATATTCATCGGACCACATACATCTGTATGTATGATTTCTAACAAATCTGTTGCTCTCTCCATAGTACCGGAGAATGGCGTTTTAGTCATCTTGCCCATGACGCACGGTTCGCAAGTACCAAGTGATTCATAATCAAGTGGTTCCAAAAGTCCATCAGTATGGAGTTTCTTCATGCGCTTTACACCGATATGACCTAAACGGCAGTGCCACAAATAAGTTGCACTATCATTATCAACTCTGCATCTTTTGGCTTCAACATTATGAATATGTGTGTTACTACTATCGAGATTCAATAAGAATAGACCACTCTTCAAGGGTGCATGACCATAAAAGATATTACTCATATAAATAGAACAACCATTATTCTCTGATTTAAATGAATAACCGTCTCGCATCAAACAAGATCCAGATATAATGTTCATGCTTAACGCTGGCACCAAATAACAATTATTTAGGTCTAATATTAATCCCTAAGGTAGATGTAGAGGTAGTGTGCCGACTGCGATCGCATCGACTTTGGAACCGTTTCCCACGCGCATCGTCACCTCGTCCTTAGCCAATCTTCGCTTAATTCGTAGTCCCTGTTTCGAGTTGCAAATATTAGCAACAGAACCAGTATCAAATACCCAGGTGCTACTGCGAGCATTAGTAAGGTACACATCAATAACATGTATATCACATATACCTTTGTTCACCTTGCCATCCTTCTTATCCGCCAAATACTTGGGGCATTTCCGCTTCCAGTGACCAGTCTGCTTGCAGTAGAAGCACTCAGTTTCAGGCTTAGGTCCAGGCTTGGGTTTCTTCTCTTGAGCAGCAACTTGCTTGCTGTTCTTCTTGAAGTTCCCCTTCTTCTTCCCTTTGCCCTTTTTCTTGAAACTAGTGGTCTTGTTGACCATCAACACTTGATGCTCCTTTTTGATTTCTACCTCCACAGCTTTCAGCATTGTGAAGAGCTCGGGAATAGTCTTATTCATCCCTTGCATATTATAGTTCATCACGAAGCTCTTGTAGCTTGGTGGCAGTGATTGGAGAATTCTGTCAATGACGCAATCATCTGGAAGATTAACTCCCATTTGAATCAAGTGATTATTATACCCAGACATTTTGAGTATATGCTCACTGACAGAACTGTTCTCCTCCATCTTGCAGCTATAGAACTTATTGGAGACTTCATATCTCTCAATCCGGGCATTTGCTTGAAATATTAACTTCAACTCCTGGAACATCTCATATGCTCCATGACGTTCAAAACGTCGTTGAAGTCCCGGTTCTAAGCCGTAAAGCATGGCACACTGAACTATCGAGTAGTCATCAGCTTTGCTCTGCCAGACGTTCACAACATCTGGTGTTGCTCCAGCAGCAGGCCTGGCACCCAGCGGTGCTTCCAGGACATAATTCTTCTGTGCAGCAATGAGGATAATCCTCAAGTTACGGACCCAGTCCGTGTAATTGCTACCATCATCTTTCAACTTTGCTTTCTCAAGGAACGCATTAAAATTCAAAGGAACAACAGCACGGGCCATTTATCTACAATCATACATAAACAAGCAAGATACTATCAGGTACTAAGTTCATGATAAATTTAGGTTCAATTAATCATATTACTTAAAGAACTCCCACTTAGATAGACATCCCTCTAATCCTCTAAGTGATTACGTGATCCAAATCAACTAAACCATGTCCGATCATCACGTGAGATGGAGTAGTTTCATTGGTGAACATCACTATGTTGATCATATCTACTATATGATTCACGCTCGACCTTTTGGTCTCCGTGTTCCGAGGCCATATCTGTATATGCTTGGCTCGTCAAGTATAACCTGAGTATTCCGCGTGTGCAACTGTTTTGCACCCGTTGTATTTGAACGTAGAGCCTATCACACCCGATCATCACGTGGTGTCTCAGCACAAAGAACTTTCGCAACGGTGCATACTCAGGGAGAACACTTCTTGATAATTTAGTGAGAGATCATCTTATAATGCTACCGTCAATCAAAGCAAGATAAGATGCATAAAAGATAAATATCACATGCAATCAATATAAGTGATATGATATGGCCATCATCATCTTGTGCTTGTGATCTCCATCTCCGAAGCACCGTCGTGATCACCATCATCACCGGCGCGACACCTTGATCTCCATCGTAGCATCGTTGTCGTCTCGCCAATCTTATGCTTCCATGACTATCGCTACCGCTTAGTGATAAAGTAAAGCACTATAGCACGATTGCATTGCATACAATAAAGCGACAACCATATGGCTCCTGCTAGTTGCCGATAACTCGGTTACAAAACATGATCATCTCATACAATAAAATTTAGCATCATGTCTTGACCATATCACATCACAACATGCCCTGCAAAAACAAGTTAGACGTCCTCTACTTTGTTGTTGCAAGTTTTACGTGGCTGCTACGGGCTTAAGCAAGAACCAATCTTACCTACGCATCAAAACCACAACGATAGTTTGTCAAGTTGGTGTTGTTTTAACCTTCGCAAGGACTGGGCGTAGCCACACTCGGTTCAACTAAAGTTGGAGAAACTGTCACCCGCAAGCCACCTATGTGCAAAGCACGTCGGGAGAACCGGTCTCGCGTAAGCGTACGCGTAATGTCGGTCCGGGCCGCTTCGTCCAACAATACCGCCGAACCAAAGTATGACATGCTAGTAAGCAGTATGACTTATATCGCCCACAACTCACTTGTGTTCTACTCGTGCATATAACATCAACATATAAAACCTAGGCTCGGATGCCACTGTTGGGGAATGTAGTAATTTCAAAAAAATTCCTACGCACATGCAAGATCATGATGATGCATAGCAACGAGAGGGGAAGAGTGTGATCTACGTACCCTTGTAGATCGACAACGGAAGTGTTAACTTGGTTGATGTAGTCATACGTCTCCACGGCCCGACCGATCAAGCACCGAAACTACGGCACCTCCGAGTTCTAGCACACGTTCAGCTCGATGACAATCCCCGGACTCCGATCCAGCAAAGTGTCGAGGAAGAGTTCCGTTAGCACGACGGCGTGGTGACGATCTTGATGTACTACCGTCGCAGGGCTTCGCCTAAGCACCGCTACAATATTATCGAGGACTATGGTGGAAGGGGGCACCGCACACGGCTAAGAATATGATCACATGGATCAACTTCTGTGTCTAGGGGTGCCCCTTGCCTCCGTATATAAAGGATCCAAGGGGGGTGCGGCCGGCCCTAGTAGGAGGCGCGCAGGAGGAGTCCTACTCCTACCGGGAGTAGGACTCCCCTCCCTTTCCTTGTCCAAGTAGGAGAGGGGGAAGGAGAGAAGGAAAAGGGGGGGCGCCGCCCCTCCCTCCTTGTCCAATTAGGACTAGGGGGAGAGGGGGCGCGCGGCCTGCCCTGGCAGCCCCTCCTCTTCTCCACTTTAGGCCCATTAACCCCCCGAGGGGTTCCGGTAACCCCCCGGTGCTCCGGTTTTATCCGAAACTTCCCCGGAACACTTCTGGTCCGAATATAGCCGTCCAATATATCAATATTTATGTCTCGACCATTTCAAGACTCCTCTTCATGTCCGTGATCACATCCGGGACTCCGAACTAACTTCGGTACATCAAAAAACTCATAAACTCATAATATAACTGTCATCGAAACCTTAAGCGTGCGGACCCTACGGGTTCGAGAACAATGTAGACATGACCGAGACACGTCTCCGGTAAATAACCAATAGCGGAACCTGGATGCTCATATTGGCTCCTACATATTCTACGAAGATCTTTATCGGTCAGACCGCATAACAACATACGTTGTTCCCTTTGTCATCGGTGTGTTACTTGCCCGAGATTCGATCGTCGGTATCCCATACCTAGTTCAATCTCATTACCGGCAAGTCTCTTTACTCGTTCCGTAATACATCATCCCGCAACTAACTCATTAGTTGCAATGCTTGCAAGGCTTCAGTGATGTGCATTACCGAGAGGGCCCAGAGATACCTCTCCGACAATCGGAGTGACAAATCCTAATCTCGAAATATGCCAACCCAACATGTACCTTTGGAGACACCTGTAGAGCACCTTTATAATCACCCAGTTACGTTGTGACGTTTGGTAGCACACAAAGTGTTCCTCCGGCAAACGGGAGTTGCATAATCTCATAGTCATAGGAACATGTATAAGTCATGAAGAAAGCAATAGCAACATACTAAACGATCGGGTGCTAAGCTAATGGAATGGGTCATGTCAATCAGATCATTCAACTAATGATGTGATCCCGTTAATCAAATAACAACTCTTTGTCCATGGTTAGGAAACATAACCATCTTTGATTAACGAGCTAGTCAAGTAGAGGCATACTAGTGACACTCTGTTTGTCTATGTATTCACACATGTATTATGTTTCCGGTTAATACAATTCTAGCATGAATAATAAACTTTTATCATGATATAAGGAAATAAATAATAACTTTATTATTGCCTCTAGGGCATATTTCCTTCAGGGGGAAGGATTCGATTGAGTACGAGAGGGAAAAAAGGACATGCCTTGGCCTCTTTATAAAGAGGGTGAATGTCAAGCATCCTCCTTGTGCCCATTTGGGACTTGCCTAAAATCAAGGAGTCATACCAACGGGCATGATTGGGTTACCCATGTTCGTTTTGATGAGAATCCCATAATAAGGGGGACACGATCTCTGCTTCGACAAGACGTGTCGAGAAAACCGCCTCGCGATATGTGTAGTGCTGGTTGAGAAAAATGGTTCGAATAATGACCGGGCCATGGCATGATGTCATGTTGCTAAACGTGTCAGCAGATTAGATTTGTGGAAATATTATTCTCTCTACAATGGTATGTGGAACTTGTTTTGCAGAGCCAGACACTATCCTTTTGTTCAAAATCTTCTATGGAGTATTCGGAGGAAGAACCCGCCTTGCAATGCCGAAGACAAATCTGCGCGCCGGACTCATCGTCATTGAAGCCTGGTTCAGGGGCTACTGAGGGAGTCCTGGATTGGGGGGTCTGCGGACAGCCGGACTATATCCTTTGGCCGGACTGTTGGACTATGAAGATACAAGATTCAAGACTTCGTCCCGTGTCCGGACGGGACTTTCCTTAGCGTGGAAGGCAAGCTTGGCAATACGGATATGTAGATCTCCTCCCTTGTAATCGACTCTGTGTAACCCTAGCCCCCTCCGGTGTCTATATAAACCGGAGGGTTTAGTCCGTAGGACAACAACAATCATACCATAGGCTAGCTTTTAGGGTTTAGCCTCTATGATCTCATGGTAGATCAACTCTTGTAATACTCATATCATCAAGATCAATCAAGCAGGACGTAGGGTATTACCTCCATCAAGAGGGCCCGAACCTGGGTAAACATCGTGTCCCCCGCCTCCTGTTACCATCCGCCTTAGACGCACAGTTCGGGACCCCCTACCCGAGATCCGCCGGTTTTGACACCGACACGAGGGATGAGAGTTTATGATGGGTACTTGGTATGTCTTGGCTTGGCGTAGATCTCCCCGGCAACGGCGCCAGAAATCCTTCTTGCTACTCCCTCCATTCCACAATGTAGTGCTTCCTCTATCCCCGTGCTTCAACTTTGACCGTAAATTTAACTACCAAGACCGATTGCGGCGGGAGCAAAAATTATATCAGTGAATTCGTATTCGAAAGAAGTTTTCAATTATATAAATTTTTCTCCCACTGTAGTTGGTCTCGTTGTTTAAATTTATAGTCAAAGTTGGACCTCGGGAAGCGCGGGCGCACTATATTTTGGAATGAAGGGAGTACCTCTTGAGCTTGTGTTGGTTTTTCCCTTGAAGAGGAAAGGGTGATGTAGAAAAGTAGTGTAAGTATTTCCCTCAGTTTTGATAACCAAGGTATCAATCCAGTAGGAGACAATGCAAGAAGCCACCGAATACCTACACAAACAAACACCAACTTGCAACTAACACGACAAAGGGGTCGTCAATCCCTTCACGGTTATTCACAAAGTGAGATCTGATAGAGATGGATAAACGGTAAAGTAATATTTTTGGTTTATGGAACAGAAAGTAAAAGATTGCAAAAGAAAGTAAATAGGAACTAGAATTGTAGATCGGAAACTTATCTGATGGAAAATAGACCCGGGGGCCATAGGTTTCACTAGAGGCTTCTCTCAAGAAAGGAATTATTACGGTGGGTTAACAAATTACTGCCGAGCAATTGATAGAAAAGCGCAAAGTTATGACGATATCTAAGGCAATGATCATGAATATAGGGATCATGTCTGTGTCAAGTAGACCGAAACGATTCTGGATCTACTACTATTACTCCACACATCGACCGACTCCTGCCAGCATCTAGAGTATTAAGTTCATAAGAACATAGTAACGCATTAAGTAAGATGACATGATGTAGCAGGATTAACTCAAGCAATATGATGAAAACCCCATCTTGTTATCCTCGATGGCAACAATACAATACGTGTCGGTTCCCCTTCTGTCACTAGGATCGAGCACCGCAAGATTGAACCCAAAGCTAAGCACTTCTCCCATTGCAAGAAAAACCAATCTAGTTGGGAAAACCAAATCGATAGTTCGAAGAGACTTGCAAAGATATAAAATCATGCATATAAGAATTCAGAGGAGATTCAAATAATATGCATAGATAAGCTGATCATAAATCCACAATTCACCGGATCTCGGCAAACACATCGCAAAAGAGTATTACATCGATTAGATCTCCAAGAACATCGAGGAGAACATGGTATTGAGAATAAAAGAGAGAGAGAGAGAGAAAGCCATCTAGCTACTAGCTATGGACCCGTAGGTCTGTGGTAAACTACTCACGCTTCATCGGAGAGGCAATGGTGTTGATGTAGGAGCCCTTCGTGATCGAATCCCCCTCCGGCAGGATGCCGGAAAAGGCCCCAAGATGGGATCTCACGGGTACATAAGGTTGCGGTGGTGGAAAAGTGGTTTTGTGGCTCCCCTGGAAGTTTTTAGGGTATAAGAGTATATATATAGGAGGAAGATCTAGGTCAGGAGGCCACCGAGGGGCCCACAAGGTTGGGGGCCCATCTCACCCCCCTAGGCGTGCCCTCCACCCTTGTGGCCGTCTCGTGGCTCTTTCTACTTGCACTCCAAGTCTCCTGGGTGTCTTCTGGTCCAAGAAAGATCATCGCGAAAGTTTTATTCCGTTTGGACTCCGTTTGGTATTCCTTTTCCACGAAACTCTAAACAAAGAAAAACAGAAAGTGGCACTGGGCTCTAGGTTAATAGGTTAGTCCCAAAAACCATATAAAATAGCATATTAATGCATATAAAACATCCAAAATAGATAATATAATAGCATGGAACAATAAAAAATTATAGATAAGTTGGAGACGTATCATGTTGCACTCATTTTTATTGTTTCGAAAACTACAAGTAGTCAGTTTTTACATAGAGGAACAAGGATTTTGCACATTGTTATGTTTTTCCAACTTTTCAAGCTTGCACATTCTAGCAATAACTAGCAACTATAGTTAGGTGTTTTTTTCTCCGGATACAACTTTTTGACAGCAGTTGCACAAAGGCAGCACAACATTTGCACAAAAGTGTCATAGAATTGCACAAACTTTCCATACCAGTTGGACAAATTGTGAGCATTCCACTCACACAAAACACAAGTTTGACAAAATTTAGCATACAAACTGGATAAAAATGTAGCATACGAGTTGCACACAAGTAGTATCAAAGTCGCAACAAGCATCATAGTAGTTGCACAATATTAGAACATTCAGGCAGTAGCTACATTTTATTGACCATCTCTTTTTGTTTATCTATCTACAATTTGCAGGTCTGACAAGAAGGGGATGGTATGATTTTCTGCAGATTAATGCAAGTGAACATATCAAGCAAGGTCTGGTACAGCAACATCAAAGATAGAACCAAAATCAGATTTCAACTATATTTGTCTATAGCTATTTAGTTAGATTTGCATAGTTAGAACAACGGCTTGATGGAAGTGTGTTTCAGGTTGTGATGGCAGTGTGTGAACCTATTTTTTCTTAAGACCTATATTTGCAGATTGTATCAGAACATATCGTATATCGTGCGTCATCGTATATTGGTTGTTTTCTTCCATATTTGTCAAGTTCCTGCCAAGTTTTTTTATTCATGCCTTTTTTATTTTTATTTTCCGTTTGCATAGTTTGTGCGTATAGTTGGATGCCACAACTGAGTTAGTTGCACAAAATAGGTTTAGAGTTGCATAATCTACTGAGCTGGCACACATCACTACTTCAGTTGGCTACTTTATCTGGCTTAGTTGCACGGAAGCAACCTACTGGTTGCACAGTTTCTCTTCAACCACACTATGCAGGATTCGTTTTATTGTTTATGATCAAATACATGAATCAAAGATGTGTGCAACGAAATCAGTACAAGGGCAAGTCTACAAGAGGAATCAAGATGCTCACCTCTGGATTCCCTCTCTCTTCCTCTAGGTACGTTTTTCCTCCTTTTGATCTGGTTTTTTCTTAGTCTTCCTTCTGATCTCTAAGCCCTCTTCTCTTCTCTTTCTTTGTTCCTGGGGCCGCCATGTTCTTCCTCCTGGCGATGAAGGATTTCACCCTGGGAAGATCCTTCTTTCGTGGGGAAGAAGTAGCTTGGGGCCAGTTGGCCTTGATCCAACACACGAAAGGGGTGGGGAGGGTGGGTTCGATCGCGGGTGCACGTGATCCCACGGCCGGCTGTCCCCGCGAGTGGTTTCGGGAGCTTTTCTGATTGATAGCGACCGTTTTGCGCGGGCGGGTGGGTGGGTTCCTTTTTCGGTTCGGGGGGACCAGGTGGTTTCCTTTTTGGGTGGGCGCTCGCTAGCGATCCCGATCCCAGGTGTTATCTTTTGCATAAACATATTTCAAAGAAATAGCACACTAGTGTGTCACAATGTAATACAATCACCAGAAACAAACAAGGGCATTCATGTATAGGTAACATCATCCCTGAGTGCACGCTGATTTGAATTCTTGGGGTCGCGATACTCTGGGACCAAAAGGGAGAATCAACAAATCAAACAAAGAACTCGAAAAGCTGATGATTGGTCCAATAAATGTCGAGCCCTGTTCATGGAAAAAGGAAATTTTAGTCCTCGTTGAAAATCTTATGGATCAAGAAGAATTTTCTTGGTCACATGGAGGTCGAGCGGATTGGTTGATGCATGGGGATCACACTAGTTCATTTTTCCATAATGCAGCAGGCGCCATAAAAATGCAACAATATTAAGAAAGTTCTTGATGACACACGTGTTTGGCGGCAAAGTACATAATTGAAGGATCATCTCACGAGTTATTTTATAATCTTTTCACCTTAGAAGTTTTACAACCGAATCATTAAGTTTTATCTCTTATTTGAAGAAGAGTGACTATGAAGATGAATAATGCCCTTCTCGCCCCTTATCACGCTGAAAATGTTTGAAAGGCTCTTTTTGATATTGGTGATTTAAAAGCTCCAGGACCAGATAGACTCCATGTTATTTTTTATAAGATATTTTGATCTATGTTAGGGGATGAGCTTCTACAGGTCGTGTTGCACTATTCCGTCTTGATGGAATGATACTGTGAGTGTGATGATGCCTAAGGTTTATTCTCATGAGAAGGTAACCCAATTTAGACCGATCAATTTATGTATCGTGTTGTACAAGATTATCTCAAAAATGGTTGTTGCTCGGTTGAAGGTTTTTCTGCCAGAAATTATTAGCCTCGCTGAAAGTACATTTGTGCCTACAAGAATGATCACGGACAATGTTTTAGTGGCTTATGAGTGTTTTCATACTACAAATAATAAGACAAACACAAAGAGGTTTTGTGCGCTATCAAACTTGACATGCACAAAGTTTATGACCGGGTTGAGTGGACTTTCTTGAAGCGCATTATGTTGAAACTTGGATTCCAAGGGACTTGGGTTTTTTATTATCCAATGTGTCTCCACTTTCGAATATCGGGTTCACATTAATGCAGAAGAAAGTGATAGCTTTAAGGCTACAAGAGGATTGACAGGGATATCCTTTATCTCCTTATCTATTATTGATATGAACAGAGCTTGTGACTTCTCTATTGGCGCATGTAGAGGAAAATAAAAATATTTTTGGAGTGAAGGTTTGTAGAGATGCCCTCTATTACAAATCTTCTCTTTGTTGATGACTCGTTTATCCTCATGAAAGCTAATCTTCACAATGTCGAGGCTTTGAAATCAAATCTTGATTCAGATTGTGTCATTCAGGGAAAATGGTGAGCATTGATAAATCTAGCATCTTATTTAGTCTTAATACAAGAGTGAAAACCACAGAACAAATTTGCTCCAACCTGAATATCATGACCGAGGCTCTCAATGACAAAAAAATGGATTTGTTGCTACACAATGTGGTTTCGATTAGACTACATGTTTTCAATATTTGATTCATGGTATTATTATGACAATTAGTGGATGGAAAGAAAAATACTTATCCGTTCTTCTCAAGTCTATTGTTCAAGCTAGTCCTAACTATGCTATGTCTATCTTTAAAATTCCTGAAGAAATGCAAAGGAATTATTGACATAATGTCACATTTTTGGGAGATGAGGACAACCAGAGGAGGATGCACTAAATGTCTTGGTGAAAAATGTTTGTCCCCCAAAAATAGGAGGGACGGCTTTGCGTTGTTAGAATTAATCTGAGGCCACTATCTATCCATCAAGGACAAGCAATCACACAAACACAAGCACGACAACGAGATTTGTTAGCGAGGTTCAGCAACATAGCTACATCCCTGGGACATGCTACCAGTGCTCCTCCTAAAAGCACAAGTGCTCCCTGGGTGATTTTGGCAATTAATGTCAACATATCTTTTGTTGGACTAATACCTTTCACCTAGTGTATTTCAGATCAGTTCAACAATGACATCGCAAGGACAAGATGATGTGAAACCCCTTCAATATGCTAAGGACAAAGATTGGCAAAAGCTCAAGACTCTTCATTTCTATTTTAATGATCCAAGATCACATTGAGTCCATAGGAAAGCCAGTATATTAAAAGGGGATGAGGTGTTGCTTAATGGTCTACTTGCTCAAGTGCTTAGTGATATTGCTCCAAAACCCTCAGACACTTTCTCATTTTCACATTTGTCCAAAACTCAAAGTCAAACTCGGCCCCACCGATTTGATCTATCCGGCGCCACCGAGTTTATTTGACCTAGCCACTGCCAGAAACCCTAGATAGTTCGGTCACACCGATACGAATTTCAGTCTCAGCGAGATGGCCTTGCAAACTCTCTATTGCCTGTTGTAATTATTTCGGTCTCACCAAAATATGCAATCGGTCCCACCGAGAAAGGACGAACTAGCTACATAGCTAGAGGTGTACTACCTACTGTGTAATTTAAAGGCTCTCGCTTTTGAATTGCATGAAGAGGCCGATGGCTCATACAAGTTGAATCGTCGATGCATTTCATTGCGTGATAAAATGTGTGAATCATCATGCATAGAGCTAATTACTCTAGATTTACTATTCATGTTCCATCATGTAAGCAATGTGCAAGAATTGAGCCCAATTATACTAGATGGAGTTTACATTCAACACCCTTTGTATATATTTTTGTGGAGATGATTAAACATGGTCGGCAGTGGACAATTATCCACCGACAGTAATAGACCGCACCTAAAATTAGAAAAATAGACTTAACTCGTGACCGAAGAACGGCGCACCAACGCGCGTGTCACACTCTAGTATTAATGATACACCATACTAGTGCTACTAGTATTAACCATGCTCTAATTTTTTTTATTGCGATGAAGACCGAAGAGCGAGCATAGGGAAGCTCAGCAGCATTTTGACATTTGGAACGGTAGTACTCCGTACTCGACTTACAGCAAACGCTCAACCGGCCGGCGAGGCGAAATCGCAACGCGCACCAGCTCACCCAACAACCGGTCGAGGCCATGGCGGCGGCGCAGAAGCCGGCGAAGCGGCTCGGTGGCATGGCGGAGGCGCTCGCCATCGCCGGGGACCTCGGCTTCCCGGCCCCTCCCGCGCAGGTTACCCCCACCCCTTGGCTGCGTCTCCTGTCAATTCGTCTCTTCCGCCGCCATTTCGCGAGATCCGAATCTCCCGGTCGAATTCTTGTTCCTTTCAGGTAATTTGTAGGGTTCTGTTCCTGGTAAATCGTGCCCGGGGATTGTGAAATGCAGGTTTGGAACAGAGTGCTGCACCTGAATTAGACCCTATCACTGCAATTTCTGCATGGTTTGAACAGGCTAAGCGGGTAGGTTCAGGGGAGTCCAGTACGCTTTGCTAGCCCTGAGAGGAACATCTATGGGGAACTATCCCCTCTTAAGTTTGGTGACTATAACCTGTAGGGTTCTTTATCTAATGAAACCTATCTTGGAGTTAGTTTTAATCCATCTAAAACTGTTAGCTGTAAGATTGCTATATATCCCTCTGTTTTGTTGCGCTTTCTAGCTCCATGAAATTTACAGTGCTCCGTATCACTAAAAGTGATGGTGATGAAATGACCATTCTTTTTATTTCGCAGGATATGGTCATGTATGCTTCTTAAGTCTTTACACTTTTTTTGTCACTTACCATTGCAGGAAGATCAGAACACCGACAAAAGTGATGACCTGGTGAGGGTATTAAGGGAGCTGACGGTCGTGCAGCGGAACATTGCCAATTTGCAAGTCGAGCTACAAGGCAGAAAGGTAATGGGTTGACGACCAGTTGCTGCTGTTTGTATGTTTACAACAATTCTGTGCGATGCCAATGCTTGTTGGTTAACTTTTCAGATCCCTTACTACACGATATTACTTGGGCTTTTGATCAACGCTTTTAGATTTCATCAATTTCTTTCGCTGTAGTGAATATCCTTTTCATTCTGTTACAATGGTGGCGAAAGTATATTAATAACATGGATCAGTTTTTTCTTCTTAAGTGAAAATAATAATTTTATATCTGTCTATGAATCTGATTGCTGCTCACACTTGCTGTACCTAGGCTTTGATGTTTGAAAAATGAATTGCAACGCCCAGGTCTCCGCTCTAAATGTGCAAGGTTAAAGCTTTTAACTGGTGACGTATAAAACTTTAAACTGTTTACGCCCTATTAAATGTTATTACAAGCAAA
This sequence comes from Triticum dicoccoides, assembly GCF_002162155.2. Classification (NCBI taxonomy): domain Eukaryota; kingdom Viridiplantae; phylum Streptophyta; class Magnoliopsida; order Poales; family Poaceae; genus Triticum; species Triticum dicoccoides. Next base: position 669,454,804 of record NC_041392.1, read on the forward strand.
ATAGCAAGCGCCCAATTTGTATTTCACCTGTAAACTTCGTTATATATCGCCTCCAAATGATGGTGTATTCAGTTTTCTGGGCTTTTGATTTGTGTCAGTTATCTTCGTTGATCATACTGATGAACTTTTGATTATCGCAGGATGATAAAAACATTGCTCATTTGACTCATGTTAGTGAAATGGAAAAGAAGTGTGAATCGTTGGCCAGAATTACTGCTATTTTGAAAGATGTTATTCAAAACAAGGTACTGGAAGTCAGAAATCACTAGTTTTATTTTACTTGATTCCTTTCTTTCTTGGGACTACCTGTTACTCAGGTTATTGTATGAACAAAGTTCTGCCTGTGCTGTTGACTGCTCCATATACCATATAAATTGACCAATTACAAGATCTGGATATCAAAATAACAACCCTTTTCTGTCAGGACCGCATTATTGCCCGTCTGCAGCAACCTTATTCGCTTGATTGCATTCCTGTTGAAGCTGAATACCAGGTCGGGTTCTTGATCCTTTTGATTTCAGTTTTTTATAGAAAATATATCATTAACTCATTCATGCAAACTAAAAATGGTGTATCTAGTAGAAACCCACCAGTTTTCCGATTCTTGGCCTTCTTTACAATGTATTGATTTATGGAGGAGAATCTTAGCTGCATCTGCTTGGGTGATTTCTGTACAAAGGAATGTGTGGTTTCTTGGGCGAACGTGTTGTAATATTTGCTACTCACTGTACTTGCTTCTCCTCAGAAACAATTCTCGGAGCTGCTTCTGAAAGCGGCAAGTGACTATGGGGCATTGACAGCATCAGTTGGAGATTTCCAGTGGAGTCAAAACTTCAGAGAGTCGCCTGCTGTATGGGGTGTAAGTTAAAAATACTCCTTCTGGTAATTAAATTAGTAGCCATAGTGAATTTATCCTCCGCAAAACACCTTCCACTACAGACGCAAATATTAATGCTACCATTGTCAAATCCAGAGATGACAAATGATTTATCATGTTAGTGTAGAATGACTTTGCGCGTTCTGATTGCATTGTCTTATGGCAACTATTTCTTGTCTACGCATTATACCATGCAACATAGGCTTAATCGCTATCTTTTATCTCCGTGAAGGAAATGCTACGACCGATACCTGCTGCGCTTGCATCCTGCACCCGGTTCTTCGAGGCCATGTCTGCGATGAGGGAATCCTTTTCTACTCTTCAAACACTACGTGTTGGTCCTTCTCCGTCAATGACCCCAGGTGGCTCCAGTGATGATTCAAAGTTCTTGACGCCACCTCAGTGGAGAGAGGGCTCGATGCTCAATAGCTGGAACCAAGTGGACGACGTAAACCCTGAAAGTGATGGACTCGACAGTGTCAACCAGAGGAGGCTATCATGGCCATCCTCTTGGACGACGTAAACCCTGAAAGCTTTTTTGGTCATCTAGAGGCTGGACCTCTATGGCTAGTAAAGAGTCCAGATCATCAGCAGTAACTAAATATGTGGGTTGCTTTGCACCTACATCAGGCAATGGCAATGTTAATTTTAATTCCCTCATGGTACGCCAAATAAAATGACATAAAAATAAAATAAAAGTCTTCTAGCAGCATGTAGAAAATACCTTCTATGTAGTTTACCGATCCATCTTCCAAATGGCGTACCCACTGTGTGCACATTTTTTTTGCAAACATTTAAGTTGTAGTGGACTAGGAAGAAATTAAAATGACAGGAGTTTGATAGAACATCAGAACGTGTTGAATCATAACTACAAATCGCACCTCAAAATAACAACTTGTGGTCCCATTGCTGGAATACCCACTTGCTTGAAGTTCACTTCCAGGAAAAGCTTCACCTGTGATTCTTAGCCCATCTATGGCTGGTAGTGGGTCATCCTCTGCAGCTGCATATTCATGAAAAATGGTGTTTACCATCAGAACTGAAGAAATAAGGAGAAGGAAATTGCATAAATCAAAATATCCAACACCTTCAAAGAAAGAAGAACTAGGCTCCTCAAGGACAGTAGGAAGATAAGGGTAAGACAGGTTCCCACCCTCAAGGCCAGATACCAAATTAGGTGGGCCTTGAGGACTCCACTCCGCAGGAGGTTCCCGTGAAGTTTGGGTTTCCGCTCCTAGATTTTTTGTTACATCACCCCCAACAGGGGCCTTGAATGATGGGTTTTGATCCTTGGATTCAAAGTTAAATCCGGGATCGTCCAGCACGAGAATCACGCTCAGTTTCTTTTGCTACACCATACTTGGTAAATTGGTTGCTGCATAAACAAGAGAAGACAGACCCAATAAGACAACCAAGTTTGTCTATCCGTATAATCGAAATTGTTCACTAACAAAATCATTTTGCTAAAAGTTCCCTGCACAAGTTAAACTGTACAAAAAAACACCATAAATTGAAAAGAATGGCATGCCTTACGTTGGTGCATTGCAGCCATGGCTAAACTGGTGTTTCAAGGATATAAAGTTCTCCATTATTTGCAAATAGATGAGCTTAAGCAATAATGCAGATACTCTGCTTTCACTTCTTCAGTTGTCAATGCTTGAGAGGACCATATGTAATTTCAGGTAAACATGATAATTTTTAAAGAAAAATAGGAGCATCACTCCCTGTTTCATTGCATCAAAGTAGAGAAATACTTTTTGATAGTACTAAATCTTTTTACGAGTGCTGCCAAGCCCTAGCGATCCATCAATGTTGTGAGAAGGCGAATGTTCTATGCAAAGGCTAGCGTTTAAGAAGGATGTTGTGAAATGTAAACCTTGATAAAATATACTCAAGGAAATTATTTGCCTGAGCATTCAACAACCAATTTGCTTAATACTGTTATTCATCGTGAGTTGTTCAAGAGGCACACTTTCTTCTCAGTATGATTTCTACCGTATCTTCAGGTCCACTTACAAGAAAGTGTGTGTTGTAAGATGAGCCATTGACATAGGTGGTAAGATTGGATTGAGGAAGCAAAGATAGTGGATGGAAGGTATACGTGTGACACAATTGATGTGAACCACTCAAATATGTATGTCCCCGTTGCAACACACAATTAGCTAGTACTACAATAATAACCTTCTTGGAGGAGAGGTCCTTCCAACATTGTCGTGCTCAGTGTCTGTCAGAGCAGCCTTGGTTGGGAGGATCTGACGGTTCTCATTTGCCAATAAACCCCTATCCCGTCTAGCTCGAACGGGATAAGAAATTGGACGCTGTACATGAGGATATGCTTGCTGGGGCACAATGTCAAGGTCGGTTTGGCTCTGGAAATGTAGGAAGTTAGAGTAAGCAGAGAATAAAGGACAAAATAGGATAGCGTCGTACAGAAGCAACCAATGCATTTCCAGGAGGATGAGAAGGTGTCTGTGCCGTAATATTTGAAGATTCAGCACGCCGAGCAATCTGGTACTGTAATTCCTTCTGTTTCTCCTGCATCATCCAAGTTGCACAAAAGGCAAATTCAAAGTTCAGTGAGAAAGTACCAGCACTAAGCTGTGAAGCATAACAAGGGCTACTTTATCAGGAACGAACTCCAACCTAAGCTCAATGTGACTCACCTCGGTAATAGCGAGTTTCTCTTGCAAATGCGTAAACAAAACCTACAAAAAAATGTAGTCTCAATATAGAATTGTACAATATAGGCTCAGCTTCAACGAAGCAAGGAATAAAAGGAGCTACAGAAATTGTTTTCGTAAGTTAAGCTACTTATGTTTCTTTCCAATGATGTTCTAATAAAATGACACAATGACCAAAAATACATAAATATTATTGTACGACAATAAACAAAGGAAAACATAAAGGAAAAGCGGTCTGGTTGAAGCAGCTCTAAACCAAGTCATAAACCTCCATACTAAAATCATAGGTGTTTGTGGTCTGCTAAATCACTTATATGTGATATCCAAAAAGCCCCATCACATCACATAGAATCCCCTTCGAGAAGGTAGTTTATCTCCTTAGTAAACCTCAAATATCACAAGAGACTTCCTAGTCCACATTGTAAAAGTTTATTTGGTAAAAACTTGTAGCTTAGTCCAAACAAGCATGAAAAGTTGTACATATGGAATCGGCTGCCGACCTTACCCTTCCCTGTTCCTTCTCCAAAGTGTTGTGGTTCAAGGGAAATGTCTAGCAGCCGAGAATCTCGGATGCTGTCTCTAATTCTCAGTGCCCAAAATGGCGGAGCAGAGTGTGCCTTGGGAAGAAGGATGACAAAAATAAACGAGATCTCTGCTGCTGCTTGTAAAGCTTGGCAGTTTTCAAAAGAAAGATACAGATGAGTCTTTGAGGGGGAAAATGCAATGGGCAACAATGATTCTGAGCTTGCCTGTGATGATTTCAGCCTCATTTTGGAGGCAGGCAGGAGTGCTTCGTTAAGGAGTATTAGTGGTATTAATATTGGTCTAACTCCGCCTATGTCTTCTAGGCATAGCCGGTCCCAAGCCCGGGTAAAGGAGGAGGGTTGTGATAGGCTTGGCGAGCCAACGTAAAAACTAGCCAGTCCCATAGGTATGAAACCCATTTGAGCGAGAATAGTACTAGGATGGGTGACCTCCTAGGAAGTCCTCGTGAAAGGGTTTCATATCTAAGGGTTGTGATAGGCTTGGCGAGCCAACGTAAAAACTAGCCAGTCTTTTGGGTATGAAACCCATTTGGGCGAGAGTAGTACTAGGATGGGTGACCTCCTGGGAAGTCCTCGTGAAAGGGTTTCATATCTAGCCTACCCCAACTTGTTTGGGATAAAAGGCTTCGTAAGTAAGTAGGTCTCCATATGTAGTCATATTAGTCTAGATTTCCTTGCTTGTACTCCAAGTCTCTTGTAATATATATTTGCTCCTTGGGCTATGCAATACAGATAAGTTGCTCCTCTAATGTGAAATCAGAGCCAAGATGCCTCAAGTTCAAGACCCGGCCAACGCAGTACTAAAT
>NC_041392.1:669460090-669522815 GCF_002162155.2 Triticum dicoccoides
GTATGGACTTTTGAATGGATTGGCTAGAGCATGAATTCAATATTTCAACGCAACCCCTCACGTCTACGCTGCTCCAGGCCTTAGGCGTGGGATCAATGTAGGCTGCAACTTTTTTTATTTAATGGTGTAGACCGGGTCTTGAACTTGAGACCTCTTGGCTCTGATATACCATATTAAATTCATGTTCCAAAGAGTTCATTCAAGAGTCCAAACTAAAGGAGAGAGGCGGCAATGTATTTCAACATGCTTCATGTACAGCCAAATTGCTCTTTTGCATATTCGGACTTTTCCTATTCTTCTGTGTTTTGTTTGTTTGGCCTTGCCTCGTATTTGTTTTTCACTTACTGAAAAAGCAGAACACATGCTACCTACCGTAACAAAAAGGCTGTACATACCTTCAGATTGCTAACAATTGATTGAGCATCCGGAATAGAAGGCTGCAGGTTATGTGCTGACAGAAGAGGCGTCAAAGAAAGTACAAAATTTGATCTGCTTCGACGTGCTGCCTATGTAGTACCAAAGGTTAAATTCAGTGTTACATCATGAAACTAGATAAAAAAACAGCGCAAGAAGATAAGGAAACACATTGAACCATATACAATAAGCTTCTAGAAGAAATAACAAAGGTCCTGTTTGTTTGGCTTATGCTTCTGCTTTTGCAGCCTTTTCATTTTGGCTTAAAAGCCAAAAAAGCTCCTATAGGGGCTTTTGGCTTATGAATCAATATTGTTATATGATGGTATTAAAGCACCCTATTTCTTTTGAATTGGCAACTTCTCCTATCTCCGGTGGAGCAGAAAGGAAATTCACTCTCGTAAATATTTCAGTTCACATAAGAACTAGAGTTCTATTCCAAACAAAATTCACTCAAATAGCTCCAAGTGTACAAAGGTTAAATCAATCACATCAGTTCACCATCGAAAATGTTAGTTAGCTATCTGAATTTTAACAGAAAGTATAACAATGAAGAAAGTTACCTGTAGTGAGTATGCCAGATGGAGATTTTCCTCAATAATGTCTTGTCTGTAAGACAAAGCTTTTGATGCGGCATCAAGGGAATCTTGTTGGTGCTGATCAAATTCCTGAAAAAAGTGTGTTATAGAATAATCTGGTGTACACCGAGATAGTAATTTAACCTGATAGGATAAAGATACTTGCCCTTCGCATATATGCAATACGTTTTTCCAAAACAAGCTTCTCATTAAGTATGTGGGATTCCTATCAAGAAACGTAGGATATCAGATCATATACCAAAAACAGAGGAAGTGAAAGGAAAAAAAGGTAACGATTATTTGAATGCATAACCACCTTCACTGAATAGTCAACAAGATGCATTCTTAAACGAGCAATTTGTTCTTCATGTTCTTTAACCTTAGCAAGAATATCCTGTGGAAGGAACTATCTTCATCAGGACATTAGATCACATATGTGCCAGATAGGCCAAACCAAATTTTATATACCTGCTTCAAGATGATGTTTGAGCTCATCTCCATGCCTTCTCCAGCTAAGTTGAGCCCAGAAGCATGCTCTTCTTCGTGGTGCCTGAAAGGAAAGGATCATTTTTTTTATGACAGTTCTTCAGGAAAAAGATTCACACAATGATGGGAAATTTTAAGTGGCGTTAAGCCATAGAGATACCTTGCTGATGAGGGAGAACGCGATGAGGGAGAAGAGACCTGAGATTGCACACCAGTCTCAGCAGCAATTTGCTCCCCAGGCTGGCTGCTATCCAGGCACTCTTGTTCCATGGAGTCCAGCAACATCTGCTCTTCACGTTCAATGCTTTGCAAATTTGATGATGAAGGAGTGGTACTGAACAATTTTGCGTCCTCTGTCTTATTCCCAACCGAAGCACTTGAATGAGAGCTTTGCTGTTGGTTTTTCCTTTGTACATAATTTAGCGGGGTCTGTAGTTTTTGCTGCTCTTTCTTGTTTTCAGTTCGGTCAGTGCCACCCTTGGTGGTTGTGTAGCTTTGCCCCATTTTGGTGGCCTTTCTTCTAATGCAAAAGAAGTGTGTTCTGACGCGCTTTTGAGGGGAAAAAGCGCTTGAACAAGAGGTTCTGTAGGCCTTGATATCGTGGTCCAGATCCAGCCCAGCGGAAGAAGTTTTACTGATGATAGCAAATTTATTTATTGTTAGAGCAGTATGAGAGAAGAGAAACTTGATTCCCTTTGATCCATATTAATTGTTGCTGATTTAGTACTACTAAATCAGCGACAACTAATATGAATCGGAGGGAGTAATATATTGTGTTAAGCTATGATTTGGCGCGACTTTATTTGCAATGTATTACAGTGCAGGAAAATGGCCAATAAATATTTGCTATAGCACTCAGATTTTCGGGTGGTAATCTCTTTATTTGAAAGATAATGGTAATACCGGAGGAGTAGAAATGAATGAAAAGGGCCAGGTTGCGAAGAATTGCTGCTAGAGTCAGGAAGATTCATACCCTCTCTTAGCATGTTTGATCGCATCTTCGGCTTTCTCAAGACCCCCATGCGTTTCATCTGATGAACCTCTTCCTCGCCTCAAATACTGTTTCTCTGAAGGACAGAATACTTTCTCAACTGGATCCACCCATTGTATGCTAGATCTAGAGGACATTGGATGCTTGCTAATGGCTTCCTTGAATGCTGATTCAGCAGCCCCTCTGTCAGATTCAGTAACTACCCCAATTTGTCCAGTGACATCCTGGAGGTTTAAAAGGTGCTCGATTCCGGCAAGCATATTGTTGTACTTCTCCCTGATATCAGTATTGAAAGCTAGCTTGATCCTCCGAAGATTGGGCATTGCTCCTGCCATGAAAGCCAGACAAAGTACGCCACACCTAAACTCGAAATACTTGAGAACTGGGAGTGCCCCTTCGTTGAAGATGATTCCTCCCTCAGGGGCTGTCTGGACCCACAATGAGAGGACTGCGAGGGAGGGTAATCCTGTGAGGATATCAATATCATTCGTCAGCAGTTCTTTAACAGCAACTTTCACAATGCAGATTTTGCGGAGTTGTCCAATCCACTTGGGAAGTCTGGAAAAGATGCATATGGGCGGCAACAGCTCAAGCCTCTCAAGGAAGACTGGAGCAGAGGACATGCTGCTCGAGCCATCAACGAGAACAACCATGCCTGCAGTACCAGGAGCCAGAGTGACAGATTTGAGGTTACAGAGTTTCCCAAGTGAAGAGGCCAGAGCTATCAGATTTCTCTTCAAATGTTCACTAGATGGTAATCTAGAATATGTGAAATGTAGATCCCGCAGGTTTGTCAGCTCGCCACGGCTCCATAAATTGTCTTCAGAGTTATTACCAAGGTCAAAATACTTTAGTGTACGTAGAGATCTTATATGGCCAATCCCGTCAGGTAGATTTGTTCCACCTCGAAGACAGAGATGCAACAAGCTCGGAAGGCGAACAATGTCTGGTGGAATGGCGCATACTCTTGAATTTATTTCCAGTGTTTCCAAATGTTTCATAGCTTCAATCTGATATGGTAACTTCACAATGGCACTACATGTGACATGCAAATATCTCAGTCGAAACAGTTCACTAATTCTTGTAAGGTCCAAACTCATATTTCAAAGATCGACCCAAAGACGAAGGTTTAGAACTCGAAAAAACTTAAACACCATCAATGAAGGCATGCAGTTAAACAGTCCAAAAAAGAAGAGTGATCGAACTTGTGATAATCTGGTACTAGCTGGTGTAGTTGCATATGTTGCACTGCCAAAGTGGAGCGACAATCGGCGAACTTTATCAGGAAGTAGCATTGCTGTTTGAGAATAATCCACTACAGTGATGAAGTTCTCTTCAATAGACTTGTATGTAATAAAATCAAGAACCATATGATGGACTGAATAAGACAATAGATCATAACTGTAGTTGATATCCATAACTTGGATCAGGCCCATACTGACAAGCTCATCAAAATAGCTTATTGCAACTTCCTCCATGTCTTTCCCTAACTGTGCACATATGAAATCCTCAGCTAGCCATTGCTTCACCAAATCATCCTTCAAGAATATGTAGCCCTCTGGACATGTACTAAGATAAAGCAGACATGTCTTCAAATAATGTGGAAGACTATCAAACCTAATGTTCAATAATTGTTCCATAAACCTTTCCATGGTAGGATGTGCCTGCAGCCGCATATTTGAACCAAGAGAACTCTGCACAAAGCCCAGTTGATCTAGTTTCTCAGGTCGGCTTGCTAAAAGGCTGGCTACCATGATAATTGCTAGCGGCAAACCACCACATTTTCTCAAAATATGAGGTAAAACGTGATCGAAATGTTGAGGACTTTGATTTTCTGAGAGAATTCTTTGGAGCAATAATTTTTGTGAGTCATTGTCGCTTAGAAATTCCATCTGAAAAATATGGACAGGGTGAAAACTGCAGCATGCCTGAGCTACTTCCATAATTTCTGTCGTAGCTACTATTCTACTGCATGAACTACCCTCTGGAAAAGCACGACTAAGAACATCCCACACTGATGTAGCCCACAAGTCATCAATTACAATGAAGTACCTGGCAAATAATTTATGCATAATAAAAATGATTTGTCAGCCAAAATGAAAATACAACATAAAACGGAATTTAAGTTTATTAGATCATTAGTTTCTTTGGGATACAAAGGAATTCAGGGAGTTACAGTAGAGAATGCACAACCACCGCGATTTCAATATGGTGACAGCAAACTTGCTTGATAGAACGACTTTTCATGAACCACAATTTTGATGGCACCCATTAAGAAGTATATTAACCCAAGGTACGATTGCCCATGAATAGCTCTAGGAGGACAAGTTAAGCTGAAGTCCAAACAAACAGGGCTCAACTTGGAAAGAAAGCAAAGCTATGAACCAGGTATTCGCTTGTTTTGCTTCTGACGTAACAAGGGAAGCAGAGCTTAGCTATGAAGAAGTCGGGTGTGTGCTCATTGTGTTATGCATCTTCCATTTTGAGCCAATAAAATTCACCCTTTGCCGAAAAGAAACGCTTATTTCTAAGCCCTTGCAGCAGCTGTAAGCCTAAAGCCTCTCTCAAATTACCAAAGTGGGTGTAGTGAATTGAAATAGTCAAAATCAATTTTTCTCTATGGATTTACATTCTGAAGAAGTAATTCCACGAACGTCGCGGCACTAAAAGTGCAATTTAATTGGACGATGTTTCTCATACTGTAAATTCCTGAATAGATGAAGTGAATCTGCCAATAAATGAAGCAGATATATGGACTCTGACCTCTTATCTTGTAGATGTTCTTTGAGATCACGGATGAGGTGGTGCATGTCGGCAGGGTCTGGCAGTTGGTGCGGACGAACTTGTGAGAGTATACTGCTGATGATGCCCCTCATATTGGGCTTTTGTGCTGTCCGCACAAAGGCGACACACTCGAACTGTCCCTGGAGCTTACCCAACAATTTCAGGGCAAGCGTGGTTTTACGGATCCCTGCAACACCGACGATTGCTACCACCTTGAGCTGCTCCTCTCCATCAGTCAGAGACCGGTGGAGCTCACCCACAGGGCCTTCCATGCCTACATGATCACCAGGCTCCGCGCACACAGTGCGGCCAGTAGCAGGAGAGTATTCAGGACCGGAGGCACAATCATCGAACTGGTACCTCCAGTACCTCTCGCTCGCCTCCTGCGCTCGGGTCCTGAACTCTAGGACCCTGCTGTTGATCCATGGGAGCCACCTCCGCCTCCTCGGAAGGCGATTGATCTTCAGCCGGGCGACACTGGCATTACGCCGAGCAGGTCGCCTGCGGGTCTCCGCGGCGTTGACGAATCGGTCGGCGCAGTCCTCCACGTCGTAGGACAGCTCGCGCACCTCCTTCATCCAGCACCCCGCCGCTACGGGAGGGTCCTGCGCGTTCGAGAGGCTCAGCAGGAGGCTCTGCAGCTCGTGGAGGTCGGCGGCCAGGTGCCCGATCCCATCCATCGCAGCCCCCCGCAGAGCCCAGTGCCCGGTCGCCAGGAGCTCGTCGAGCTTCCGTGGGAGGGAGCCCATGGCGCCCAGCGACGAACTAACTGGGCTCAGCTCCATTCGCGCCCTCTTGCCAAAACCAAAACAAAGAGCGAGCATTACTTCATGGAAACAGATGCAGAGTATTTAGTAAGAGAGGGAATTCTATCCACCCAAGAGGGAATACAGGGTGGGACGGGAGCTACATCAGCGGCGAAAACTCCCGGTGCCGCCGGGCGGTGGCGGTGGCGCTCGAGCGCAACCTCCGCCGGCGCTCACCATCGACGGGGGAACACGGGAGAGCAAACCAGCAAAATGGAGCGAGCCAGGCTATTCGGCCAATCATAATTAGCTCCACCTATGGTGGTCCAGATATTAAAAAAGACTAGCCAATGTCATGTCATCTACGGTCCATTTTATAATCAATATGTACAATAATAGATTAAAAGAATGTACTACTTTTTTATTATTAGTCAATGTATACGTGCAATGCACGTTAATTTGGAAATATATTAAGGCCTCCTTTAATTTGAATGATTTTTCATAAGAAAAACGCAGGAATTCTCATTTCATAGGATTTGCTACTGTAGCGATGTTTGATTTGCAGGAACAAGTATGGAGGAATACTGTTGCAATCCAGAGAAACACTGTTGGTTTCATGTGATTTCGCATGAAGTAAAACATTGAGTCAGACCTCTTTTTTACACAAAGACCGAGGCAAGAGGGATAAAGTTGCATACCAGCGCATAATTTCTGTACTAAATAATGCATTCCTTTGATTTCAGTTCCTGCATTTCAAATGTTCCATTTGTTTCATATTCCTATACTTTTCACTGTTTTTCAATCCTCTGTTTTACAACTGCAATCCTATAGATTTCCTGTATTCTTTCTATTCCAGTGTTTTTGCAATCCTGTGAATCAAAGAGGCCCTAAGTGCATGCAGATATTAAGTAGGATATTTTTGCGTGTTATTATGTGATTAGCACTATATTTGGCATGAAATTAACTGCACGCTAAACGTGTTGAGCGCTCAACATTAAAGCAATCTAGATTGTTGGATTGACATGATTTGATGGCCGAGATTAATTGGATCTGCCTCTTTGGCCTTTTTTATATTGGTATAGATATAGATGTGGCTCACCTTTCATTCTTACAAAGTGCCTAGGAGCATGTGCTAAAGTTGACTCTTCACGAAGAGCCCGTTTACCTTTCCTCTCCTCTTTTATTTCCTCCAACTAAACAGAAATATACTAGTTTATTCTTTATAACCCGCTGACTCAGTTTTATTGTACTTGCTCTAACCATAACAACAAATGAAGAGCATGGTAAATTGAACGTTCCTCATGACAATTTATATTGTCAGAGGATGACAAATTTATTTAACAAGTACCATAGCAGAGAACGTCAGTCAGCACAATAACATTTCCCTAAATTTGTAATTTTACTATATATAATTGTACTTGGATATTTTGTAATTGTGTAGCTTTACTATGCTATTCTGTAATTTTAATATACAACTATACATAGATATCATTTAGCAACATCTTACTCAAACCACTCTATAGCAAGGCTATGACCAGCTATTTAAAGCTTTGCTCCTACAGCTAATGGAGTAACTTAGCTAATACCATAACACACAAATTTTCTTATTTGAAAAATAGTTAATGATTAGAGAAATGTTTGTGGTAACACAATATGTCATTGTAATATAACGCACTCCAAGATAAAATGAGCCTACATCTGAATAAATGAAATCTTGTGATACCACACATATACTACTATCCATTATGAAGGTAATAAGATAGACTAATATATAGCAGCCAATAAAGCGAGATGATAGTGACAAATAACTAGCAAAGTGAGATGCTAACTTAGACTAATTGACAAATATATAGCAGCCAATAAAGCGAGATGCTAGTGACAATAACTAGCAAAGCGAGATGCTAACGTAGACTAATTGACAATTATATAGCAGCCAATGAAGCGGGATGCTAATGACAAATAACTAGCAAACATACACATACGGTCTAACATAAGATGCTAAAGGTAAACCAACTGACAAATATAGATTTATTATTTAAGGAGAGATGTGAGGTTTGGCATATAGTGACATGCAACTGTACGTACCTTGGGGTGCGAGATGCGAACTTTCTACATTTCAACATCACAAAGACGGTATCACAACTCAGGGGTCTCTCAGCACGCCAGTTCCCGACCTGGTGGGTTGGGTTATGGACCTCTAGGTCGGTTTCGTCCTATGCCACGTTGGTCGGTCCATGGTGCGTTATACGAAGACTCCGGAAGACTTGATGTACAAGCCGAAGATACCGGAGTCGTGGAGAACTCTACCTTCACCGACGTAGCCGACTAGGATTTTTAACCCTAGGACCCCCAATATGCTATATAAGCAGGGGGGTTGTTGGGGAACATAGCATGCAATTTTAAAAAAGATTCCTACGATCACGCAAGATCTATCTAGGAGATGCATAGCAACGAAACGGGGAGAGTGTGTCCACGTACCCTCGTAGACCTAAAGTGGAAGCATTAGGTTAACGCGGTTGATGTAGTCGAACGTCTTCACGATCCAATCGATCCAAGTACCGAACGTACGGCACCTCCGTGTTCAGCACACGTTCAGCTCGATGATGTCCCTCGAGCTCTTGATACAGTAGAGGGTCGAGGGAGAGTTCCGACAGCACGACGGCGTGGTGACGGTGATGGTGATGTGATCCGCACAGGGCTTCGCCTAAGCACTACGACAATATGACCGGAGGAGTAAACTGTGGAGGGGGGGTACCGCACACGGCTAAGAGAAATCTTGGTGTGCCTTTGGGGTGCCCCCCGCCCCCGTATATAAAGGGGGAGGAGGAGGTGGCCGGCCCAAGGGGGGCGCGCCAAGGGGGAGTCCTACTTGGACTCCTAGTCCAAGTAGGATTCGGCCCCCTCCTTCCAATCAACGGAAAGGGGGAAGGGGAAAGGAGGGAGAGGGAGAAGGAAAGGGCCCCCCACCCCTTGTCCAATTTGGATTGGGCTTGGGGGGCGCCACCTCCTGTGGCAGCCTCCCTCTCTCCACTATGGCCCACTAGGCCCATTAACTTTCCCGGGGGGGGGGGGGGGGTCCGGTAGCCTCCCAGTACTCCGAAAAATCCCCGAACCTTATCGAGTGTCCGTATATAACCTTCCAATATATCAATCTTTACCTCTCGACCATTTCGAGACTCCTCGTCATGTCCGTGATCTCATCTGGGACTCCGAACAAACTTCGGTCACCAAAACACATAACTCATAATACAAATCATCATCGAACGTTAAGCGTGCGGACCCTACGGGTTCGAGAACTATGTTGACATGACCGAGACACATCTCTGGTCAACAACCAATAGCGGAACCTGGATGCTCATATTGGCTCCTACATATTCTACAAAGATCTTTATCGGTCAAACCGCATAACAACATACATTCCCTTTGTTATCGGTATGTTACTTGCCCGAGATTTGATCGTCGGTATCATCATACCTAGTTCAATCTCGTTACCAGCAAGTCTCTTTACTCGTTCCATAATGCATCATCCCACAACTAACTCATTAGTCACATTGCTTGCAAGGCTTATAGTGATGTGCATTACCGAGAGGGCCCAGAGATACCTCTCCGATACTCGGAGTGACAAATCCTAATCTCGATCTATGCCAACTCAACAAACACCATCGGAGACACCTGTAGAGAATCTTTATAATCACCCAGTTACATTGTGACGTTTGATAGCACACAAAGTGTTCCTCCGATATTCGGGAGCTACATAATCTCATAGTCAGAGGAATATGTACAAGTCATGAAGAAAGCAATAGCAATAAAACTAAATGATCATAATGCTAAGCTAACGGATGGGTCTTGTCCATCACATCATTCTCTAATGATGTGATCCTGTTGATCAAATGACAACACATCTATGGTCAGGAAACTTAACCATCTTTGATTAACGAGCTAGTCAAGTAGAGGCATACTAGGGACACTCTGTATGTTTATGTATTCACACATGTACTAAGTTTCCGGTTAATACAATTCTAGCATGAATGATAAACATTTATCATGATATAAGGAAATATAAATAACAACTTTATTATTGCCTCTAGGGCATATTTCCTTCAGTCTCTGATACGTCTCCAACGTATCTATAATTTTTGATTGCTCCATACTATATTATCTACTGTTTTGGACTATATTGGGCTTTATTTTCCAATTTTATATTATTTTTGGGACTAACCTATTAACTGGAGGCCCAACCCAGAATTGCTGTTTTTTTTGCCTATTTCAGTGTTTCGAAGAAACAGAATATCAAACAGAGTCCAAACAGAAAAATCATTTTTGGAACGTGATTTTCTTCTCGGATAAGACCCATGAGACTTGGACCCTACTCCAAGAAGTACCGGAGGTGGTCACGAGGGTAGGGCCCCCCCCCCTACAGGGCGCGCCCCCTGCCTCGTGGGCCCCTCGGTGCTCCATCGACGTACTCCTTCCTCCTATATATACCCACGTACCCCCATACGATCAGAAGAGGAGCCAAAAACCTAATTCCACCACCGCAACTTTCTATATCCACGAGATCCCATCTTGGGGCCTGTTCCGGAGCTCCGCCGGAGAGGGCCGTCATCACGGAGGGCTTCTACATCATCATAGCCCCTCCGATGAAGTGTGAGTAGTTTACCTCTGACCTTCGGGTCCATAGTTAGTAGCTAGGTGGCTTCTTCTCTCTTTTTGGATCTCAATACAATGTTCTCCCCCTCTCTTGTGGAGATCTATTCGATGTAATCTTCTTCTTTTGTGGTGTGTTTGTTGAGACCGATGAATTGTGGGTTTATGATCAAGTCTATCTATGAACAATATTTGAATCTTCTCTGAATTCTTTTATGTATGATTAGTTAGCTTTGCAAGTCTCTTTGAATTATCTGTTTGGTTTGGCCAACTAGATTGGTAGTTCTTGCCATGGGAGAAGTGCTTAGCTTTGGGTTCGATCTTGCGGTGTTCTTTCCCAGTGACAGAAGGGGCAGCAAGACACGTATTGTATCGTTGCCATCGAGGATAACAAGATGGGGTTTATTTCATATTGCATGAATTTATCTCTCTACATCATGTCATCTTGCTTAAAGCGTTACTCAGTTTTTAACTTAATACTCTAGATGCATGCTGGATAGCGGTCGATGAGTGGAGTAATAGTAGTAGATGCAGAATCGTTTCGATCTACTTGTCACGGACGTGATGCCTATATACATGATCATGCCTAGATATTCTCATAACTATGCTCAATTCTGTCAATTGCTCAACAGTAATTTGTTCACCCACCATAGAAAACTTATGCTCTCGAGAGAAGCCACTAGTGAAACCTATGGCCCCCGGGTCTATTCTCATCATATCAATCTCCATCACTTTAATCTTGTTTTGTTTTTAATTGCCTTTTACTTTTCACTTTGCATCTTTATATCAAAAATACCAAAAATATTATCTATCGGATCTCACTTCTGTAAGTGACCGTGAAGGGATTGACAACCCCTAATCGCGTTGGTTGCGTTGAGCTCTTTGTGTTGTGTAGGTACGAGGGACTTGCGCGTGGCCTCCTACTGGATTGATACCTTGGTTCTCAAAAACTGAGGGAAATACTTACGCTACTCTGCTGCATCATCCCTTCCTCTTCGGGGAAAACCAACGCAAGCTCAAGACGTAGCAAGAAGGATTTCTGGCACCGTTGCCGGGGAGTCTACGCAAAAAGTCAACATACCAAGTACCCATCACAATCCCTATCTCCCGCATTACATTATTTGCCATTTGCCTCTCGTTTTCCTCTCTCCCCAATTCACCCTTGCCATTTTATTCGCCCTCTCTCTCCCTATCCTCCCTCTCTATTTGCCTCTTTTTGCCCACTTGCTTTTGTTTGCTCGTGTGTTGGATTGCTTGTTTGTCGCGATGGCTCAAGATACTACCAAATTGTGTGACTTCACCAATACCAACAATAATGATTTTCTTAGCACTCCGATTGCCCCTCTTGCCAATACTGAATCTTGTGAAATCAATACTGCTTTGTTGAATCTTGTTATGAAAGATCAATTCGCCGGCCTTCCTAGTGAAGATGCCGCTACTCATCTGAATAGCTTCATTGATTTATGTGATATGCAAAATAAAAAAGATGTTGATAATGATGTCGTTAAATTGAAGCTATTTCCTTTTTCGCTTAGAGATCGTGCTAAAGCTTGGTTTTCGTCTTTGCCTAAAAATAGTATTGATTCTTGGAACAAGTGCAAAGATGCTTTTATCTCTAAGTATTTTCCTCCCGCTAAGATCATCTCTCTTAGAAACGATATTATGAATTTTAAGCAACTTGATCATGAACATGTTGCACAAGCTTGGGAGAGAATGAAATTAATGATACGTAATTGCCCTACTCATGGTTTAAATTTGTGGATGATTTTACAAAATTTGTATGCCGGATTGAATTTTGCTTCTAGAAATCTTTTAGATTCGGCCGCGGGAGGCACTTTTATGGAAATCACTTTAGGAGATGCTACTAATCTCCTAGATAATATTATGGTTAATTATTCTCAATGGCATACTGAAAGATTTTCTAATAAAAAAGTGCATGCGATAGAAGAAATCAATGTTTTGAGTGGAAAGATGGATGAACTTATGAAATTACTTGCTACTAAGAGTGTTTCTTCTGATCCTAATGATATGCCTTTGTCTACCTTGATTGAGAATAACAATGAATCTATGGATGTGAATTTTGTTGGTAGGAATAATTTTGGTAACAACGCTTATAGAGGGAATTTTAATCCTAGGCCTTATCCTAGTAATCCTTCTAATAATTACGGGAATTCCTATAACAACTCTTATGGAAATTATAATAAGATGCCCTCTGATTTTGAATCTAATATTAAAGAATTTATTTCTTCGCAAAAGAATTTTAATGCTATGATTGAAGAAAAATTGCTTAAGATTGATGATTTGGCTAGGAACGTCGATAGAATTGCTCTTGATGTTGATGCTTTGAAACTTAGATCTATTCCACCTAAGCATGATATTAATGAGTCTCTAATAGCCATGAGAATTTCAATTGATGAGTGTAAAGAAAGAACCGCTAGGATGCGTGCTTCCAAAGATGCCTTTATTAAAGCGTGTTCTTCTAATTCTTATGAAAATCAAGATGAAGATCTAAAAGTTATTGATGTGTCCCCTATCAAATCTTTGTTTTGCAATATGAATCTTGATGAAACTGAATATGATCTTCCTTTACCTAGAAGGCGTTCCAAAAATTCGGAGTATTTAGATCTTTGTGATGAAATTGACGAAAGTGGGATTGAAAGAAATAAAAATTTAGATGTTGCTAAACCCACTATATTAGATTTAAAGGAATTTAATTATGAAAGTTGCTCTTTGATTGATTGTATTTCTTTGTTGCAATCCGTGCTAAATTCTCCGCATGCTTATGGTCAAAAGAAAGCCTTCACCGAACATATTGTTGATGCCTTGATGCAATCTTATGAAGAAAAACTTGAGTTGAAAGTCTCTATCCCTAGAAAACTCTATGATGAGTGGGAACAAACTATCAAAATTAAAATTAAAGATCATGAGTTTTATGCTTTGTGTGATTTGGGTGCTAGTGTCTCCACTATCCCCAAAACTTTGTGTGATTTGCTAGATTTCCGTGATCTTGATGATTGCTCTCTAAACTTGCATCTTGCGGATTCCAATATTAAGAAACCTATGGGAAGAATTAATGATGTTCTTATTGTTGCAAATAGGAATTATGTGCCCGTAGATTTCATTGTTCTTGATATAGATTGCAATCCTTCTTGCCCTATTATTCTTGGTAGACCTTTCCTTAGAACGGTTGGTGCGATTATTGATATGAAGGAAGGGAATATTAGATTCCAATTTCCATTAAAAAAGGGCATGGAACACTTTCCAAGAAAGAAAATAAATTTTCCATATGAAACCATCATGAGAGCCACTTATGGATTGCCTTCCAAAGATGGCAATACCTAGATCTATCCTCGCTTTTATGCCTAGCTAGGGGCGTTAAACGATAGCGCTTGTTGGGAGGCAACCCAATTTTATTTTTTGTTTTTTGTGTTTTTCTTATGTTAGGGAATAAATAACCCATCTACCCTCTGTTTGGATGTGGTTTTTTGTTTTAATTAGTGTTTGTGCCAAGCTAGACCTATTGGATCTTCTTGGATGATAGTTATTTGATCTTGCTGTAATTTTCAGAAACTTTGCGTTCAGTGCACGAATTACTAAAAATCATCAGAACGTGATAAAATACTGATTCCAATTGATGCTGATCAATAAACAAATTATCTAGGTCTTCTAATTTTGGTAGATTTTTTTGAGTTCCAGAAGTTTGCGTTAGTTACAGATTACTACAGACTGTTCTGTTTTTGACAGATTCTGTTTTTCGTGTGTTGTTTGCTTATTTTGATGAATCTATGGTTAGTAAAATAGTTTATAATCCATAGAGAAGTTGGAATACAGTAGGTTTAACACCAAAATAAATAAATAATGAGTTCATTACAGTACCTTTAAGTGGTTTTATGTTTTCTTTCTCTAACGGAGCTCACGAGATTTCTATTGAGTTTTGTGTTGTGAAGTTTTCAAGTTTTGAGTGAGTTCTTTTGATGGATTATGGAACAAGGAGTGGCAAGAGCCTAAGTTTGGGGATGCCCATGGCACCCCCAAGATAATCCAAGGACACCAAAAAGTCAAAGCTTGGGGATGCCCCGGAAGGCATCCCCTCTTTCGTCCACTTCCATCGGTAATTTACTTGGAGCTATATTTTTATTCACCAACATGATATGTGTTTTGCTTGGAGCGTCTTGTATTATTTGTGTCTTTGTTTGTTAGTATGCTACAATCATCCTTGCTGTACACACCTTTTGAGAGAGCCATACTTGAATTGAAATTTGATAGAATACTCTATGTGCTTCACTTAAATCTTTTGAGCTATGTAGTTTTGCTCTATGCACTTCACTTATATCTTTTGAGCGTTATAATTTTGCTCTATGTGCTTCACTTAGATCTTTTAGAGCATGGTGGTGGTTTGTTTTAAAAAAACTATTGATCTCTCATGCTTCACTTAAATTATTTTGAGAGTCTTAATAGCATGGTAATTTGCTTAATATAAATAGGCTTGGTGTTCAAGATATGTGAAATTTTCTTTTGAGTGCGTTGAATACTAAGAGAAGATTGAAGCATGATAATTGTTTTGAGATATGGAGGTGATAATGTTAGAGTTATGCTAGTTTAGTAGTTGTGAATTTAAAGAATACTTGTGTTAAAGTTTGTGATTCCCGTAGCATGCACGTATGGTGAACCGTTATGTGATGAAGTCGGAGCATAATTTATTTATTGATTGTCTTCCTTATGAGTGGCGGTCGGGGACGAGCGATGGTCTTTTCCTACCAATCTATCCCCCTAGGAGCATGCGCGTAATACTTTGCTTTGATAACTTCTAGATTTTTGCAATAAGTATATGAGTTCTTTATGACTAATGTTGAGTCCATGGATTATATGCACTTTTTCCCATCCTTCCACCATTGCTAGCCTCTCTAATACCACGCACCTTTCGCCGGTATCATACACCCACCATATACCTTCCTCAAAACAGCCAGCATACCTACCTATCATGGCATTTCCATAGCCATTCCGAGATATATTGCCATGCAACTTTCCACTGTTCCGTTTATTATGACACGCTCCATCATTGTCATATTGCTAGCATGATCATGTAGTTGACATCGTATTTGTGGCAAAGCCACCATTCATAATTCTTTCATACATGTCACTCTTGATTCATTGCATATCCCGGTACACCGTCGGAGGCATTCATATAGAGTCATATTTGTTCTAAGTATCGAGTTGTAATTGTTGAGTTGTAAGAAAAATAAAAGTGTGATGATCATCATTTTCTAGAGCATTGTCCCAAGTGAGGAAAGGATGATGGAGACTATGATTCCCCCATAAGTCGGGATGAGACTCCGGACGAAAAAAAGAGGCCATAAAAAAAGAGAAAATGCTCAAATAAAAAAATGAGAGAAAAAGAGAGAAGGGACAATGTTACTATCCTTTTACCACACTTGTGCTTCAAAGTAGCACCATGATCTTCATGATAGAGAGTCTCTCGTTATGTCACTTTCATATACTAGTGGGAATTTTTCATTATAGAACTTGGCTTGTATATTCCAATGATGAGCTTCCTCAAATTGCCCTAGGTCTTCGTGAGCAAGCGAGTTGGATGCACACCCACTTAGTTTCTTTTGATGAACTTTCATATACTTATAGCTCTAGTGCATCCGTTGCATGGCAATCCCTACTCACTCACATTGATATCTATTGGTGGGCATCTCCATAGCCCGTTGATACGCCTAGTTGATGTGAGACTATCTTCCCCTCTTTTTGTCTTCTCCACAACCACCCTTCTATTCCACATAGTGCTATGTCCATAGCTCACGCTCATGTATTGCATGAAGATTGAAAAAGTTTTGAAAAAGTTATGAAACAATTGCTTGGCTTGTCATCGGGGTTGTGCATGATTTAAATACTTTGTGTGGTGAAGATAGAGCATAGCCAGACTATATGATTTTGTAGGGATAACTTTCTTTGGCCATGTTATTTTGAGAAGACATAATTACTTTATTAGTATGCTTGAAGTGTTATTATTCTTTATGTCAATATGAACTTTTGTCTTGAATCTTTCCAATCTGAATATCCATACCACAATTAAGAAATTTTGCATTGAAACTATGCCAAGTAGCACTCCGCATCAAAAATTCTCTTTTTATCATTTACCTACTCGAGGACGAGTAGGAATTAAGCTTGGGGATGCCTGATACGTCTCCAACGTATCTATAATTTTTGATTGCTCCATGCTATATTATCTACTGTTTTGGACTATATTGGGCTTTATTTTCCACTTTTATATTATTTTTGGGACTAACCTATTAACCGGAGGCCCAGCCCAGAATTGCTTTTTTTTGCCTATTTCAGTGTTTCGAAGAAACAGAATATCAAACGGAGTCCAAACAGAAAAATCCTTTTTGGAACATGATTTTCTTCTCGGATAAGACCCAGGAGACTTGCACCCTAATCCAAGAAGTACCAGAGGCGGTCACGAGGGTAGGGGGCATGCCCCCCCTACAGGGTGCGCCCCCTGCCTCGTGGGCCCCTCGGTGCTCCACCGACGTACTCCTTCCTCCTATATATACCCACGTACCCCCAACAATCAGAAGAGGAGCCAAAAACCTAATTCCACTGCCGCAACTTTCTGTATCCACGAGATCCCATCTTGGGGCCTGTTCCGGAGCTCCGCTAGAGAGGGCCGTCATCACGGAGGGCTTCTACATCATCATAGCCCCTCCGATGAAGTGTGAGTAGTTTACCTCTGACCTTCGGGTCCATAGTTAGTAGCTAGATGGCTTCTTCTCTCTTTTTGGATCTCAATACAATGTTCTCCCCCTCTCTTGTGGAGATCTATTCGATGTAATCTTCTTCTTTTGCGGTGTGTTTGTTGAGACCGATGAATTGTGGGTTTATGATCAAGTCTATCTATGAACAATATTTGAATCTTCTCTGAATTCTTTTATGTATGATTAGTTATCTTTGCAAGTCTCTTCGAATTATCCGTTTGGTTTGGCCAACTAGATTGGTAGTTCTTGCCATGGGAGAAGTGCTTAGCTTTGGGTTCGATCTTGTGGTGTTCTTTCCCAGTGACAGAAGGGGCAGCAAGACACGTATTGTATCATTGCCATCGAGGATAACAAGATGGGGTTTATTTCATATTGCATGAATTTATCTCTCTACATCATGTCATCTTGCTTAAAGCATTACTCAGTTTTTAACTTAATACTCTAGATGCATGCTGGATAGCGGTCGATGAGTGGAGTAATAGTAGTAGATGCAGAATCGTTTCGATCTACTTGTCACGGACGTGATGCCTATATACATGATCATGCCTAGATATTCTCATAACTATGCTCAATTCTGACAATTGCTCAACAGTAATTTGTTCACCCACCATAGAAAACTTATGCTCTCGAGAGAAGCCACTGGTGAAACCTATGGCCCCCGGGTCTATTCTCATCATATCAATCTCCATCACTTTGATCTTGTTTTGTTTTTACTTTGCCTTTTACTTTTCACTTTGCATCTTTATATCAAAAATACCAAAAATATTATCTATCGGATCTCACTTCCGTAAGTGACCGTGAAGGGATTGACAACCCCTAATCGCGTTGGTTGCGTTGAGCTCTTTGTGTTGTGTAGGTACGAGGGACTTGCGCGTGGCCTCCTACTGGATTGATACGTTGGTTCTCAAAAACTGAGGGAAATACTTACGCTACTCTGCTGCATCATCCCTTCCTCTTCGGGGAAAACCAACGCAAGCTCAAGACGTAGCAGTCTCCCACTTGCACTAGAGTCAATAATCTAGATTACACAGTAATGATTCTAACACCCATGGAGTCTTTGTGCTGATCATGTTTTGCTCTAGAGAGAGCCTTAGTCAACGGGTCTGCAACATTCAGATCCGTATGTATCTTGCAAATCTCTATGTCTCCCTCCTTGACTTGATCGTGGATGGAATTGAAGCGTCTCTTGATGTGTTTGATTCTCTTGTGAAATCTGGATTCCTTCGCCAAGGAAATTGCTCCAATATTGTCACAAAAGATTTTCATTGGACCCGATGCACTAGGTATTACACCTAGATCAGATATGAACTCCTTCATCTAGACTCCTTCATTTGCTGCTTCCGAAGCAGCTATGTACTCCGCTTCACACGTAGATCCCGCCACGACGTTCTGCTTAGAACTGCACCAACTGACAGCTCCACCATTCAATATAAATATGTATTCGGTTTGTGACTTAGAGTCATCTGGATTAGTTCAAAGCTTGCATCGACGTAACCATTTACGACAAGCTCTTTGTCACCTCCATAAATGAGAAACATATCCTTGGTCCTTTTCAAGTATTTCAGGATGTTCTTGACCGCTATCCAGTGATCCACTCCTGGATTACTTTCGTACCTCCCTGCTAAACTTTTTTCAAGGCACACATTAGGTCTGGTACACAACATTGCATACATGATATAACCTATGGCTGAGGCATAGGGAATGACTTTCATTTTCTCTCTATCTTCTGCAGTGGTCGGGCATTGAGTCTGACTCAACTTCACACATTGTAACACAGGCAAGAACCTTTCTTTGACTGATCCATTTGGAACTTCTTCAAAACTTTATCAAGGTATGTGCTTTGTGAAAGTCCAATTAAGTGTCTTGATCTATCTCTATAGATCTTGATGCCCAACATATAAGCAGCTTCACCGAGGTCTTTCATTGAAAAAATCTTATTCAAGTATCCTTTTATGCTATCCATAAATTATGTATTATTTCCAATCAACAATATGTCATCCACATATAATATTAGAAATGCTACAGAGCTCCCACTCACTTTCTTGTAAATACAGGCTTCTCCTAAAGTCTGTATAAAACCATATGCTTTGATCACACTATCAAAGCGTATATTCCAAATCCGAGAGGCTTGCACCAATTCATAAATGGGTCGCTGGAGCTTGCACACTTTGTTAGCACCTTTAGGATCGACAAAACCTTCTGGTTGCATCATATACAATTCTTCATTAAGATATCCATTAAGGAATGCAGTTTTGACATCCATTTGCCAAATTTCATAATCATAAAATGCGGCAATTGCTAACATGATTCGGACAGACTTAAGCATCGCTACGGGTGAGAAGGTCTCATCGTAGTTAACTCCTTGAACTTGTCAAAAACCTTCCGCGACAAGTCGAGCTTTGTAGACAATAACATTACCGTCAGCGTCAGTCTTCTTCTTGAAGATCCATTTATTTTCTATGGCTTGCCGATCATCGGGCAAGTCAACCAAAGTCCACACTTTGTTCTCATACATGGATCCCATCTCAGATTTCATGGCCTCAAGCCATTTCGTGGAATCTGGGCTCATCATCGCTTCCTCATAGTTCGTAGGTTTGTCATGGTCAAGTAACATGACCTCTAGAACAGGATTACCGTACCACTCTGGTGCGGACCATGCTCTGGTTGACCTACGAGGTTCAGTAGTAACTTGATCTGAAGTTTCATGATCATCATTAGTTTCCTCACTAATTGGTGTAGGAATCACTGGAACTGATTTCTGTGATGAAATACTTTCCAATTCGGGAGAAGGTACAATTACCTCATCAAGTTCGACTTTCCTCCCACTCACTTCTTTCGAGAGAAACTCCTTCTCTAGAAAGGATCCGTTCTTAGCAACGAATATCTTGCCTTCGGATCTGTGATAGAAGGTGTACCCAATAGTCTCCTTTGGGTATCCTATGAAGACACATTTCTCCGATTTGGGTCCAAGCTTATCAGGTTGAAGCTTTTTCACATAAGCATCACAACCCCAAACTTTAAGAAACGACAGCTTAGGTTTCTTGCTAAACCACAGTTCATATGGTGTCATCTCAACGGATTTAGATGGTGCCCTATTTAACGTGAATGCAGTCGTATCTAAAGCATAACCCCAAAATGATAGCGGTAAATCGGTAAGAGACATCATAGATCACACCATATCCAATAAAGTACGGTTATGACATTCGGACACACCATTACGCTATGGTGTTCTAGGTGGCGTGAGTTGCGAAACTATTCCACATTGTTTCAAATGAAGACCAAACTCATAACTCAAATATTCACCTCCACGACCAGATCGTAGAAACTTTATTTTCTTGTTACGATGATTTTTCACTTCACTCTGAAATTCTTTGGACTTTTCAAATGTTTTAGACTTATGTTTCATTAAGTAGATATACCCATATCTTCTCAAATCATCTGTGAAGGTTAGAAAATAACGATACCTGCCACGAGCCTCAACACTCATCGAACCGCATATATCAGTATGTATTATTTTCAATAAGTTAGTGGCTCGCTCCATTGTTTCGGAGAACGGAGTCTTAGCCATCTTGCCCATGGGGCATGGTTCGCAAGCATCAAGTGATTCATAATAAAGTGATTCATAATCAAGTGATTCCAAAAGTCCATCAGCATGGAGTTTCTTCATGCGCTTTACATCAATATGACCTAAACGGCAGTGCCACAAATAAGTTGCACTATCATTATTAACTTTGCATCTTTTGGCTTCAATATTATGAATATGTGTATCACTATAATCGAGATTCAACAAGAATAGACCACTCATCATGGGTGCATGACCATAAAAGATATTACTCATATAAATAGAACAACCATTATTCTCTGATTTAAATGAATAACCGTCTCGCATCAACAAGATCCAGATATAATGTTCATGCTCAACGCTGGCACCAAATAACAATTATTGAGGTATAAAACTAATCCCGACGGTAGATGTATCCGACGGCGATCACATCGACTTTGGAACCATTTCCCACGCGCATCGTCACCTCGTCCTTAGCCAATCTTCGTTTAATCCGTAGCCCCTATTTCGAGTTGCAAATATGAGCAACAGAACCAGTATCAAATACCCAGGCGCTACTACGAGCATTAGTAAGGTACACATCAATAACATGTATATCAAATATACCTTTCACTTTGCCATCCTTCTTATCCGCCAAATACTTTGGGCAGTTCCGCTTCCAGTGACCAGTCCCTTTGGAATAGAAGCACTCAGTTTCAGGCTTAGGTCCAGACTTGGCCTTCTTCCCTTGAGCAGCAACTGGCATGATGTTCTTCTTGAAGTTCCCCTTCTTCCCTTTTCCCTTTTTCTTGAAACTAGTGGTCTTGTTCACCATCAACACTCGATGCTCCTTCTTGATTTCTACCTCCGCAGCCTTTAGCATTGCGAAGAGCTCATGGATTCTCTTTTCCATCCCTTGCATATTATAGTTCATCATGAAGCCTTTATAGCTTGGTGGCAGTGATTGAAGAACTCTGTCAATGACACTATCATCAAGAAGAGTAACTCCCAGTTGAGTCAAGTGGTTATGGTACCCAGACATTTTGAGTATGTGTTCATTGACAGAACTATTCTCCTCCATCTTGCAGCTATAGAACTTGTTGGAGACTTCATATCTCTCAACTGGCATTTGCTTGAAATATTAACTTCAACTCCTGGAACATCTCATATGCTCTATTATGTTCAAAACGTCTTTGAAGTCCCGATTCTAAGCTGTAAAGCATGTCACACTGAACTATCGAGTAGTCATCAACTTTGCTTTGCCAGACGTTCATGACATCCGGAGTTGCTCCTGCAGCGGGTCTTGCACCTAGAGGTGCTTCCAGGAAGTAATTCTTCTATGCAGCAATGAGGATAATCCTCAAGTTACGGACCCATTCCATGTAGTTGCTACCATCATCTTTCAACTTAGCTTTCTCTAGGAATGCATTAAAATTTAAGGGAACGGTAGCACGGGCCATTGATCTACAACAACATAGATATGCAAAAAACTATCAGGTACTAAGTTCATGATAAATTAAAGTTCAATTAATCATATTACTTAAGAACTCCCACTTAGATAGACATCCCTCTAGTCAGCTAAATGATCACGTGATCCAGATCAACTAAACCATGTCCGATCATCGCGTGAGATGGAGTAGTTTTCAATGGTGAACATCACTATGTTGATCATATCTACTATATGATTCACGTTCGACCTTTCGGTCTTAGTGTTCCGAGGCCATATCTGCATATTCTAGGCTCGTCAAGTTTAACCCGAGTATTCTACACGTGCAAAACTGGCTTGCACCCGTTGTATGTGAACATAGAGCTTATCACACCCGATCATCACGTGGTGTCTCGGCACGACAAACTGTAGCAATTGTGCATACTCAGGGAGAACACTTATACCTTGAAATTTAGTGAGGGATCATCTTATAATGCTACTGATGTACTAAGCAAAATAAGATGCATAAAGGATAAACATCACATGCAATGAAAATATGTGACATGATATGGTCATCATCATTTTGTGCCTTTGATCTCCATCTCCAAAGCACCATCATGATCTCCATCGTCACCGACTTGACACCTTGATCTTCATCGCAGCGTCATTGTCGTCTCGCCAACTATTGCTTCTACGACTATCGCTACCGCTTAGTGATAAAGTAAAGCAATTACATGGCGATTGCATTTCATACAATAAAGCGACACCCATAAGCTAGGCTCCTCATCACGTCTTGACCATATCACATCATAACATGCCCTGCAAAAACAAGTTAGACATCCTCTACTTTGTTGTTGCAAGTTTTACGTGGCTGCTATGGGCTTCTAGCAAGAACCACAACGATTTTTCGTCAAGTGTGTTGTTTTAACTTTCAACAAGGACCGGCCGTAGTCAAACTCGATTCAACTAAAGTTGGAGAAACAGACACCCGCTAGCCACCTATGTGCGAAGCACGTCGGTAGAACCAGCCTCATGAACGCGGTCATGTAATGTCGGTCCGGGCCGCTTCATCCAACAATACCGCCGAGTCAAAGTAAGACGTTGGTGGTAAGCAGTATGACTATTAATGTCCACAACTCTTTGTGTTCTACTCGTGCATATCATCTACGCATAGACCTGGCTTGGATGCCAGTGTTGGGGAACGTAGCATGCAATTTCAAAAAAAATCCTACAATCACGCAAGATCTATCTAGGATATGCATAGCAACGAAATGGGGAGAGTGTGTCCACGTACCCTCGTAGACCGAAAGCGGAAGTGTTAGGTTAATGCGGTTAATGTAGTCGAACGTCTTCACGATCCAACCGATCCAAGTACCGAACGCACGACACCTCCGTGTTCAGTACACATTCAGCTCGATGACATGATGACCCACAAGTATAGGGGATCAATTGTAGCTCTTTTCGATAAGTAAGAGTGTCAAACCCAACGAGGAGCAGAAGGAAATGACAAGTAGTTTTCAGTAAGGTAATGTCTGCAAGTGTTGAAATTGTAAGTAGTAGAGTAGTTTGATAGCAAGATAATTTGTAACGAGCAAGTAACGATAGTAGTAACAAAAGTGCAGCAAGGGAGCCCAATCCTTTTGAGGCAAAGGACAGGCCAAAATGGTCTCTTCTGATAAGCAAAGCGTTCTTGAGGGTACACGGGAATTTCATCTAGTCACTTTCATCATGTTGGTTTAATTCGTGTTCGCTACTTTGATAATTTGATATGTGGGTGGACCGGTGCTTAGGTGCTGTTCTTACTTGAACAAACCTCCTACTTATGATTAACCCTCCCGCAAGCATCCGCAACTACGAGAAAATTATTAAGAATGAATTCTAACCATAGAATTAAACTTTTGGATCCATTCGGTCCCTTACGGAATAGCGCATAAACTGGGGTTTAAGCTTCTGTCACTCTCGCAACCCATCATATAATTGCTACTCCACAATGCATTCCCTTAGTCCCAAATATGGTGAAGTGTCATGTAGTCGACGTTCACATGACACCACTAACGGAATCACAACATACATACTATCAAAATATCGAACACATATCAAATTCACATGATTACTTGCAACATGATTTCTCTCGTGACCTCAAGAACAAAGGTAACTACTCACAAATAATAATCATGCTCAAGATCAAAGGGGTATTAAATAGCATATTGGATCTGAACATATAATATTCCACCAAATAAACCATATAGTAATCAACTACAAGATGTAATCAACACTACTAGTCACCCACAAGTACCAATCTATAGTTCCGGTAAAAGGATTGAACACAAGAGATGAACTAGGGTTTGACAGGAGATGGTGCTGTTGAAGATGTTGATGGAGATTTCCCTCCCCAAGATGGGAGAGTTGTTGGTGATGATGATGACGATGATTTCCCCCTCCGGGAGGGAAGTTCCCCCGGTGGAATCGCTCCGCCGGAGGGCAAAAGTGCTCCTGCCCAAGTTCCGCCTCTAGGCGGCGGAGCTTCGTCCCGAAAGTCCTCCTCTTATTTTTTTCTAGGTCAAAATGACTTATATACCAAAAGATGGGCACCAGAGGTGGGCCGAGGAGGCCACAACCCCCAGGGCGCGCCACGGGGCCCTGGCGCGCCCAGGTGGGTTGTGCCCAGCTGGTGGCCCCCCTCTGGTAGTTATTTGCTCCAATAATTCTTATATATTCCATAAAAATTCCCCGTGAAGTTTCAGCTTGTTTGGAGTTGTGCAGAATAGGTAGCCTGACGTAGTTTTTTCAGGTCCAGATTTCCAGCTGCCGGAATTCTCCCTCTTGGTGTGTACCTTACAAATTATGAGAGAAAGGCATTATAATTACTCCAAAAAGAATTATTATGGATAAAAACATTATAAATAATAGTAAGAAAACATGATGCAAAATGGACGTATCAACTCCCCCAAGCTTAGACCTTGCTTGTCCTCAAGCGAAAACCAAAATCAGAACACATGTCCACATGCTTTGAGAGAGAGGTGTCGATGAAAACAAAATATAGACATAGAAGCATCATGTTGATTATTATAACAGCAGTAAAATTAAACATATGACTTTTATCATATACTTCTCATGAATAAGTAATAGTTCATCACACAATCGAAGTATAAAGGAAAAACTCTATTAGAAAACAACAAACTATGCTCTTAGTCAACTTTGCGACTACAATTCATCATCTTTTCAGGAAGAGTCACGTGTCGGAGCCTTTAGGCAAGTCCACATACTCAACCATCATATAGTCTTCTATGATTGTTAACACTCACCTCATACCCATGAGCAAAACGTTTCAACCGGACACATAGAAAGACATAGGCTTATGATTTTGCCTCCAAACATACTCACCTCAAGGGTGATGTCAACAATAATAACTCATGCCACTCATATTCAACTGGACATATGTGCCTAGATCTTTCCTCACCACATGATGCTTGCCAAAAGAGAAAAATAAAAGGAATGGAGAGAAAAACTTTTGACTCTTTGCATAAAAGTAAAAGATAGACCCTTCACAGAGGGAATTAGAGGTTGTCATGCGCTTATTTGTTTGTATGCTCAACCCCTTAGTGCAAAACAATGTCATGTTATATTGCCCCTTGTGATAGCGACCTTTATTATGCAGTCTGTCGCTTTTATTTCACCATCACAAGTTCATGCAATGCTCAATTTTCTCTTACACTAAATGATCTCACACTTTTAGAAGCAATTTTTATTGCATTTTTGCACCGATGACAACTTACTTGAGGGATCATGCTCAATCCCTTGGTAGGTATGGTGGACACTTGAAAAATAAGATTTGGGTTTAAGGGTTTTTGGATGCACAAGTATTATCTCTACTTAGTGCAGAATTTTTGGCTAGCAAAGATAGGGGGTAAGCACCACATGTTAAAGGATCTATGACAATATGACTTCTATGTGAATATGAACAAACATAAATCATTAGGTTGTCTTCCCTGTCCAATGTCAACAATTTTGGCATATAATATTTTGATGAGGGCTCACAATCGCAAAAGATTTATAGGATAGTATATTTATATGTGAATCTTCTCTTCCCTTATTAATTCTTTCATGAGTTGCATCATTGACTAATGCTATGTTTGTCAATCTCTAATAAAATTTTCTACTTATACTTTTCCTTATATGGTGCCATCACCTACCATAGGATTAGTATATAATCTTTTCTTTATTTGTTTCCTTTCTCTTTTCCTTTCTTTATTTCTTTTCTTTATTTGCAACATGAAAGTAAAGAAAGCAAAACTCGAACTAAACTTTATTGTATATATAACTCGCACACGATTAGAAGGATAGATCACTAAGCAAACTCTCAAAGAAGAAAAGATCGAACTATACTTTTATTCATCTAAAGCAAAAGGATCGAACTAAAATAAGTGAAAGTAAAAATATAGTGGGATGATACGATATCGGGGCACCTCCCCCAAGCTTGGCGGAAGCCAAGGAGAGTGCCCATACCCGATACTCAATTCTCCTTTGGTGGTGAAGAAGATGATGGTGGTGGTGAGAAGGTAGAAGGTTTGCCCTTCGCTTCCTCCAGCTTCTGGTGGAGAATAAAATTTTCCATCATCAACTCGCAATTATCTATCTCGATTTTTATTATCCTCTTGCATAACGCCTCCATCTCATTTTTGAACCGGGGAGGAACCGATTCATCTTCTTCTTCTTCGGAGGTCCAGCTATAATGCCCCTCATCCCCATAGGACTTGGGGTTCGCGATGAGATCAGCAACGTAGCTCTCACCCTCAGAGTCTTGGGAAGGCATATTTTCAAAACTGTGCAAGAAACAGCAGGAAAAGAGAACAGAGGATTTCTCCGCGATACAGTGATCAACGGGTTTGGGAAGTATATATAGATCTTTTATCTTGGAGGACAAGTATACGGTAGAAAAACGGAGTACGGGAGGTGTCACAGGTGGGCACAACCCACCTGGGCGCGCCGCACCCTGGTGTCTTGTGTCCACCAGGGGATGCTTCCTGGAAGTTTCTTTATTCCCAAAATTCTAAAATATTCCAAAACTGATAAAAAAATATTTTTGCGGATTTTTCGGAGTTCGTTTACTTACCGTATCACGTACCTCCTTATTTTCACGATTCTGGAGTGTTCCGGAAGGACTCTTTTATGTGTTCTTCCGGTGTCATGGTTTGGATAATATTACTTTCAATATTAATAGGCGTACATGAGATATAATGCTTTATTCGTTGCCCATTGACAACCTTCGGGTTAGTACCTTTGGAATTATTTATTTTGATGGCTCCAGACCGGTAAACCTCCTCGATGACGCATGGGCCTTCCCATTTTGAGAGGAGTTTTCCTGCAAAGAATCTGAAATGAGAGTTGTACAAAAGAACACATTCTCCGACTTTAAACTCACGCTTTTGAATTCTTTTGTCATGCCATATTTTTACTTTTTCTTTAAATAATTTTGCATTTTCATAAGCTTGGGTTCTCCATTCATCTAATGAGCTAATATCAAATAACCTCTTTTCATCAGCAAGTTTGAAATCATAATTGAGTTCTTTGATTGCCCAATATGCTTTATGTTCTAACTCAAGAGGCAAATGACATGCTTTTCCATAAACCATTTTATAAGGAGACATACCCATAAGATTTTTAAAAGCTGTTCTAAAAGCCCAAAGTGCATCATCTAATTTCTTAGACCAATTCTTCCTGGACCTATTGACAATCTTTTGTAAAATTAATTTTATTTCTCTATTGCTATGTTCAACTTGACCACTAGACTGAGGATGATAAGGTGATGCAATTCTATGGTTAACATCATACTTGGCAAGCATTTTACGGAAAGCACCATGAATAAAGTGTGAACCACCATCAGTCATTAAATATCTAGGGACTCCAAACCTTGGGAAAATAACTTCCTTAAGCATTTTAATAGAGGTATTGTGATCAACACTACTAGTTGGAATAGCTTCTACCCATTTAGTAACATAATTAACAGCAACCAAAATATGTGTATACCCATTAGAGGAAGGAAAAGGTCCGATGTAATCAAATCCCCAAACATCAGATGGTTCAAAAGCAAGTGAATAATTCGTAGGCATTTCTTGACGCTTACTGATATTACCTATTCTTTGACATTCATCACAAGATAAGACGAACTTACGGGCATCCTTGAAGAGAGTAGGCCAATAAAATCCAGATTGCAATACCTTGTGAGCAGTTCTATCTCCAGCATGATGCCCTCCATAAGCATCGGAGTGACATTTCCGTAGTATTTGTCCTTGTTCATGCTCAGGTACACAACGTCTAATAATACCATCTACTCCTTTTTTATAAAGATGTGAGTCATCCCAAAAGTAGTGTCTTAAATCATAGAAGATTTTTTTCTTTTGTTGGTATGTAAAGTTAGGTGGTAAGTATTTAGCAACAATGTAATTAGCATAATCAGCATACCAAGGAGTACTATGAGAAACATTTATTGCAGCTAAATGTGCATCAAGAAAACTATCATCAATAGGTAGTGGGTCATCAAGCACATTTTCAAGCCTAGACAAAATTATCAGCAACTGGGTTCTAAACTATCATCAATAGGTAGTAGGTCATCAAGCACATTTTCAAGCCTAGACAAATTATCAGCAACTGGGTTCTGAGCTCCTTTTCTATAAATGACATGTAAATCAAATTCTTGTAACAAGAGAACCCATCGAATAAGTCTAGGTTTAGCATCTTTCTTTTCCATAAGGTATTTAATAGCAGCATGGTCTATGTGAACAGTTACTTTGGAATCAACAATATAAGGTCTAAATTTATCACAAGCAAACACAGTTGCTAAGAATTCCTTTTTAGTAGTAGCATAATTTCTTTGAGCACTGTCTAGAGTTTTACTAGCATAATGAATAACATTGAGTTTCTTATCAACTCTTTGTCCTAGAACAACACCAACAGCATAATCACTAGCATCACACATAATTTCATAAGGCAAGTTCCAATCAGGTGGTTGAACAATAGGTGCAGAAATTAAGGCCTTCTTAAGTGTTTTAAAGGCTTCTAAACAATCATCATCAAAACCAAAAGGAATGTCCTTCTGCAAGAGACTAGTAAGAGGCCTAGAAATTTTTGAAAAGTCTTTGATAAATCTCCTATAGAAACCAGCATGACCTAAGAAACTATGAATACCTTTTATATCTTTAGGACATGGCATTTTCTCAATTGCATCAACCATAGCTTTGTCCACTTCAATACCTCTTTCAGAAATTTTATGACCCAAGACAATGCCTTCATTAACCATAAAGTGGCACTTCTCCCAATTCAAGACAAGATTTGTTTGTTAACATCTCTGCAAAACTCGATTAAGATTGCTTAAACAATCATCCAAAGACTTACCATAAACAGAAAATTCATCCATGAAAACCTCAACAACCTTTTCACAAAAGTCAGAGAATATAGCAGTCATACATCTTTGAAATGTAGCAGGTGCATTACATAAACCAAAAGGCATACGTCTATAAGCATAGGTTCCAAAGGGATAAGTAAAAGTGGTCTTTTCTTGATCAGGTTGAGAAACAGGTATTTGTGAAAAGCCAGAATATCCATCAAGGAAGCAAAAGTGTGTGTGCTTAGATAATCTTTCAAGCATTTGGCCAATAAAAGGCAAAGGGTAATGATCTTTTCTAGTTGCTTTGTTTAATTTTCTAAAATCAATTACCATTCTATAGCCTGTGACAATTCTTTGTGGAATAAGTTCATTCCTATCATTAGGAACAACAGTTATACCTCCTTTCTTAGGAACACAATAAACATGACTTACCCATCTACTATCTACTATAGGATAGATTATACCTGCTTCCAGAAGCTTTAATATTTCAGTTCTTATCACTTCTTTCATCTTGGGATTTAACCGACGTTGGTGATTAACAACGGGTTTAGCATCAGGTTCCATATTAATTTTGTGCTGACACAGAGTGGGACTAATGCCCTTTAAATCATCAAGAGTATATCCAATAGCATCTCGGTGCTTCCTTAGAACTTTCAATAATCTCTCTTCTTCATGTTCCGAACGGTTAGCTCTAATAATAACAGGATATATCTTCTTTTCATCAAGATAAGCATATTTCAAAGTGTCTGGCAATTGTTTTAATTCAAACACAGGATCACCTTTAGGTGGAGGAGGACCTCCCAGAGTTTCAACAGGCAAATTGTTTTTAAGTAGAGGATGTTGTTCATAGAATTTTTTTGTTTATTTCATTTCTTTCATGCATATGAAAATCGTTCTCATGGTCTAGCAAATATTGTTCTAAAGTATCAGTAGGTGGTACAACAATAGAAGCAAGACCAATTAATTCATCCTTACTAGGCAATTCTTTTTCATGAAGATTTCTACTAAAATTGGAAAAATTAAACTCATGAGACTCATCACCAAAGCTATCACACACAGTTTGTTTCTTATAGTCTATCTTCACATTAACTATATTCAGGAAAGGTCTATCAAATATAATAGGGCAAAAGTCATCTTATGGGGAACCAAGAGCAAGAAAATCAGTAGGGTATTTTATTTTCCCACACAAGACTTCAACATCTCTATCAATCCCAAATGGTGATATGGTGTCTCTGTTAGCCAGTTTAAAGTAGCATCTATGTCTTCTAACTCTGGAGGTGCTATGTCTTTCATAACTTCTTGATATAAGGTGTAAGGAATAGCACTCACACTAACACCCATGTCACATAAACCATCATAACAGTGATCTCCTATTTTAACTGAGATGACAGGCATGCCAACTATGGGTCTATGTTTATCTTTCTTATCAGGTTTGGCAATTCTAGCAGATTCTTCAGAGAAGTAAATAACATGCCCATCCATATTTTCTTCTAAGAGATCTTTAACCATAGCAATACTAGGTTCAACTTTAATTTGTTCATCAGGTTTAGGTGGTCTAATATAGCTTTTGTCAACCACAGTTGAAACTTTAGCATGTTCCTTTATCCTAACAGGGAAAGGTAGTTTCTCAATATAAGTAGAAGGAACAACTGGATCAACATTATAAAGTATAGTTTCTTCTTTAACTGGTACCAGTTCTTTAATTTCTTCTTTAATAGGTGAGTGATATTTAAACCACTTCTCTTTAGGGAGTTCAACATGAGTAGCAAATGATTCACAAAAGGAGGCTACTATCTTAGAGTCAAGTCCATATTTAGTGCTAAACTTTTGTAAAGCATCGGTATCCATAAAAGATTTAACACAATCATACTCAAGTTTAATACCTGTCTCTTTACCTTTGTCGAGTTCCCAATCTTCAGAGTTGCATTTAATTCTTTCCAAAAGATCCCACTGGAATTCAATAGTCTTCTTTATAAAAGAACCAGCACAAGAAGTATCAAGCATGGTTTGATCATTACGAGAAAGCCGAGCATAAAAATTCTGAATAATAATTTCTCTTGAGAGCTCATGATTGGGGCATGAATATAACATTTACTTAAGCCTCCCCCAAGCTAGAGCGATACTTTCTCCTTCACGAGGCCAAAAATTATATATATAATTCCAATCACGATGAACTAGATGCATAGGATAACTTTTTTGGTGGAGCTCCAATTTCAAACGATTCAAATTCCATGATCCAATATCATCGCATAGCCTATACCATGCCAATGCTTTTCCCTTCAAAGATAAAGGGAAAACCTTCTTCGTAACTTTATCTCCAGGTAAACTTGCAAGCTTAAACAATCCACAAATTTGTTCTACATATATCAAGTGCATATCAGGATGTTCGGTTCCATCTCCTGCATAAGTATTAGCTAGCAGTTGTTCTATCATGCCCGAAGCAATTTCATATTCAATATTTTTAGTAGTTGCAGTAGGTTGAGGGGTATCTAGTTGTGGTTTCAGACGAGGTGAAGATACCCTAAACAAACCCCTCAAAGGATTGTTTTCCATAGTAACAAGTCACAATAAATTTTAGCACACTATATAAATGTTTCCTTACCAAATTCCACTTACCAAAGGCGCTTCACTCCTCGGTAGGGCTAGAAAAAAAGCTTGAAGCTCGCGAGCTAAACGAGTAGCTCGTGACTCGGCTCGAATCGACTCGAACTCGAACAATAACGAGTCGAGCCGAGCTTTAGTTTAAGATCATTTACAGACCGAGTTAAACAAGCCAAGCTCACAAGTACTCGTGTAACTCATTAGGCTCGGTACAAAAATCAATATTTTTTAGAGGTAGTAAAAAACAGCCACTAAGCACCTTGCGTCCCAACACAAGGCCCAGCCGCTCACCCTAGGAGACTGACACGTACATGACCATATATGTACATGTTAAATTTCTAATTAATCTTCTTATCTTATTTGTTTGGTTTTATGTTCATATCTTTAACGAGCTTAACAAGCTAAACGAGCCAGCTCGCGAGTTATATGAGTCGAGCCAATCTTCGATTTGAGCTTGTTATTGTAATGAGTCGAATCGAGCTAGCTCGTTAATGAAACGAGGCTTAGCGAGTCGAGTCAAGCTGGCTCGACTCGGCTCGAATTCCACCCCTACTCCCCGGCAACGGCGCCAGAAAGTATCCTTGATTACCCACAAGTATAGGGGATCAATTGTAGCTCTTTTCGGTAAGTAAGAGTGTCGAACCCAACGAGGAGCAGAAGGAAATGATAAGTAGTTTCCAGTAAGGTAATGTGTGCAAGTGCTGAAATTGTAAGTAGCAGAGTAGTTTGATAGCATGATAATTTGTAACGAGTGATACGTCTCCATCGTATCTACTTTTCCCAAACACTTTTGACCTTGTTTTGGACTCTAACTTGCATGATTTGAATGGAACTAACCCGGACTGACACTGTTTTTAGCAAAATTGCCATGGTGTTATTTTTGTGCAGAAATAGAAGTTCTCGGAATGACCTGAAACTTCACGGAGAATATTTTTGGATTTATAAAAAAATACTAGTGAAAGAATCAACACCAAGGGGCCCACACCCTATCGACGAGGGTGGGGGACGCGCCCACGCCCTAGGGTGCGCCCCCCTATCTCGTGGGCCTCCTGAGGCTCCACCGACCTCAACTCCAACTCTATATATTCATGTTCATGGAGAAAAAAAATCAGAGAGAAGGATTCATCACGTTTTACGATACGGAGCCGCTGGCAAGCCCTAATCTCTCTTAGGAAGGCTGATCTAGAGTCCATTCGGGGCTCCGGAGAGGGGAATTCGTCGCCATCATCATCATCATCAATGTTACGACATATCTCTCTCATGGTAGTTTTGGTGATTGATGACAACATGTTTGCGGACTAATCTTATGCGTTGAATTATTCATAGATTCTCCCCTGGCACGAGACGCTATCTTCCCCTCGGAGTGTATTTCAAGACGGTGTAGCTCTTTCGTTTCTTTCTCGGTGGACTAGTTGCGTAGAGGGCACCGTACTATCAAGAGGGGGTCCGCTGGGGTTTTGCATGGGTGGAATCATCACGTACACATCAGCTTCTCACCCTCCGAGCTTTTCCTGTCCATTGAAGAGATCTCTCCTCTCTTCCTTGTTCTGTCTGGGTCTAAGCGGCAGTACCGCACACCCAGTGGTAGTACTGCTGAGAAGCCACAAGCGGCAGTACCGCTTCGCAGCGGTAGTACCGTTGTGGCTCCATAGCAGTAGTATCGCTGGGGGGCTGGCACATCCGCCGTGTCCTCAGCATTTTTGAGAGAACCCTTCTCTCTCTCTCACGCGCCCCAGCGGTAGTACCGCACTGCCTGCAGTACTACGGCCGAAGGGTCACAAGCGGCAGTACCGCTCCACAGCGGTACTACCGCCCTTGACCCCACTGCCGTAGTACCGCTGGGTAGTCTGGCTCCTACCACCTCGATTCGAGAGGTCTTTTTCTCGTGTCGGGTTTTGCGGCACTAGTCACGGTTGTAGTGGCGGTAGTATCGTTCCAGGAGTGGTAGTACCGCCCTACCACCGCGGTAGTACCGCATTTGGGTCTGTTCCCTACTAAGTCTCCTCAGCACGGCAGCACCGCTGGTTGGCGCGGCAGTACCGTCGCCTGGCGGTAGTACCGCCCCCTCTCAGCGGTAGTACCGCCCTGTGCGGGGCTGGTTGGTGGGGGGCAACGGGATTGTTGCCCCCACTATAAAAGGGAGTCCCCTTCTTCCTTCTCACCTACCTCTTCCTCCCCCAAGCTCCATTTATTGCTCAAGCTCCATTAAATACTCCAAGCTTCATTTCTGCCCGATCTATCTCTCTAGCCAATCAAATTTGTTGATTTGCTCGGGAGTGGTTGAGAAGGCCCCGATCTACACTTCCACCAAGAGAAGGCCCGCGCCCGCCAGCCGCCCCGTTCGGGCTGCACCCGATACCCGCACGCCCACAAAGGCCCCTAGGGCCTATGACGAACGGGGCCCACGCCCAGAACAAAAATGTTAAAAAAAGAGAATTAAAAATAATAATTAATAATAAAAAATAATTAACTAATTAACTAATTAACTAATTAATTAATTAATTAATTAAAGAATTAATTAACTTAATTAATTGTGTTTAACTAACCTAATCAATTAACTAAACTAATTAAACCTGTTTAGTTAGTCATAGACAATTACAGTAGGACCCACATGTCAGTTTGACTAGGTCAACTGACTAGTTGACCGCTGACACAATAATGACGTCATGCTGACATCACAAGTCACTGTTTTGGATAATTCGGATTTAAAAAATTAAATTAATTCTAGAAAATAGATAAATCTTTAAAAATTAATATAAAATAAACCGTAACTCGGATTAAATTATTTTCAACATGAAAGTTGCTCAGAACGACGAGACGAATCCGGATACGCAACCTGTTCATCCGCCACGCATCCCTAGCATAGCGAACACGCAACTTTTCCCCTCCGACTCCTCTGCCCGAAAACGCGAAACACCGGGGATAATTTCCCGGATGTTCCTCCCCTTCACCGGTACCACCTCGTACCGCGTTAGGGCACACCTAGCATCACGCTTTGTCATGTCATGCATCGTCATGCATTTGTTTGCATTATATTTATTGTTTCTTCCCCCTCTTCTCTCGCTAGACATCGAGACCGATGCCGCTGCTACCCAGTACGACTACGGTGTTGACGACCCCTCTCTCTTGCCAGAGCAACCAGGCAAGCCCCCCTTTGATCACCAGATATCACCTACTCTTCTCTCTACTGCTTGCATTAGAGTAGTGTAGCATGTTACTGCTTTCCATTAATCCTATTCTGGTGCATAGCCTGTCCTTGCTACTACTGTTGTTACCTTTACCTGCAATCCTAATGCTTAGTATAGGATGCTAGTTTATCATCAGTGGCCATACATTTTTGTCCGTCTGCCATGCTATATTATCGGGCCGTGATCACTCGGGAGGTGATCACGGGTATATACTATATACTTTATACATGATACATGTGGTGACTAAAGACGGGTCGGCTTGTGGAGCACCCGCGAGTGATTCACGGATTGGGAGCTGAAAGGACCTTTGTCCCAATGGCCCTCTGTGTGGATCTTTGTGGCGAAGCGACAGGGCAGGTTGTGACCACCTAGGAGAGAGGTGGGCCTGGCCCTGGTCGGTGTTCGCGGATACTTAACACGTTTAACGAGATCTTGGTATTTGATCTGAGTCTGGCTACTGGCCTATACGCACTAACCATCTACGCGGGGACAGTTATGGGCACTCGACGTCGTGGTATCAGCCGAAGCCTTCGAGACGTCAGCGACTGAGTGGCGCGCGCCGGATTGGACCGTAAGCCTGCTCTTGTATTAAGGGGGCTAGTTCTGCTTCCGGCCGCGTACGCAACGTGCAGGTGTGCAATGGGCGATGGGCCCAGACCCCTGCGCCATAGGATTTAGACCGGCGTGCTGACCTCTCTGTTGTGCCTAGGTAGGGCTGCGACGTGTTGATCTTCCGAGGCCGGGCATAACCCAGGAAAGTGTGTCCGGCCAAATGGGATCGAGCGTGTTGGGATATGTGGTGCACCCCTGCAGGGAAGTTAATCTATTCGAATAGCCATGATCTTCGGTAACAGGATGACTTGGAGTTGTACCTTGACCTTATGACAACTAGAACCGGATACTTAATAAAACACACCCTTCCAAGTGCCAGATACAACCGGTGATCGCTCTCTCACAGGGCGACGAGGGGAGGATCATCGGTTAGGATTATGCTATGTGATGATACTTGGAGGACTTCAGTCTACTCTCTTCTACATGCTGCAAGACGGAGGCTGCCAGAAGCGTAGTCTTCGATAGGATTAGTTATCCCCCTCTTATTCTGGCATTCTGCAGTTCAGTCCAATGATATGGCCCTTTACACATATACCCATGCATATGTAGTGTAGCTCCTTGCTTGCGAGTACTTTGGATGAGTACTCACGGTTGCTTTCCCCCCCTTTTTCCCCCTTTCCTTTCTTTCTGGTTATCGCAACCAAATGCTGGAGTCCAGGAGCCAGACGCCACCGTTGATGACGACTACTACTACTCGGGAGGTGCCTACTACTACGTGCAGCCCGCTGACGCGACCAGGAGTAGTTTAGGAGGATCCCAGGCAGGAGGCCTGCGCCTCTTTCGATCTGTATCCAAGTTTGTGTTAGCCTTCTTAAGGCAAACTTGTTTAACTTATGTCTGTACTCAGATATTGTTGCTTCCGCTGACTCGTCTTTGATCGAGCTCTTATATTCGAGCCTTCGAGGCCCCTGACTTGTAATATAAAGCTTGTATTATTTTAATTTGTGTCTAGAGTTGTGTTGTGATATCTTCCCGTGAGTCCTTGATCTTGATCGTACACATTTGCGTGTATGATTAGTGTACGGTCAAATCGGGGGCGTCACAATAGGTGGCCTCACCCACCGCCCTCTTGTGGAGAGGTGTGTCTTGGTTGTTTGCTGGTGTGTTTGCCGTTTTTGTCGTTTCGTCGAGCCTAAGCCGTGTCTGTTTAGTTGCCGTGGCGTGCTGGGCGGTACTACCGCTGGTGGTGCGTGGTACTACCACTTATAAGCGGTACTACCGCCCCCCAGCGCGGTACTACCGCTGAGGGATGGGACCAGGGGGTTAAGTCGGGGCAGAGGGAGGTTTCTTCTCCCCCATACCCATTCACTTCGCCCCTCTTGTCTCTTCCTCTCTCCAGCCTCCTCTCGCCGCGGGAGGGCTCCGGCGGATCTCCGTCTCCAGGGCATCCCTCTCCATTTCCCTTGGTGGAGTCGATCCCCACCTCATCCTCTTGCCATGGATGCCGGTATTGCCCCTGTTCTTTCTTTCGTTTTGTTTCCTTTTTAGTTCTTGTTTCTTAGGGGCAATGGTGGTTGCATCTCTAGATTTTTGGCTAAATCTAGGCTTGAGTTGGTTGGAGAAAGCAACTAGACTATCTCGATTAGAGTTTGGTAGGATTTTTTTGAATTTGGTAGGCCGGTAGTGCCAGATCTGACCACGGTAGTAGGAACCCATTGTTTCACTGCCTCATGCTAAGAAACTGTTGTTTCTCCGCCTCAAGCGGTACTACCGCTTGACCTGGAGCGGTACTACCACTCTCTCTGGGGCGGGACTACCGCTTGGGGCGGTACTACCGCGGGCAGGTCACGGTACTACCACTGCGTGCCAATTTCCATCATTTTCCTGCCTTACCTTGATCTTTTGTTGAGTTTGTTGGCTTATGCTCGTTCTTTCTAGTTGTTTCGCGTTGT
Organism: Triticum dicoccoides; assembly: GCF_002162155.2. Taxonomy (NCBI): domain Eukaryota; kingdom Viridiplantae; phylum Streptophyta; class Magnoliopsida; order Poales; family Poaceae; genus Triticum; species Triticum dicoccoides. Next base: position 669,498,142 of record NC_041392.1, read on the forward strand.
TCTTGTGTTTGGCTCCAGGTGATGACCGTTCCGAGCAGCAAGGTCGCCGTATCAACCCCGGGCATGCCACATCAAAATGCTACCGCACCTTAGAGCCTGCCGGTGGTTCCTCGAGCACCCAACCGCCTCCAGCAAGTGCTTCTGCAAGTGTTCCTCCACCTCCTCAGCAATCGAAGCGATCCGCCAATAAGCCAAAAGGGAAGACTGTGACTGAGATGACCAACAAGGAGTTTTGGGAGAAGCGTCGCCGCAACCCCTATGCGGTGGACCAAGAACCCACTTTGGTCAACCGCCCATTCTGGAACCGGTTTCAGTTTGCCATCTACTTTGATGTGATCAAGGCCAAGAAGAATCTTTTTGTTGATGTTCGCTCCATTGACACTGATGCTATGGAGAAGGATCCGGAGTACTTTGGCGAAGCTCTTTAGATGTGCACTCAGCTAAACATTCTCAGGATCATGCAATTCAATAAGGATTTCGATTCGGATTTGGTGGCTCAATTCTATGCCACCGTCCACCTTGGGACGGATGTCGACAGGACTCTGACATGGATGACCAATGGCAAGCTGCTTTCTGTCAAGTGGAAGGCTTTCATGGAGTTACTTGATGTGGTGGATACCGGGCTTGAGACTCCTGTCGGTTTCCGTCCTCACCGCAATGCTACATCCACCCACAAGCAAGCTCTTTGGCCCTACTGCACCGTGAAGATTCACCCAGTAACTGAGAAGAAGACCTATGTGTTGTCTCCGTATCTGGACATTCTTGATCGCATATTCCGTGAGACTCTCTTCCCTCGGATCAGGAATCTGGATATGGTCCACTCTTACCTCGTGGACATGCTCCTTTTCTGTCAGCATGAGAAGGAAGCAAGCACTGGAGAGAGCTTGGATATCTCTCATGTCATGTGGTCTGAACTTCTATCTGCCGTGTCTGAGCGCAAGTGTCCTATCTATGGTCCATTCATCATGAGGCTCATTGAGAGGGCCTGGGCACAGACTTATCCCAGAGTGCTGCTAGAGACTGGAGACTTGGTGTCTCATGAGATCAAGCGTCTGAGGAAGAAGGACAACTAGACGGCGCCTCACACAGGGGGTCCATCTGCTACTGCTGCCACAGGGGGTCCGTCTGCTGCTGCTGCCATGGGGACTGAGGGTGAGGCTGCTACAGATGATCATGAGGAGAACTTTGGCCCCTCTAGTGCAGAACCGTCCTGGGCACAGAAGCTTAAGCGCAAGATGAAGAAGCTTTTCTGCATGGAGTCTCATGGTCAGTACATGACTCATGTGGCGGAGAAGCATGCCAGGACGCGCCACAAGGAGCTCATGCATCAGATGGGAGCAACTGTTGTCAGTGGGTCTGAGGGTCAGATCACTGAAGAGGAGGACTGGATTCATCAGAATTGCCACTGGACTGACTCCGATGCCGAGCAGTTTTCGACCCACGATGAAGATGCGGAGATGTGATGTTCGAGCTCTTCCTCCTCCCATCATCTGGAGTCGTAGTGTCACTCTATGCCCTTTTTGGTGTCTCGCTGCCAAAGGGGGAGAGAGTGTAGGGATTTGCTTCTTGTGTTGTGCTTTGAGTCGTCTTGTGTTTTCTTGTGGGTTCCTTCTTTGGTTTGGTTTGGTGTGAGACCTAAGTCCTAGTCATATGGTGTAAGACATATTCTCCCTATCGCTACCTTATTACTTATGTCATTTCAGAGTACTGTAGTTCATTGTGAGATGCATGCTTGTCCTGTTTACTCTCTTCTCTCATATATTTTGTGCTTAGTATTGTTGGACTATAAAATATAGGGGGAGTGTTGATCCGAATGTGTGTGTCGTGCCTTCTCTAGGTGCACACATTCTGGGGGAGCCCGTCTATATTTTGTAGTTCTTAGTTTTCTTCGTTCCATCTCTTTTCCTTGCGCAAATCCCTAGTTGTCATCAATCCACCAAAAAGGGGGAGATTGTTACGGCATATCTCTCTCAAGGTAGTTTTGGTGATTGATGACAACATGTTTGCGGACTAATCTTGTGCATTGAATTATTCACAGATTCTCCCCTGGCACGAGACGCTTTCTTCCCCTCGGAGTGTATTTCAAGACGGTGTAGCTCTTTCATTTCTTTCTCGATGGACTAGTTGCGTAGAGGGCACCGTACTATCAAGAGGGGGTCCGCTGGGGTTTTGCATGGGTGGAATCATCACGTACACATCAGCTTCTCACCCTCCGAGCTTTTCCTGTCCATTGAAGAGACCTCTCCTCTCTTCCTTGTTCTGTCTGGGTCTAAGCGGCAGTACCGCGCACCCAGCGGTAGTACCGCTGAGAAGCCACAAGCGGCAGTACCGCTTCGCAGTGGTAGTACCGATGTGGCTCCACAGCAGTAGTAACGCTGGGGGCCTGGCACATCCGCCGTGTCCTCAGCATTTTTGAGAGATCCCTTCTCTCTCTCTCACGCCCCAGCGGTAGTACCGCACTGCCTGCGGTACTACGGCCGAAGGGTCACAAGCGGCAGTACCGCTCCACAGCGGTACTACCGCCCTTAACCCCACTACCGTAGTACCGCTGGGTAGTCTGGCTCCTACCACCTCGATTCGAGAGGTCTTTTTCTCGTGTCGGGTTTTGCGGCACTAGTCACGGTTGTAGTGACGGCAGTACTGTTCCAGGAGCGGTAGTACCGCCCTACCACCGCGGTAGTACCGCATTTGGGTCCGTTCCCTACTAAGTCTCCTCAGCGCGGCAGCACCGCTGGTTGGCGCGGCAGTACCGTCGCCTGGCGGTAGTACCGCCCCCTCTCAGCGGTAGTACCGCCCTGTGCGGGGCTGGTTGGTGGGGGGCAATGGGATTGTTGCCCCCACTATAAAAGGGAGTCCCCTTCTTCCTTCTCACCTACCTCTTCCTCCCCCAAGCTCCATTTATTGCTCAAGCTCCATTAAATACACCAAGCTTCATTTCCGCCCGATCTATCTCTCTAGCCAATCAAATTTGTTGATTTGCTCGGGAGTGGTTGAGAAGGCCCCGATCTACACTTCCACCAAGGGATTTTAGATTCCCCCACTCATCCCTAGCGGATCTTGTTACTCTTGGGTGTTTGAGCACCCTAGACGGTTGAGGTCACCTCGGAGCCATATTCCATTGTGGTGAAGCTTCGTGGTCTTGTTGGGAGCCTCCGATTAAGTTGTGGAGATTGCCCCAACCTTGTTTGTAAAGGTTCGGTCGCCGCCTTCAAGGGCACCAATAGTGGAATCACGACATCTCGCATTGTGTGAGGGCGTGAGGAGAATACGGTGGCCCTAGTGGCATCTTGGGGAGCATTGTGCCTCCACACCGCTCCAACGGAGATGTACTTCCCCTCAAAAGGAAGGAACTTTGGTAACACATCCTCGTCTCCACCGGATCCACTCTTGGTTTTCTCTTACCTTTACTTGTGCAAGCTCTTTATTGTTTCTACCCTTGCTTGCTTGTATGCTTGTTGTTATTGCATCATATAGGTTGCTCACCTAGTTGCACATCTAGACAACCTACTTTGATGCAAAGTTTAATTTGGTAAAGAAAAGCTAAAAATTGGTAGTTGCCTATTCACCCCCCCTCTAGTCAACCATATCGATCCTTTCAATCAACCTTCCTCCATCACCAATTTCATGATGCTCACCACAGTGCATGAGTAATTCCATCGTAGGCTTGCTGGACGGTCATGGGTTGGATGAGATTTATCATGTAATCAAGTTAGTTTTGTTAGGGTTTGATCCCTAGTATCCATTATGTTCTGAGATTGATGTTGCTATGACTTTGCTATGCTTAATGCTTGTCACTAGGGCTCGAGTGCCATGATTTCAGATATGAACCTATTATGTTTCCATGAATATATATGAGTTCTTGATCCTATTTTGCAAGTCAATAGTCACCTACTATGTCTTATGATCCGGTAACCCTGAAGTGACAACAATGGGGACCACTCTCGGTGATGACTATAGTTTGAGGAGTTCATGTATTCACTAAGTGTTAATGCTTTGGTCCGGTAATCTATTAAAAGGAGGCCTTAATATCCCTTAGTTTCCAATAGGACCCCGCTGCCACGGGAGGGTAGTACAAAAGATGTCATGCAAGTTCTTTTCCATAAGCACGTATGATTATATTCGGAATACATGCCTACATTACATTGATGAACTGGAGCTAGTTCTGTGTCACCCTATGTTATAACTGTTGCATGAGGAATCGCATCCAACATAATTATCCATCACTGATCCATTGCCTACAAGCTTTTCACATATTGCTCTTTGCTTAGTTACTTTTCCGTTGCCACTGTTACAATCACTACAAAACCAATAATGTTACTTTTGCCACCGTTACCGTTACTTCCATATTACTTTGCTACTAAATATTTTGCTGCAGATATTAAGTCTTTCAGGTGCGGTTGAATTGACAACTCAACTGTTAATACTTGATAATATTCTCTGGCTCCCCTTGTGTCAAATCAATAAATTTGGGTTGAATACTCTACCCTCGAAAATTGTTGTGATCCCCTATACTTGTGGGTTGTCAAGACTATTTTTTGGTGCCGTTGCCAGGGAGCATAGCTCTATTCTTTGAGTCACTTGGGATTTATATCTGTTGATCACTATGAGGAACTTGAAAGATGAAAGAACCAAGATTTTTCCCTCAACTACGAGGGGAGGTAAGGAATTGCCATCTAACTCTGCACTTGATTCACCTTCTGTTTTGAGTAAACTTGCGACACCTACTCATGCTATTCATTCTGATATGTCGCATGTTATTGATGATGCCACTTCTGCTATGCATGATACTTATGATGAAACTACTTCTATGCTTGATAATACTATGCCATTAGGTGAATTTCTTGATGAACAACTTGCTAGGGTTAAAGAGAATGAAATTATTGAAACTGATAATATTGATGAAAGTGATGATGAAGATTCTCCCCCTAGATATGAATTGCCTGATGTACCTGAGGGTTATGTTATGGATGAAGAAACTGCTAGAGACTTTTTAGCTTGCAATGATAGATATGATCTTAAGAAACTGTTAGCTAAGCTAAAAGAAAAGTCTTTGAATGCTAGAATGAAATATGATCCTGCTTTTGCTACTTCACCTATCTGTATTTTTGATAAGGATTTTGATTTCTCTGTTGATCCTGAGTTGATTACTTTGGTTGAATCTGATCCTTTTTATGGCTATGAATCTAAAATTGTTATGGCACATCTTACTAAATTAAATGATATAGCCACCCTATTTACTCATGAGGAAAAAATTCGTTACTACTATATCCTTAAGTTATTTCCGTTCTCATTAAAGGGTGATGCTAAAATATGGTTTAGTTCTCTTGATCCTGGTTGTGTGCGTAGTCCCCAGGATATGATTTATTACTTCTCCGCTAAATATTTCCCCGCTCATAAGAAACAAGCCGCCTTAAGGGAAATATATAATTTTGTGCAAATTGAAGAAGAGAGTCTACCACAAGCTTGGGGGAGGCTTCTCCGATTACTTAATGCTTTGCCTAATAATCCTGTCAATAAAAATGAAATACTTGATATCTTTTATAATGGACTAACCGATGCTTCCAAAGACCACCTGGATAGTTGTGTTGGTTGTGTTTTCAGGGAAAGAACTGTTGATCAAGCTGAATTGCTATTAAATAATATGTTGAGTAATGATAATGATTGGACACTTCTTGAACCAACTCCTAAGCCAACTCCGAAGAAAAGGGGTATTATAATTCTCAGTCCTTAAGATAGGCAAGAGGGAAAGAAATCTATGAAAGAAAGAGGTATTAAAGATGAAGATGTTAAGAATTTACCACCTATTGAAGAAATACATGGTCTTGATAACCCGACACAGGTAGTAAAGGTAAATTATCTCTATAGATTTGATAAGGGCGAAACCCCATCTACTAAGTTTGCTAGGCAATGCTTGGATGAGTTTGATAATTTTATTGTTAAACAAGAAGACTTCAATGCTTATGTTGGTAGACAATTGAAACATAATACTTATATGATTGAACACTTGAGTGATTATTGAAGGAAATATGCCCTAGAGGCAATAATAAAGTTATTATTTATTTCCTTATAATCATGATAAATGTTTATTATTCATGCTAGAATTGTATTTACCGGAAACATAATACATGTGTGAATACATAGACAAACAGAGTGTCACTAGTATGCCTCTACTTAACTAGCTCGTTAATCAAAGATGGTTATGTTTCCTAACCATGAACAATGAGTTGTTATTTGATTAACGAGGTCACATCATTAGTAGAATGATCTGATTGACATGACCCATTCCATTAGCTTAGCACCCGATCGTTTAGTATGTTGCTATTGCTTTCTTCATGACTTATACATGTTCCTATGACTATGAGATTATGCAACTCCCGTTTACCGGAGGAACACTTTGGGTACTACCAAACGTCACAACGTAACTGGGTAATTATAAAGGAGTACTACAGGTGTCTCCAATGGTCGATGTTGGGTTGGCGTATTTCGAGATTAGGATTTGTCACTCCGATTGTCGGAGAGGTATCTCTGGGCCCTCTCGGTAATACACATCACATAAGCCTTGCAAGCATTACAACTAATATGTTAGTTGTGAGATGATGTATTACGGAACGAGTAAAGAGACTTGCCGGTAACGAGATTGAACTAGGTATTGGATACCGACGATCGAATCTCGGGCAAGTAACATACCGATGACAAAGGGAACAACGTATGTTGTTATGCGGTCTAACCGATAAAGATCTTCGTAGAATATGTAGGAGCCAATATGGGCATCCAGGTCCCGCTATTGGTTATTGACCAGAGACGTGTCTCGGTCATGTCTACATTGTTCTCGAACCCGTAGGGTCCGCACGCTTAAGGTTACGATGACAGTTATATTATGAGTTTATGCATTTTGATGTACCGAAGGTTGTTCGGAGTCCCGGATGTGATCACGGACATGACGAGGAGTCTCGAAATGGTCGAGACGTAAAGATTGATATATTGGAAGCCTATATTTGGATATCGGAAGTGTTCCGGGTGAAATCGGGATTTTACCGGAATACCGGGAGGGTTACCGGAACCCCCCGGGAGCTATTTGGGCCATAGTGGGCCTTAGTGGAAAAGAGAAGGGGCTGCCCTAGATGGGCTGCGCGCCCCCCCTTCCCCTAGTCCTATTAGGACTAGGAGAGGTGGCCGGTGAAGGAAATATGCCCTAGAGACAATAATAAAGTTATTATTTATTTCCTTATTTCATGATAAATGTTTATTATTCATGCTAGAATTGTATTAACCGGAAACATAATACATGTGTGAATACATAGACAAACAAAGTGTCACTAGTATGCCTCTACTTGACTAGCTCGTTAATCAAAGATGGTTATGTTTCCTAACCATGAACAATGAGTTGTTATTTGATTAACGAGGTCACATCATTAGTAGAATGATCTGATTGACATGACCCATTCCATTAGCTTAGCACCCGATCGTTTAGTATGTTGCTATTGCTTTCTTCATGACTTATACATGTTCCTATGACTATGAGATTATGCAACTCCCGTTTACCGGAGGAACACTTTGGGTAGTACCAAACGTCACAACGTAACTGGGTGATTATAAAGGAGTACTACAGGTGTCTCCAATGGTCGATGTTGGGTTGGCGTATTTCGAGATTAGGATTTGTCACTCCGATTGTCGGAGAGGTATCTCTGGGCCCTCTCGGTAATACACATCACATAAGCCTTGCAAGCATTACAACTAATATGTTAGTTGTGAGATGATGTATTACGGAACGAGTAAAGAGACTTGCCGGTAACGAGATTGAACTAGGTATTGGATACCGACGATCGAATCTCGGGCAAGTAACATACCGATGACAAAGGGAACAACGTATGTTGTTATGCGATCTGACCGATAAAGATCTTCGTAGAATATGTAGGAGCCAATATGGGCATCCAGGTCCCGCTATTGGTTATTGACCGGAGACGTGTCTTGGTCATGTCTACATTGTTCTCGAACCCGTAGGGTCCGCACGCTTAAGGTTACGATGACAGTTATATTATGAGTTTATGCATTTTGATGTACCGAAGGTTGTTCGGAGTCCCGGATATGATCACGGACATGACAAGGAGTCTCGAAATGGTCGAGACGTAAATATTGATATATTGGAAGCCTATATTTGGATATCGGAAGTGTTCCGGGTGAAATCGGGATTTTACCGGAATACCGAGAGGGGAGCTATTTGGGCCACAGTGGGCCTTAGTGGAAAAGAGAAGGGGCTGACCTAGATGGGCTGCGCGCCCCCCTTCCCCTAGTCCTATTAGGACTAGGAGAGGTGGCCGCCCCCCTCCTCCTCTTTTCCCCTCCGAGGAATCCTAGTTGGACTAGGATTGGAGGGGGAATCCTACTCCCAGAGGGAGTAGGACTCTCCTGCGCCTCCCCCCCTTGGCCGGCCAGCCTCCCCTCCTCTCCTCCTTTATATACGGAGGCAGGGGCACCTCTAAACACACAAGTTGACACAAGTTGATCCACGTGATCTATTCCTTAGCCGTGTGCGGTGCCCCCTGCCACCATATTCCTCGATAATACTGTAGCGGAGTTTAGGCGAAGCCCTGCTGCTGTAGTTCATCAAGATCATCACCACGCCGTCGTGCTGACGAAACTCTTCCCCGACACTTTGCTGGATCGGAGTCCGGGGATCGTCATCAAGCTGAACGTGTGCTCAAACTCGGAGGTGCCGTAGTTTCGGTGCTTGATCGGTTGGATCGAGAAGACGTACGACTACTTCCTCTACGTCGTGTCATCGCTTCCGCAGTCGGTCTGCGTTGGGTACGTAGACAATACTCTCCCCTTGTTGCTATGCATCACATGATCTTGCGTGTGCGTAGGAATTTTTTTGAAATTACTACGAAACCCAACAGTGGCATCCGAGCCTAGGTTATTGATGTTGATGTTATATGCACGAGTAGAACACAAGTGAGTTGTGGACGATACAAGTCATACTGCCTACCAGCATGTCATACTTTGGTTCGGCGGTATTGTTGGACGAGACGACCCAGACCAACCTTACGCGTACGCTTACGCGAGACCGGTTCCCTCGACGTGCTTTGCACAAAGATGGCTTGCGGGCGACTGTCTCTCCAACTTTAGTTGAACCAAGTATGGCTACGCCCGGTCCTTGCGAAGGTTAAAACAGAGTCTATTTGACAAACTATCGTTGTGGTTTTGATGCGTAGGTGAGATTGGTTCTTACTTAAGCCCGTAGCAGCCACGTAAAAACATGCAACAACAAAGTAGAGGACGTCTAACTTGTTTTTGCAGGGCATGTTGTGATGTGATATGGTCAAGGCATGATGCTGAATTTTATTGTATGAGATGATCATGTTTTGTAACCAAGTTATCGGCAACTGGCAGGAGCCATATGGTTGTCGCTTTATTGTATGCAATGCAATCGCGATGTAATGCTTTACTTTATTACTAAACGGTAGTGATAGTCGTGAAAGCATAAGATTGGCAAGACGACAACGATGCTACGATGGAGATCAAGGTGTCGCGCCGGTGACGATGGTGATCATGACGGTGCTTCGGAGATGGAGATCACAAGCACAAGATGATGATGGCCATATCATATCACTTATATTGATTGCATGTGATGTTTATCTTTTTATGCATCTTATCTTGCTTTGATTGACGGTAGCATTATAAGATGATCTCTTACTAAATTATCAAGAAGTGTTCTCCCTGAGTATGCACCGTTGCCAAAGTTCGTCGTGCCCAGACACCACGTGATGATCGGGTGTGATAAGCTCTACGTCCATCTACAACGGGTGCAAGCCAGTTTTTGCACACGCAGAATACTCAGGTTAAACTTGACGAGCCTAGCATATGCAGATATGGCCTCGGAACACGGAGACCGAAAGGTCGAGCGTGAATCATATAGTAGATATGATCAACATAAGCGATGTTCACCATTGAAAACTACTCCATCTCACGTGATGATCGGTCATGGTTTAGTTGATTTGGATCACGTAATCACTTAGAAGATTAGAGGGATGTCTATCTAAGTGGGAGTTCTTAAGTAATATGATTAATTGAACTTAAATTTATCATGAACTTAGTACCTGATAGTATCTTGCTTGTTTATGTTGATTGTAGATAGATGGCTCGTGCTGTTGTTCCGTTGAATTTTAATGCGTTCCTTGAGAAAGCAAAGTTGAAAGATGATGGTAGCAATTACACGGACTGGGTCCGTAACTTGAGGATTATCCTCATTGCTGCACAGAAGAATTACGTCCTGGAAGCACCGCTGGGTGCCAGGCCTGCTGCTGGAGCAACGCCAGATGTTATGAACGTCTGGCAGAGCAAAGCTGATGACTACTCGATAGTTCAGTGTGCCATGCTTTACGGCTTAGAATCGGGACTTCAACGACGTTTTGAACGTCATGGAGCATATGAGATGTTCCAGGAGTTGAAGTTAATATTTCAAGCAAATGCCCGGATTGAGAGATATGAAGTCTCCAATAAGTTCTATAGCTGCAAGATGGAGGAGAACAGTTCTGTCAGTGAGCATATACTCAAAATGTCTGGGTATAATAATCACTTGATTCAATTGGGAGTTAATCTTCCGGAAGATTGCGTCATCGACAGAATTCTCCAATCACTGCCACCAAGCTACAAGAGCTTCGTGATGAACTATAATATGCAAGGGATGAACAAGACTATTCCCGAGCTCTTCGCAATGCTGAAAGCTGCGGAGGTAGAAATCAAGAAGGAGCATCAAGTGTTGATGGTTAACAAAACCACTAGTTTCAAGAAAAAGGGAAAAGGGAAGAAGAAGGGGAACTTCAAGAAGAACGGCAAGCAAGTTGCTGCTCAAGAGAAGAAACCCAAGTCTGGACCTAAGCCTGAAACTGAGTGCTTCTACTGCAAGCAGACTGGTCACTGGAAGCGGAACTGCCCCAAGTATTTGGCGGATAAGAAGGATGGCAAGGTGAACAAAGGTATATGTGATATACATGTTATTGATGTGTACCTTACTAGAGCTCGCAGTAGCACCTGGGTATTTGATACTAGTTCTGTTGCTAATATTTGCAACTCAAAACAGGGACTACGGAATAAGCGAGCACTGGCAAAGGACGAGGTGACGATGCGCGTGGGAAACGGTTCCAAAGTCGATGTGATCGCGGTCGGCACACTACCTCTACATCTACCTTCGGGATTAATATTAGACCTAAATAATTGTTATTTGGTGCCAGCGTTGAGCATGAACATTATATCTGGATCTTGTTTAATGCGAGACGGTTATTCATTTAAATCAGAGAATAATGGTTGTTCTATTTATATGAGTAATATCTTTTATGGTCATGCACCCTTAAAGAGTGGTCTATTCTTTTTAGATCTCGATAGTAGTTATACACATATTCATAATGTTGAAACCAAAAGATGCAGAGTTGATAATGAAAGTGCAACTTATTTGTGGCACTGTCGTTTAGGTCATATCGGTGTAAAGCGCATGAAGAAACTCCATACTAATGGACTTTTGGAACCACTTGATTATGAATCGCTTGGTACTTGCGAACCGTGCCTCATGGGTAAGATGACCAAAACACCGTTCTCCGGTTCTATGGAGAGAGCAACAGATTTGTTGGAAATCATACATACCGATGTGTGCGGTCCAATGAATATTGAGGCTCGTGGCGGATATCGTTATTTTCTCACCTTCATAGATGATTTAAGCAGATATGGGTATGTCTACTTAATGAAACATAAGTCTGAAACATTTGAAAAGTTCAAAGAATTTCAGAGTGAAGTTGAAAATCATCGTAACAAGAAAATAAAGTTTCTACGATCTGATCGTGGAGGAGAATATTTGAGTTAGGAGTTTGGTGTACATTTGAAAAACTGTGGAATAGTTTCGCAACTCACGCCACCCGGAACACCACAGCGTAATGGTGTGTCCGAACGTCGTAATCGTACTTTACTAGATATGGTGCGATCTATGATGTCTCTTACCGATTTACCGCTATCGTTTTGGGGTTATGCTATAGAGACGGCCGCATTCACGTTAAATAGGGCACCATCAAAATCCGTTGAGACGACGCCTTATGAACTGTGGTTTGGCAAGAAACCAAAGTTGTCGTTTCTTAAAGTTTGGGGCTGCGATGCTTATGTGAAAAAACTTCAACCTGATAAGCTCGAACCCAAATCGGAGAAATGTGTCTTCATAGGATACCCAAAGGAAACTGTTGGGTACACCTTCTATCACAGATCCGAAGGCAAGACATTCGTTGCTAAGAATGGATCATTTCTAGAGAAGGAGTTTCTCTCGAAAGAAGTGAGTGGGAGGAAAGTAGAACTTGACGAGGTAACTGTAACCGCTCCCTTACTGGAAAGTAGTTCATCACAGAAAACTGTTTCAGTGACACCTACACCAGTTAGTGAGGAAGCCAATGATAATGATCATGAAACTTCAGATCAAGATACTGCTGAACCTCGTAGATCAACCAGAGTAAGATCCGCACCAGAATGGTACAGTAATCCTGTTCTGGAGGTCATGCTACTAGATCATGATGAACCTACGAACTATGAAGAAGCGATGGTGAGCCCAGATTCCGCAAAGTGGCTTGAAGCCATGAAATCTGAGATGGGATCCATGTATGAGAACAAAGTATGGACTTTGGTTGACTTGCCCGATGATCGGCAAGCAATTGAGAATAAATGGATCTTTAAGAAGAAGACTGACGCTGATGGTAATGTTACTGTCTACAAAGCTCGACTTGTCGCAAAAGGTTTTCGGCAAGTTCAAGGAATTGACTACGATGAGACCTTCTCACCCGTAGCGATGCTTAAAGTCCGTCCGAATCATGTTAGCAATTGCCGCATTTTATGATTATGAAATTTGGCAAATGGATGTCAAAACTGCATTCCTGAATGGATTTCTGGAAGAAGAGTTGTATATGATGCAACCAGAAGGTTTTGTCGATCCAAAGGGAGCTAACAAAGTGTGCAAGCTCCAGCGATCCATTTATGGACTGGTGCAAGCCTCTCGGAGTTGGAATAAATGTTTTGATAGTGTGATCAAAGCATTTGGTTTTATACAGACTTTTGGAGAAGCCTGTATTTACAAGAAAGTGAGTGGGAGCTCTGTAGCATTTCTGATATTATATGTGGATGACATATTACTGATTGGAAATGATATAGAATTTCTGGATAGCATAAAGGGATACTTGAATAAAAGTTTTTCAATGAAAGACCTCGGTGAAGCTGCTTACATATTAGGCATTAAGATCTATAGAGATAGATCAAAACGCTTAATTGGACTTTCACAAAGCACATACCTTGACAAAATTTTGAAGAAGTTCAAAATGGATCAAGCGAAGAAAGGGTTCTTGCCTGTGTTACAAGGTGTGAAATTGAGTAAGACTCAATGCCCGACCACTGCAGAAGATAGAGAGAATATGAAAGATGTTCCCTATGCATCAGCCATAGGATCTATCATGTATGCAATGCTGTGTACCAGACCTGATGTATGCCTTGCTATAAGTTTAGCAGGGGGGTACCAAAGTAATCCAGGAGTGGATCACTGGACAGCGGTCAAGAACATCCTGAAATACCTGAAAAGGACTAAGGATATGTTTCTCATATATGGAGGTGACAAAGAGCTCATCGTAAAAGGTTACGTTGATGCAAGCTTTGACACTGATCCGGATGATTCTAAATCGCAAACCGGATACGTGTTTACACTAAACGGTGGAGTTGTCAGTTGGTGCAGTTCTAAACAAAGTGTCGTAGCGGGATCTACATGTGAAGCGGAATACATAGCTGCTTCGGAAGCAGCAAATGAAGGAGTCTGGATGAAGGAGTTCATATCCGATCTAGGTGTCATACCTAGTGCATCGGGTCCAATGAAAATCTTTTGTGACAATACTGGTGCAATTGCCTTGGCAAAGGAATCCAGATTTCACAAAAGGACCAAACACATCAAGAGATGCTTCAACTCCATCCGGGATCTAGTCCAGGCGGGAGACATAGAGATTTGCAAGATACATACGGATCTGAATGTTGCAGACCCGTTGACTAAGCCTCTTCCACGAGCAAAACATGATCAGCACCAAGGCTCCATGGGTGTTAGAATCATTACAGTGTAATCTAGATTATTGACTCTAGTGCAAGTGGGAGACTGAAGGAAATATGCCCTAGAGGCAATAATAAAGTTATTATTTATTTCCTTATAATCATGATAAATGTTTATTATTCATGCTAGAATTGTATTTACCGGAAACATAATACATGTGTGAATACATAGACAAACAGAGTGTCACTAGTATGCCTCTACTTGACTAGCTCGTTAATCAAAGATGGTTATGTTTCCTAACCATGAACAATGAGTTGTTATTTGATTAACGAGGTCACATCATTAGTAGAATGATCTGATTGACATGACCCACTCCATTAGCTTAGCACCCGATCGTTTAGTATGTTGCTATTGCTTTCTTCATGACTTATACATGTTCCTATGACTATGAGATTATGCAACTCCCGTTTACCGGAGGAACACTTTGGGTACTACCAAACGTCACAACGTAACTGGGTGATTATAAAGGAGTACTACAGGTGTCTCCAATGGTCGATGTTGGGTTGGCGTATTTCGAGATTAGGATTTGTCACTCCGATTGTCGGAGAGGTATCTCTGGGCCCTCTCGGTAATACACATCACATAAGCCTTGCAAGCATTACAACTAATATGTTAGTTGTGAGATGATGTATTACGGAACGAGTAAAGAGACTTGCCGGTAACGAGATTGAACTAGGTATTGGATACCGACGATCGAATCTCGGGCAAGTAACATACCGATGACAAAGGGAACAACGTATGTTGTTATGCGGTCTGACCGAAAAAGATCTTCGTAGAATATGTAGGAGCCAATATGGGCATCCAGGTCCCGCTATTGGTTATTGACCGGAGACGTGTCTCGGTCATGTCTACATTGTTCTCGAACCCGTAGGGTCCGCACGCTTAAGGTTACGATGACAGTTATATTATGAGTTTATGCATTTTGATGTACCGAAGGTTGTTCGGAGTCCCGGATATGATCACGGACATGACGAGGAGTCTCGAAATGGTCGAGACGTAAAGATTGATATATTGGAAGCCTATATTTGGATATCGGAAGTGTTCCGGGTGAAATCGGGATTTTACCGGAATACCGAGAGGGTTACCGGAACCCCCCGGGAGCTATTTGGGCCATAGTGGGCCTTAGTGGAAAAGAGAAGGGGCTGCCCTAGATGGGCTGCGCGCCCCCCCTTCCCCTAGTCCTATTAGGACTAGGAGAGGTGGCCGGCCGCTCCTCCTCTTTTCCCCTCCGAGGAATCCTAGTTGGACTAGGATTGGAGGGGGAATCCTACTCCCAGAGGGAGTAGGACTCTCCTGCGCCTCCCCCCCTTGGCCGGCCAGCCTCCCCTCCTCTCCTCCTTTATATACGGAGACAGGGGCACCTCTAAACACACAAGTTGACACAAGTTGATCCACGTGATCTATTCCTTAGCCGTGTGCGGTGCCCCCTGCCACCATATTCCTCGATAATACTGTAGCGGAGTTTAGGCGAAGCCCTGCTGATGTAGTTCATCAAGATCATCACCACGCCGTCGTGCTGACGAAACTCTTCCCCGACACTTTGCTGGATCGGAGTCCGGGGATCGTCATCGAGCTGAACGTGTGCTCAAACTCGGAGGTGCCATAGTTTCGGTGCTTGATCGGTTGGATCGAGAAGACGTACGACTACTTCCTCTACGTCGTGTCATCGCTTCCGCAGTCGGTCTGCGTTGGGTACGTAGACAATACTCTCCCCTCGTTGCTATGCATCACATGATCTTGCGTGTGCGTAGGAATTTTTTTGAAATTACTACGAAACCCAACAATTATATGTCTAGAGTTAAAGGTGAACTTAAACTTATTAGTAAACATGCTTCTATGGTTACCACTCAAGTAGAACAAGTGCTTAAAGCTCATAATGATTTGCTCAATGAATTAAATAATAATAAAAATGATAATGTTGTTAGAGTTGTGATTAGCGGGGGTAAAATGACTCAGGAACCTTTGTATCCCGAGGGCCACCCTAAGAGAATTGAGCAAGATTCTCAGAGAACTAATGTTGATGCACCTAGTTCTTCTAAGAAGAAGAAAAAGAAAAATAATAGGACTTTGCATGCTTCTAGTGAACCTATTGTTGACACACCTGAGAATCCCAATGATATTTCTATTTCTGATGCTGAAACACAATCTGGTAATGAACATCAACCTAGTGATAATGTTAATGATGATGTTCATGTTGATGCTCAACCTAGCAATAACAATGATGTAGAGATTGAACCTGTTGTTGATCTTGATAACCCACAATCAAAGAATCAGTGTTATGATAAGAGAGACTTCGTTGCTAGGAAGCACGGTAAAGAAAGAGAACCATGGGTTCAAAAACCCATGCCTTTTCCTCCTAAACCATCCAAGAAAAAGGATGATGAGGATTTTGAGCGCTTTGCTGAAATGATTAGACCTATCTTTTTGTGTATGCGTTTGACTGATATGCTTAAAATGAAACCTTCTGCTAAGTATATGAAAGATATTGTTACAAATAAAAGAAAGATACCGAAAGCTGAAATTTCCACCATGCTTGCTAATTATAATTTTAAGGGTGGAATACCAAAGAAATTAGGAGATCCAGGAGTACCAACTATACCATGCTCCATTAAAAGAAACTATGTTAAAACTGCTTTATGTGATCTTGGAGCCGGTGTTAGTGTTATGCCTCTCTCTTTATATCGTAGACTAGATTTGAATAAGTTGACACCTACTGAAATATCTTTGCAAATGGCCGATAAATCAACTGCTATACCTGTCGGCATTTGTGAGGATGTGCCTGTTGTGGTTGCAAACGTTACTATTTTAACGAACTTTGTTATCCTTGATATTCCGGAGGACAATAGTATGTCTATTATTCTTGGTAGACCCTTTTTGAATACTGTAGGGGCTGTTATTGATTGCAACAAAGGCAATGTCACTTTTCATGTTAATGGTAATGAGCATACGGTACACTTTCCGAGGAAACAACCTCAAGTCCACAATATTAATTTTATTGGAAAAACTTCAATGATTACTATTGGAGGTTTTGAATTTCCTCTTCCTATTGTCAAGAAGAAATATGATATTCTTATTATTGGGGACGTGCATATCCCCGTTGAGGTAACTTAGTGTTATTCGAAAATTCTCCGGTTTCATGTTATTCGAAAATAGTTTGTTAACAAGACTTGATCAACCTTGTTAGTGGATTCCTTTTGATGAGCTTGAGATGGATGAAGTTAGAAAGCACAACTCTCTATACCCTCCTTTTACTTTTTGTTATTTAGATTAAATAAAGTAAAAATAGTATTTTCTGTCTATTTTCTGAATTATCCTTGCAATAAAAAATACCCCCAGAATAAAAGTTTTCCAAATGTCCTAAATTTTTTAGATGATTCTTTGTAGAATATTTAAGAATATTTGGCACTGAGAACACACCTGGGGGCCACACCACCTGGCCACGAGGATCCAGGGCATGCCCACCCTCCCGGGGCGCGCCCCCTGCCTCGTGGACCTCACGTGGGCCCCCTCCACTTATTCCTGCACCCACACACTTCGTCTTCCTTCAGAAATAAAATCCTCCCATAACTCAAACCCGTGTTCTTGCTCATTTTGCTGCCATTTCCGATCTCCTTGCTCAAAGCTTCATTCACAAAACTGCTTTGGGGGATTGTTCTTTGGTATGTGACTCCTCCAATGGTCCAATTAGTTTTTGTTCTAGTGGTTTATTTATTGCAATTTTTGCTGCTTAGGTGACCCTACTCTTGAACTTGCATGTCAAATTTATGTGGTCAAAAGTAGTTTTAATGCATGATATGGCCTCTGGGCACTTGTGGGGGTAGTTGCTATCAATCTTGTTAAGTTTGGTTCACTTTTATTTTGAGTCACTAAAAATTTCAGAAATTTTTCAGAGAAAGAAACTGATGAAAAGATTGTTGAGGGGATCTTCGAGCCGAAGCTCGAAGGATAAGCAAAGTGAAGAGAATAAGAAGCCCAGATATAATCTCCCTCGCACAGCGGAGGTTCGGCCGTGCGAATGGCCTTGTGATGAGTTCTTGAGAGCAGCCGGGATTTATGAGGACTTTTATTATTTGGCTAAGAATGCAGGCCTCATCGACTTCCTCCGCGACCATCTCGAACAGTATCTCCTCCTCACTAATATTTTCGTGCAATTTTTTTACTTTCATGCTAAGAAATCACCACCTTCAATGGAATTTCACTTATATGATGAGGTTAAGGAGATGTCACTATATGATTTTTGTCGGGTCTGTAAGATACCCTTTGCGGGCAGCATAGAGGAACCACATCGTAATGATGTGGAGGGGTTTATTGATACGATTGCTGTAGGGGAAATGAGGAAAGTTTCCAATGCAAGAATTACTAGCATATATTTTCCTGTTCTACATTACTTTGCAATATTTGCTAGTAGATGCTTAATTGGTCACGGGAACAGTGGAAGTCTCAGTGCTCCTGATATTGTTATGTTGCGCCATGCTTTGTTTCATGATACCACTTTCAGTTTAGGCGCTATTGTTGCTAAACGATTAAATTTGAACCGTACAAAGGGCCCCATCTTCGGAGGCATCTTTGCTTCACGCCTTGCTGCACACTTTAGGGTACCTATTAGGCATTATGAGAAAGAGGAAAAGTTGCTGCCCCCTATTTTTCTAGATTATAAGAGTATGGTATACATGATTTTATTGTTAAGGATAAGAAGAAGATGCTTAAGTATAAATTGATATTTGATAGAAACTACTATGAGATTATTACCTTGCCTGCGCCCTCTTTGTTTAACATATTTTCAGGCACGTACCTCGTTTTGTCGGAGGCCGTTCATGCATACTGGAGCCTGACACCAGCTCCAGAGCCTAAGTCGGAGCTACCCCTTGACCCTTATCGACAGTCTATTTATCAGTGGGATCCGGAGGAGATCGCCAACCATTGGCACCCAGAGGACACTCCTCCGTACACCGAAGAGGGCAGTTTTGAGCCATGGCCCTAGACCAACTTAGGCCAAAAGCCTAAGCTTGGGGAGTACGTATTTCTCACCGACTGTCAGGGATATACCCCGCGGCATAACCCGACCGGAAGTATAACCCGGCCGGAAGTATAACCCGGCCGAAAGTATAACCCGGCCAGAAGTATAACCCGGGCGGACTTGGCGATTCACCGGTGACCCGCACTGACCAGACGGTTTGCAAGCAACCTGACTGAACATTATGACTCACTAGTAACCCGACGGGGGGGACAGACGGATGACAAGGCCCAAGGCCCAGAAAGCCGGTTTATGTTAATGGTGGGCTGGTTTAAGAGAAAAGGTGTGAGGAATATTTCCCTTATAAGGAGTCAAGACCCGGACTTGTATTCGGTATGTATTAGAAGATAGACTAGTCCTAATCCTAATAGGACTCCACATGTAACCCGCCCCTTCAACATATATAAGGAGGGGCAGGGCTCCCCAAAGAGGGACAGAAAAGAATAGCTAAGGCTAGACACAACTAGAGGAGAGCCGGTTTATGGCAACTCCCTCATGATCATAATGAGACCTAGCCACAAACAACATGCAGGGCTATTACCGGATGATGTTTCCCGGGCCCGAAGCTGTCTAAATCCTTTCCTTGTGTTGCGTTTCTCGATTCCACTCAACCCCTCTCAAGCTACTACAAAGATGCGTTGGCCTCATGACTAAGTCCTCATACTAGGACATCTGCCGTGACAATTCCATGATAGTTGGCGCCCACTGTGGGGCCTGTGCACGGTGGTGTTGAGTTCTTGAAGGACGCTATCCCAGGGATCGAGAAGTTCCGCCCAGCTCATTGGAGAGTTCTGGCCAGTTCGCAAAAGAGTTCTGACCGGCTCGAGGAAATGTTCCATCTGAATCACCAAAAAGGTTCCGCCGGCTCGTTCGAAGGTTCTAGCCGGATTATTGAAAAGTTCCGAGCACTTCAAAAGGTTCCGATCGCCTCGACGAAAAGTTCTGTCCGAATCACCAAAGGGTTCCAGCCGAATCGCCGAAAGGTTCCGTCCGAGTCGATAAAGAGTTTTGACTTAGATTACGAAATATTCCGGCCGGATTATCAGAAAGTTCTGGTTCAAAGGTTCCGGATTATTAAGAAGTTCCAGTTCAAAGGTTTCGGATTATCAAAAGTTCCTGCTGGATTATCAAGAGGTTTCAGTTCAAAAGTTCCGGATTATCAAAAGTTCCGGCCAAATTATCAAGAAGTTCCGGTTCCAGAAATTCCGGTTCAAAAAGTTCCGGCCGGGTTATGTGGAGACCTCAGGCACTAGAAGACACATAACCAATCAACTCTTCTGTCAAAAACAAAAGCAGCACTATGCATTATCCAGCGTCAGCATCCAGCAAAAAATATCAGGCATTATTTTTCTTATATATTTTATCAGTACATGTTAATTCATCCGACAACAATTACTCTGGTCTGTAATGTTTTTACACAGGGCAACTATTAAAAAAAGGGGTGGGGGTATACCACGGATGCATGTTCGGCTGTGCCCAAAGGCTTCACGGACAAGCGTGTCATGGTCCGGTTTACATCAACGCGCCGGCCGACTCGACCGTCCGCGCCGCATTACAGCGCCACAAATGACTCGCCCGCCCGCCCCCGCGACCGGTTCACGCGTCCGCATCGGCTTACAATGAGGAGGACAATTTTCTCGTCCACATCGGCTTATAAACATCGCGGGCGATTCATCTGTCTACTCCCGCAGCCGATTCACCCGTGAGGGATTTCAGTTTCACCTAGTGATCATCATATTCATGGCGGATTATTTTTCGGCCTAAACACATCAGGTGATGTCCATCTAAAATATATTTTATTAGCACATATTATTTTTTGTCAAAGATCAGTTTATCTTTTCCTTGGTCTGCAATATTGTTTATGCAGGACAATTATTCACTGCAAAAGCTATGGTTGTGTCATGGATGTATAACTCGGGCCACCATTATAAGGCGCTAGTATCTTATCATGCCATCAAGATCAATGAATATATGTGTAGGCCGCCATTTTGCAGGCTGGTTTACCTCAATATGATGTGGCTAACTCGCCCGTCCATGCCGGCTTACAACGCCGCGGCCGATTCATGTGTCTGTGCCGCCTCTGATGTTGTGGTCGTCCTTGTCGTCCGTCTCTTGTGGTCTGGTCTACATAAACATACCGGGACGCACCTGTCTGCATGAGCTGTTTATTGGGTATGAGCAAGTCACAGCTTGGGTAGCCCGGTTTTCTTTTAACAAAATGGAGGCAAATTATCATACACTATCAACCGCCTTCTGCACTGGGTGGCTCAATGGGCAAGCGCACAAGTCGCTGCCACTACAGTTTGGTTAACTTCAAATCACGAGTTGGAAGGAACCATTGGCCGAGTTGTTGATACGGCTAATACGGGATCATTTATAACCCGCCGCAGTCACCTCAACCTTCTGTGGATTCACATCATGCTATCAACACCAATGATATACAACTTATGCCGGTTTATATCGCGGTCAAATACGGAGAATCTCAAGCCAACTCCTCGAGTCACCTTGAGACTCGGGGGCTACAATGATATGACTCAGCAAATGCTGCCGGTTTTCAATGAAGTCAAGAACCCCAAGACGTTGGAGGGAACGATAACCCGGTCCCGGAGGCTACTACCATATTGATGAAAATTTAAAGGCCGTCTGAAAAATTCCGGTTCAAAATGAAGAATGCCGGTTTAAAATCCGGTTTAAGGGAAATCTGTTCTCCCATAAAGCTCCGAAGCTTTCAAATTCGGTTTAAGAATTGCCTGTTCAAAAAAAGAATTAACTTCTCGCAAGTTCGAGTTTAAAGGCCGTCAGAAAATTTTCGGCTGAAAATGAAGATTCCGGTTCAAAATCTGGCTCAAGGGAAAGATGTCTCCCATAAAGCTTTGAAGCTCTTAATATCCAGTTCAAGAAGAAATATCTCTCGCAAAGTTCGAGTTCTCAGAAAAGTTAAAGGTTGCCGAAGAGGACCTGTTGCCATGATGCGCGGTTCAAACATGGGTTATCCTGCCTTATTGGCTTATCATAGTATTGATCACATGGGGGCTTCTGTTTATAAAGCGGAGTTCTGATTACATATTGATCCGGATATCAAGCCAATATTATCATAAGAGTACAACTCTGGTTATTTCGGTAATCCGGCTATCAAGCCAATATTATCATAAGGGGCCAAAGAGAGCCTGCTGGATAGCACAGCTCAAACATGGGTATCCCTTGAGCACAGCTCACAATATCACTTGGGGGCTATGTTCGAACCATAGTCACACCTCTTGATAGGCTTAAGGCCACCAGGGAAAATCACTTGGGGGCTCTGGTCGTATCTGAACCACAGCTTATACCCTCTTGATCAACATAAGGGCGTCAGGGAAATCACTTGGGGGCTTGGTCATATCCGAACCATAGCTACACCTCTTGATAGGCATAAGGCCACCAGGGAAATCACTTGGGGGCTATGGGTTCGAACCATAGTTGCACCTCTTGATAGGCATAAGGGCACTAGGGAAATCACTTGGGGGCTTGGTCGTATTCGAACCATAGCTAGACCTTTTGATCGGTGCAATGCCACAATTATGACTACATGGGGGCTCTGGTCATATCCGAACCATAGCTTAAACCCTCTTGATCATCATATATTGCATCATACATTGCATCATCATAGCATGTACCATATGTGGATGGATATACCAGCGTTCATTAACCCGGCTTGACCTTCAATAGCAAGTTGTTTGTACATGATCACTTATAATCCAGCGCTTATTGACCCGGTCTGGTTTTGACTATAAGTCGCCAGTATTATATATGGATAATCTGGTGTTTATTACAACCCAGTACAGTTTTGTTATAAACCGGAAAATATGGGAGGAGTTATCAGTACTCAAGGTTTGGGTTATCACCCTTACTACAAAAAGTTGGTAAACCAACTATGTGATTCAATGTCACAGGACACTTTAAACTTGTTGTATGCAGAAACAAGTTGAATAAAGCATGATTATAAATTATCCAGTGTTTATTAAAACCGGCCTGGCTTGGGACTATAAGTCGCCAGTATATATTTGGATTGCGCCATTGGAATCATGCGCTCATAAATCATTGGGTTATATTATTCAAAACTTCAAATAGCCAACATGGCTGGAGTTTATTATGGTTACCAATAACCAGTATTATGATTAAGGTTTTTAAAGTCTCTTTAGCGCAATGGCTATTATATTATCAATGGATATGATTTAGTCTACAATTGAAGGAATAGTCCCGAGTCGCTGCAGGCTTACGACCCGGCATTTGGGGGCTACATTATTCAAGTTGAGATTACATCAAATATGCAAGTCTCATGTTGCTGCAAGCATGCACCATGATACTTGGGGTCTAATGCAAAGTCATTTTTTGCTCACCTTATTGAAGACCCGACTCATCACAGTGTAATGAGCCGGCCCTTGGGGGCTACCAATTGCTCCTGTCAAAAAAATTTAAGGTACACAAGTCTTAATCCGTTATATTGAAGGATCCACTGCTCAGTTGGTAAAGCACAAAGCTCTTAAACCTTGTGGACGTGGGTTCAAACCCCATGATGGGGGTTACATTGTATGATGTTCTTTTCAAAGAAGAATATATAAAGTTCCAGCTCAATATTATCTTACTGAGCTGGCCCTTGGGGGCTACATGTTGTTGTTCAAGTCTACATGATCATATTTATAAAGTCCCTGCTCATTATTGCATAATGACCCGGCCCTTGGGGGCTACACTGGTTGAAGTTTTTATGAGTATAAGGAAATTACAAGTCCCAGGTTGCTGCAAGCATGACAACCCGACACTTGGGGGCTACATAATATGGAGTATTCAATTTTTACTAAGTGACTGGGATGAACAACATGGATTTCTTAAGTGGCAGTATTTATATTGAAGCAAGTCTTAAGCCATCACTTTGTTCTGTTCAAGACTTGGGGGCTACATATAATATGGATATAAGGGAGAAAAATCTTCAAATTCTCAGTTTTGAATAAACCAGATTGACCCGGCGTCATCAATAATCATGAACCGGCGTTGACAACGATCATGAACCGGCGTTGGCAATAATCATGACCCGGAATTATCAGTTTTTTATAAACCCGGCGATTTTGGAAGTCATAGCTCGGGAAATTCTACAGTTTCAAACCGGCTGGATATCAATCGAATATTTCAAAGACCAACATTTTGGCCAAATCAGAGCATTGAAGGCCGAATAAAATGAATTCTTTATTTACAATATTTATTCTACAATAAAATTGATTATGAAGCTAATCTATTGACCCGGATTTTCTAGAAGGAGGAAATGAGAAGGATTTAAGGATGATCAGGTGCCGGTTTACAAGAATTCTTAACCCGGAGCACAACATGTCAAATTTGTTCTTGTGTTTATTTTGCAGCATAAGTTTACCATGGATAAATCCAAGCTAAACTTGGGGGCTAATGTTGGGGATATACCCCGCGGCGTAACCCGGCCGGAAGTATAACCCGGGCGGACTTGGCGATTCACCGGCGACCCGCACTGACCAGACGGTTTACAAGCAACCTGACTGAACATTATGA